>NC_090654.1:114140770-114447270 GCF_040937935.1 Hyperolius riggenbachi | reverse complement strand
AGGGATCAGAACAGGTAAAATCCAAAATCTTTCAAAATTAAGCATAAACACCATTATCTGTCTGCCCCGCATTAGAGCATGAAAACAAACTGGACCTTCTATGTAGGATGGCCTGATAAAAGGATGTAGCCACTGCTGGCCCCCAAATCCAAGCTTGCAGTTGTAAACAATAGTGACATCATCTTACAGTGACATAGCATGTTCCCCCTAAAATAAGACATCCTCTAAAAAAAAGCCCTAGCTATAATTTCAAGAATGCTCGAAGTATAAGCCCTACCCTGAAAGTAAGCACACATGACACCCCCAAGTCACTCAATACAAAGCTGATAAAGTTAACTTTTTGAAGCTACGGTACAGTACTGGCATAAATTGATAAATACTGATAGGTACTTGTACCATAGTTAAGAGATTCAGATTGATGAAATTTCCGTATGAGAGGAGACTTTAGACATTTAGTCAGGACCGGTCACAATGGGGCGATGCGGACACAACTAACGCTCTCCTCTCGGCATACGGTATATGGCTCGCATACCATATGGGCTCCTCCTGATTCCTCTGCTCTAGGCAGATACTCCATGACACGGTCTCCAGGCGGAAGGTAAATGCCAGGCTGCAATGCATAAATGTCTGCAGTGGCCCGGAAAATGTCCGGCTCCTTCGCCCGCCCCCAACAGGATCACAGTCAGGCAGTCTGTGTTTTTGATTGGATCTGGCGGTCTCGAGGGAGGAATCTTGGCTCCATTATTGGGTCAATTACTACACTTACTAGCACGTGCCCACGTATAAACCGGCAACCACATGGAGGGCGTGTATGCGGATTGCTGACGGAGCCTGGAGCGAGCGGCGAACATGAACAGGTAAAGTATACTGCACTGGGCAAAGGGGAGAACATTTTACATTAGTGGAGGCCACATCAGGCCGGCGAGGCCGGCGGATGGGGCGCCACAAGGGGGATGGGGCCGATTCCTGATCGATTTCAGCATGAATTGGCCTGTAGTGTATGGGCAGCTGACATACCTCTCTCTAATCAGAGAGAGATTTGTTTCTTGGTCGAATCTGCCCATCATCGTTAGATGTATGGCTACCTTAAAGCAGGAGTGTCACCATAAAAATCAAATTTCAACAACAACTGGTCTGAGCATATTAAGGGCTTGATTCACGAAGCGGTGCAAACTGTTTAGCATGGGTGTGCTAAACAGTTAGCACGTGAAGTGCTTTTCGCAGACCTTTGCGCGCGCAAAGTGCCGCGATTAACGCGATCGCAGACTGTGGAAAATTGCGAGCGCAAAAGTCAGCGATCGCGCGAATCACGGCAATTTGCGCGTGCAAAAGTCAGCGAAAAGCACTTCATGTGCTAACTGTTTAGCACACCCCTGCTAAACAGTTTGCACCGCTTTGTGAATCAAGCCCTGAGTGTTCAAGATGCTAATCCTGCATTCAAAACTTTCAAAACTTTTTCTGCTGTTATGGTTTGGAGTTGTCACATACTTAACCACTTGAGGACCACAGTCTTTTCGCCTCTTAAGGACCAGAGCCTTTTTCTCCATTCAGACCACTGCAGCTTTCACGGTTTATTGCTCGGTCATACAACCTACCACCTAAAGGAATTTTACCTCCTTTTCTTGTCACTAATACAGCTTTCTTTTGCTGCTATTTGATTGCTGCTGCGAGTTTTAGTTTTTATTATATTCATCAAAAAAGACATGAATTTTGGAAAAAAATTACTTTTTTAACTTGCTGTGCTGACATTTTTCAAATAAAGTAAAATTTCCTATACATTTGAGCGCTAAAGTTATTCTGCTACATGTCTTTGATAAAAAAAAAAACATTCAGTGTATATTTATTGGATTGGGTAAAAGTTATAGCGTTTACAAACTATGGTGCCAAAAGTGAATTTTCCCATTTTCAAGCATCTCTGACTTTTCTGCGCCCCTGTCAGGTTTCATGAGGGGCTAAAATTCCAGGATAGTACAAATACCCCCCAAATGACCCCATTTTGGAAAGAAGACATCCCAAAGTATTCAGTGAGAGGCATGGTGAGTTCATAGAAGATTTTATTTTTTGTCACAAGTTAGCGGAAAATGACACTTTCTGAAAAAAAAAAAGGAAAAAAAAAGTTTCCATTTCTTCTAACTTGCGACAAAAAAAAATGAAATCTGCCACAGACTCACTATGCTCCTCTCTGAATACCTTGAAGTATCTACTTTCCAAAATGGGGTCATTTGTGGGGTGTGTTCACTGTCCTGGCATTTTGGGGGGTGCCTAATTGTAAGCACCCCTGTAAAGCCTAAAGATGCTCATTGGACTTTTGGCCCCTTAGCGCAGTTAGGCTGCAAAAAAGTGCCACACATGTGGTATTGCCGTACTCAAGAGAAGTAGTATAATGTGTTTTGGGGTGTATTTTTACACATACCCATGCTGGGTGGGAGAAATATGTCCGTAAATGACAATTGTTTAATTTTTTTTACACACAATTGTCTATTTATAGAGATATTTCTCCCACTCAGCATGGGTATGTGGAAAAATACACCCCAAAACACATTATACTACTTCTCCTGAGTACGGCGATACCACATGTGTGGCACTTTTTTGCACCCTAACTGCGCTAAGGGGCCCAAAGTTCAATGAGTACCTTTAGGATTTCACAGGTCATTTTGAGAAATTTCGTTTCAAGACTACTCCTCGCGGTTTAGGGCCCCTAAAATGCCAGAACAGTATAGGAACCCCACAAATTACCCCATTTTAGAAAGAAGACACCCCAAGGTATTCCGTTAGGAGGATAGTGAGTTCATAGAAGATTTTTTTTTTTGTCACAAGTTAGCGGAAATTGATTTTAATTGTTTTTTTTCACAAAGTGTCATTTTCCGCTAACTTGTGACAAAAAATAAAATCTTCTATGAACTCACCATACTCCTAACGGAATACCTTGGGGTGTCTTCTTTCTAAAATGGGGTCATTTGTGGGGTTCCTATACTGCCCTGGCATTTTAGGGGCCCTAAACCGTGAGGAGTAGTCTTGAAACCAAATGTCGCAAAATGACCTGTGAAATCCTAAAGGTACTCATTGGACTTTGGGCCTCTTAGCGCACTTAGGGTGCAAAAAAGTGCCACACATGTGGTACCGCCGTACTCAGGAGAAGTAGTATAATGTGTTTTGGGGTGTATTTTTACACATACCCATGCTGGGTGGGAGAAATATCTCTGTAAATGACAATTGTTTGATTTTTTTTACACACAATTGTCCATTTACAGAGAGATTTCTCCCACCCAGCATGGGTATGTGTAAAAATACACCCCAAAACACAATATACTACTTCTTCTGAGTACAACGATACCACATGTGTGACACTTTTTTGCAACCTAGGTGCGCTAAGGGGCCTAACGTCCTATTCACAGGTCATTTTGAGGCATTTGGATTCTAGACTACTGCTCACGGTTTAGGGCCCCTAAAATGCCAGGGCAGTATAGGAACCCCACAAGTGACACCATTTTAGAAAGAAGACACCCCAAGGTATTCTGTTAGGAGTATGGTGAGTTCATAGAAGATTTTTTTTTGTCACAAGTTAGCGGAAAATGACACTTTGTGAAAAAAAAAACAATACATATCAATTTCCGCTAACTTGTGACAAAAAATAAAATCTTCTATGAACTCATCATACACCTAACAGAATACCTTGGGGTGTCTTCTTTCTAAAATGGGGTCACTTGTGGGGTTCCTATACTGCCCTGGCATTTTAGGGGCCCTAAACCGTGAGGAGTAGTCTTGAACCCAAATGTCTCAAAATGACCTGTGAAATCCTAAAGGTACTCATTGGACTTTGGGCCCCTTAGCACAGTTAGGCTGCAAAAAAGTGTCACACATGTGGTATTGCCGTACTCAGAAGAAGTAGTATAATGTGTTTTGTGGTGTATTTTTACATATAACCATGCTGGGTGGGAGAAATATCTCTGTAAATGACACATTTTTGATTTTTTTTACACACAATTGTCCATTTACAGAGAGATTTCTCCCACCCAGCATGGGTATGTGTAAAAATACACCACAAAACACATTATACTACTTCTCCTGAGTATGGCGATACCACATGTGTGACACTTTTTTGCAGCCTAGGTGCGCTAAGGGGCCCAATGTTCTATTCACAGGTCATTTTGAGGCATTTGTTTTCTAGACTACTCCTCACGGTTTAGGGCCCCTAAAATGCCAGGGCAGTATAGGAACCCCACAAGTGACCCCATTTTAGAAAGAAGACACCCCAAGGTATTCCGTTAGGGGTATGGTGAGTTCATAGAAGATTTTATTTTTGTCACAAGTTAGTGAAAAATGACACTTTGTGAAAAAAACAATAAAAATCCAATTTCCGCTAACTTTTGACAAAAAATAAAATCTTCTATGAACTCATCATACACCTAACAGAATACCTTGGGGTGTCTTCTTTCTAAAATGGGGTCACTTGTGGGGTTCCTATACTGCCCTGGCATTTTACGGGCCCAAAACTGTGAGTAGTCTGGAAACCAAATTTCTCAAAATGACTGTTCAGGGGTATAAGCATCTGCAAATTTTGATGACAGGTGGTCTATGAGGGGGCAAATTTTGTGGAACCGGTCATAAGCAGGGTGGCCTCTTAGATGACAGGATGTTTTGGGCCTGATCTGATGGATAGGAGTGCTAGGGGGGTGACAGGAGGTGATTGATGGGTGTCTCAGGGGGCGGTTAGAGGGGAAAATAGATGCAATCAATGCACTGGGGAGGTGATCGGAAGGGGGTCTGAGGGGGATCTGAGGGTTTGGCCGAGTGATCAGGAGCACACACAGGGCAAATTAGGGCCTGATCTGATGGGTAGGTGTGCTAGGGGGTGACAGGAGGTGATTGATGGGTGTCTCAAGGTGTGATTAGAGGGGGGAAATAGATGCAAGCAATGCACTAGCGAGGTGATCAGGGCTGGGGTCTGAGGACGTTCTGAGGTGTGGGCGGGTGATTGGGTGCCCGCAAGGGGCAGATTAGGGTCTAATCTGATGGGTAACCGTAACAGGTGGTGATAGGGGGTGATTGATGGGTAATTAGTGGGTGTTTAGAGGAGAGAAGAGATGTAAACACTGCACTTGGGAGGTGATCTGATGTCGGATCTGCGGGCGATCTATTGGTGTGGGTGGGTGATCAGATTGCCCGCAAGGGGCAGGTTAGGGGCTGATTGATGGGTGGCAGTGACAGGGGGTGATTGATGGGTGGCAGTGACAGCGGGGGATTGATAGGTGATTGACAGGTGATCAGTGGGTTATTACAGGGAATAACAGATGTAAATATTGCACTGGCGAATTGATAAGGGGGGGGTCTGAGGGCAATCTGAGCGTGTGGGCGGGTGATTGGGTGCCCACAAGGGGCAGATTAGGGTCTAATCTGATGGGTAACAGTGACAGGTGGTGATAGGGGGTGATTGATGGGTAATTAGTGGGTGTTTAGAGGAGAGAAGAGATGTAAACACTGCACTTGGGAGGTGATCTGATGTCGGATCTGCCGGCGATCTATTGGTGTGGGTGGGTGATCAGATTGCCCGCAAGGGGCAGGTTAGGGGCTGATTGATGGGTGGCAGTGACAGGGGGTGATTGATGGGTGGCAGTGACAGGGGGTGATTGATAGGTGATTGACAGGTGATCAGTGGGTTATTACAGGGAATAACAGATGTAAATATTGCACTGGCGAATTGATAAGGGGGGGTCTGAGGGCAATTTGAGCGTGTGGGCGGGTGATTGGGTGCCCGCAAGGGGTAGATTAGGGTCTAATCTGATGGGTAACAGTGACAGGTGGTGATAGGGGGTGATTGATGGGTGATTGATGGGTAATTAGTTAGTGTTTAGAGGAGAGAAGAGATGTAAACACTGCACTTGGGAGGTGATCTGATGTCGGATCTGCGGGCGATCTATTGGTGTGGGTGGGTGATCAGATTGCCCGCAAGGGGCAGGTTAGGGGCTGATTGATGGGTAGCAGTGACAGGGGGTGATTGACGGGTGATTGACGGGTGATTGACGGGTGATTGACAGGTGATTGACAGGTGATCAGGGGGGATAGATGCATATAGTACATGGGGGGGGGATCTGGGGGGGGGTCTAGGGAGAATCTGAGGGGTGGGGGGTGATCAGGAGGGGGCAGTGAGCAGGGGGGGGATAAAAAAAAAATAGCGTTGACAGATAGTGACAGGGAGTGATTGATGGGTGATTAGGGGGGTGACTGGGTGCAAACAGTGGTCTGGGGGGTGGGCAGGGGGGGGTCTGAGGGGTGCTGTGGGCGATCAGGGGGCAGGGGGGGGGGGAAATCAGTGTGCTTGGGTGCAGACTAGGGTGGCTGCAGCCTGCCCTGGTGGTCCCTCGGACACTGGGACCACCAGGGCAGGAGGCAGCCAGTATAATAGGCTTTGTATACATTACAAAGCCTATTATACATATGTGCAGCGGCGATCCGGGAGCTAGTAACCCGCCGGCGCTTCCGAACGGCCGGCGGGTTACTACGAGCGGTGGGCGGAGCGAGTCCCCGGCGGCTGATCGCGTCACGAATGACGCGATCGCCGCATAGCCAATCCCGCAGCCGCCCCCGCCGATGGGCGTATTGCGGTCGTTTAGGCCCGGACTTTGCCGCCGCCCATCGGCTGGGGGCGGTCCTCAAGTGGTTAAGGAGCACTGGCCCTTTAGTAGTCAGTGGCAAACAGTTGCATGCGGGGTTATTTTTTAAATCTATAATATATTCCTCCTCTTCCCTTTATTTCCCTGCCAGCTGCTTATCTGAAACCTGATCCTCTGCTCACTTGTGTTTACAAGCAAGGCTGCGGCGACTCAGCCATTGGAGGAGAAAATAAAAAAGTAAAGGGCAGAAATGACATCACGAGTTAGCCTAAACTGTGGGAAAAAGACATGACCCCCACCAGGAACAGAATTCTCTTCATTTACTATATAACATTCACTGAAATCAAAACGTGGACAGTACTTATATACTGTATGTGTTTTTTTTTCCCAGGCATAGTATGGCTGATCCTCCTGCTTTAATGGTTGTGCTAGCCATTCCTGGAATTCCTAGTAAAACTTAAAAAAAACAAAACAAAAAACACACAATTGCATATGTTTTGCGATTACAGTGGACAAGTGCTCTTAGCATTTGACTAAATCAGGGGTGCCCATTAGGTAGATCGCGAAGGCCTTCATGGTAGATCCCGACCTCACCCCACTACATTTTCCATTCTGTATATGCAAGTGTCCTCCAAAATTGTACATAGGTAGATCATTTTGGCTTGCTAATTTTGTGAAGTAGCTCACAAGGCTAAAAAGTGTGGGCATCTCTGGACTAAATGATATTCAGAAAGTAAGTTGGTAAGAGGACCAGTATAGAGGCGTGCGCAGGCAGCAGTAGCAGAACAATAGTTATGTCAGAGCAGGTAGACGAACAGAGGCTTATGTAAGGATCATTACCTGTACATTTCAGCCGCTTGTCCACCCACACTAGATCAAGCACCAGAAACCAGCTGAAACTGGAGAAGGAAGCACTCACATTTCACAGCCACTGATATTAATAATCACACACATGTTTAGATGTGGTTTATTATTGTTTGGATAAATTATTCATGTATTGAAATACTGGACATACAACCGTGGGGATATCAGGCTTACAAACACTCCTAACACTCCTATTATTCAACTTTCAGGGGACTGCAGTGTTAGAAAGGCTCCCGCTCAATTATTAATTTACTCGGCCATGAATGATTTATAAACTTTCCTCGCAGGTTTTTTTCAGTTTATTTGTTAACACACCTTCCGAAGACATTCTGCCATTCTGCTTTGTCCAACTTTTCTTAAAGAGGCACTGTAGTGACATGTAGAAGAATGCAGTAAATGATTCAGGATACCCGCTTTTACGGTAATTTTCCTGGTTTCAGCATTAGAAAGACTTCCTATAGCTATAAATTGCTATATATTGAATAAAGCTCTGACCTCCCAGTGATGATTAGCCTAGGCTGTTTAGCTATGCGGAATTCTCCTCCCAGAGCATTCTGGGAGACCAAGTATATTATGTTCTGGCTGCAGAGTTCTCAGAAACAAACATTCCGCAGAACTGCACCTGCCAGCAGTAAAGATGTTGCCAGTGCCACCTGTAATACATTTCAAAAATTTAAAATTGAGAGTGGAAATATTTTACAATGGGCAAACACTGTCTTAATAATTTATAAATGAATATTGAAAAAAATCAATTTTGTTTATTATATTATTTTTACTATAGGTCTTTTTTAAAGCCTGAACCCTGCATTTCATTTGATATAGCATACCACCTGTGTTAACCATTTTAGCCCATGGGGATTTTTCACCTTATGCAGCAGAGCAATTTTCACCTCCCATTCATTCGCTAATAACTTTATCACTACTTAACACAATTTATTGATCTATATCTTCCTTTTTCCGCCACTGATTAGGCTTTCTTTGGGTGGTACATTTTGCTAAGAACTATTTTTTTATAAATGCATTTTAACAGGATTTAGAAGAACCAAATTGAAAAAATTCATTATTTCTCAGTTTTCGTCCATTATAGCTTCAAAATAATCCACGCTACCGTAATTAAAACCTATATATTTTATTTGCCCGTTTGTCTCGGTTATGACACCATGGATTTACCGGGGGACAGCACGACGGCAGCAGAGCAGCCGCCCGGACGTGAGGCTCACGTCCGGGCAGCAGAAATGGTTAAAGTGGACCTAAACTCTTGCACTGGACAGAAGTAAAACATAAAGAAATGTATTCTGTATGTATTTAGAGAGCTTAGCCTGTCTAATCCCCTCTCATTTGTGACTAATACCAACTGTAATTTGATCTTTCAGCTGTGTCAGCTAGCTGCCACGACGGAGCAGCTAATTTGTAAACACAGGATGTTAAAGGACAACTGTAGCGAGAGTTATGTGGAGGCTGTCATATTTATTTCCTTTTAAACAATACCAGTTGCCTGGCAGTCCTGCTGATCTATTTGGCTGCAGTAGCATCAGAACACCACCAGAAACAAGCATGCAGCTAATCTTGTCAGATCTGACAATAATGTCAGAAACACCTGATCTGCTGCATGCTTGTTCAGGGTCTATGGCTGAAAGTATTAGAGGCAGAGGATCAACAGGACTGCCAGGCAACTGATATTGCTTAAAAGGAACTAAATATGGAAGCCTCCACAAACCTCTCGCTTCAGGTGTCCTTTAACCCTATGCTTGCTTCCATGAAAGCAGGAAGTAGACACACTGCAGATTTATTGAAGGATTTGTATCAGCTATAACAAAGAAATATTTTTCTTTAAGGTCGCATTCACAGTGGGACGTTATGGTTGCGTGTTATAAAGTCTTATAACGCAGCTTGCCGCACTGCAATGCTAATCTTATCTGCCGTTCACAGTGTGATGTTAAAGTCACGTTAAACATGTTGCGTTGTGGTTACTCACTGCTTACAGTGCGTTACCTCTTAACGCAGACACGTTGCGACTTTAATGTCACATTAAACGCAACGTCCCACAGTGAGTGCGACCTAAAGGTTTAAAGAGCACAGAGGAAGTTCTAAATTCAAAAATACATATATCCTGGCACATCGCCTCTAGTTAGGACATTAAATAAGTTCTTAAGGAAAGGGAGGTGCTGAAGGGGATGTGGCTAGAAAACAGCAAAAATCTATTAACCCTTCGCACTCTCACATGCAAATGTTCAAACAAATGCATTCGCAGATTCACTCATCCAGGCACAACTGTTATCCCTACAGCTAAATTAAAAGCCAGGGTTTTAGTTCACAGAAGAATGCATTCTTATGCTTAGTCACCTATACTGCGCAGAAGTACCCAGGTAAACATAGGTGTCCTAACTCTGGCCCTGTAACATGCATAGTGCAAACATGCAAACACATTCATTGCATCAAACCTATCAATGGATTAGGAGCACACATCCTGACGTCCTCTCCTGGGACAGACAGTGCATCTTACCAATCGCACAAGGGAGCTAACGTTATGTGTCCATGTGCACAATGCACATACACTAGCATAAGCTGTGTGCATGCTGACAAACACAGACAGGGGAAGGAGGGAGTGCACTGAATTAGACCCTAGCCACAGGGGTCAGTAGCAAGAAAAAAATACATATATCCAGGCACATCGCCTCTAGTTAGGATATTAAATAAGTTATTAAGGAAAGGGAGGTGCTGAAGGGGGTGTGGCTAGAAAACAGCAAAAATCTATTAACCCTTCGCACTCTCGCATGCAAATGTTCAAACAAATGCATTCGCAGATTCACTCATCCAGGCACAACTGTTATCCCTATAGCTAAATTAAAAGCCAGGGTTTTAGTTCACAGAAGAATGCATTATTTTGCTTAGTCATCTATACTGCGCAGAAGTACCCAGGTAAACATAGGTGTCCTAACTTTGGCCCTGTAACATGCATAGTGCAAACATGCAAACACATTCATTGTATCAAACCTATCAATGGATTAGGAGCACACATCCTGACGTCCTCTCCTGGGACAGACAGTGCATCTTACCAATCGCACAAGGGAGCTAACGTTATGTGTCCATGTGCACAATGCACATACACCAGCATAAGCTGTGTGCATGCTGACAAACACATACAGGGGAAGGAAGGAGTGCACTGAATTAGACCCTAGCCACAGGGGTCAGTAACAAGAAAAAAATACATATATCCAGGCACATCGCCTCTAGTTAGGACATTAAATAAGTTATTAAGGAAATGCACTATGCATGTTACAGGGCCAGAGTTAGGACACCTATGTTTACCTGGGTACTTCTGCGCAGTATAGGTGACTAAGCATAAGAATGCATTCTTCTGTGAACTAAAGCCCTGGCTTTTAATTTAGCTGTAAGTTCTAAATCCAGATCTGATTTAACACACTCGCCAAACTAATGAGAACAACTGCTAAATAAAATGTGGCCTTTTAGGCCTCATTCCCATTGTGTTCCGCTCTCGTGTCCATCCGCGTTGGGCTTTTTTAGAGGCGTTTTTCTCCCGGCGTTTGGGTGGGCAATGCGGTTTTGTTAAAAGCACTTTTCTAAGTGCTTTTCCAGAGCGTTTTTTTTTATTCACTCCCTCAGTCAGGAAGTGAACTCAGTGACCTGGAAAATAATAAATACAATGTATTTATTCTTACAAACGCTCACGCAATCGTTGCACAAAGCAATTTTGTGAGCGTTTTTCCTAAACCTTCCATTGAGGCGGAATCGCCTCAAAAATGGCCCATGCACCGCTTATCTGAGCGGATCGGAAACGAACCGCTCAGATGTGAACTTTGTCATAGAAAATCATTGCACAAGCGCTTTCAGGGCAATTTTGAAAATCGTCAGCGCTTAAAAAATCTAAAAAACGCCCCTAGTGTGAACGAGCCCTCATGAAGTGGAGGCATGAAACTTTATTACAACTTCTTCGCCTTAAACAATTTATTTAAAAATGTTAAGGTTACGCAATAGCATTCCACTGAATGTAGGCATAAATGTACACCCAATCACAACTAATATTCATCCAGCGACTTGTAAATGGAGGTGTAAGTTGATAGTGTGTGAGGGTTAGAATTTGTCTTTTTCAATAAATTATTATTATTATTATTATTCATTTTTACAGCACCAACATATTCAGTGGTGCTGTACAAAGTAAAATATATATGATATTTATTTTTGTTGTCGTTGCGAATTAAGCACTGACTCCAAAAACACCACAGACCACAATGCCACCATCAGTGTTGCTCGGATACAATCCGTGATCACGGCATAGCCGTGATCTGAATCCGTAATTGGGAATCAATCACTGCAGTCAATCACGAATCAGCCGTTATTCCAAGTATTCTGCCCATGATCGGGAAAAATATCCATGATTTTCACCTGACTTTAGTGGTTAATAGCAAAGCCCCCTTACATGGTAGAAACACCAAATTTGCCAGATATGTTAAGAAGAATAGTGGGCACAAGAGGAAAAAAAAATTCAAAAAGACCTTTTTGAGAAAATCGATTTTAAAATTTCAAAGGAAAAAAGTATACATTTAAATGCGTAAATGACAGGTAGTTAATGAAGCAAAACCCGCCGGCTTTAGCAGTTAATAGCAAAGCCCCCTTACATTCTAGAAACATAACATTTGCAGGATATGTTGAAAAGAACAGTGAGAAAAAATAATCTTTTCCTATTTTTTTTTTTATGTTCAGAAAGTGGGAAATTTAAAAGAAAAATTATGTGGGGTCCCCCCTACCAAGTATATTTAACCCCTTGTCCCCCATGCAGGCTGGGATAGCCAGAATGTGGAGCCCCAGCCGACTGGGGCTTCGAACCCTGAGCTATACCAGCCCACATGGTCCATGGTATGGGGAGGTTTTGGGGGAGGGGCGGTAAAGCCATCCCCTCCCCCCTTCCCCGCAGCCCTGTCCAATCCATGGACTCTTCCCCACCTCCGGTGCCGCAGGAGGAGGTGGGGGTAACGACTCCCGGGGGGGGGGGGGGTTCATGGTGGCATCTGGGAGTACCCTTTAAGAAGGGGACCCCAGATACCAGCCCCTTTTCCAGGAGAAATGAGTATAGGGGTACAAAGTACCCTTACCCATTTCCACAAAGGGCTAAATTAGTAAAAACACAACCATGAGAAAAGTATTTTATTAATCTTAATTAACCAGAAATACTTACCTGTACCGATACCATTTCAAAAAATGTTCCCACGCCAATATCCTCGGAAAAGGTCCCACGGCAATATCCTCTATCTTGTGATCTTCGTTAAATGATAGAAGATCACCGCATTCCGCCGACACACACGCCGCCCCGCCGAACTGCTCTCAGCTATCTGGATTTTGGGACTGCAGTGGCCGGATTTATTTGAATCCATGATTGGGGGTATCCAAGCATCACTGGCCACCATCATGCATTGAGACCAATTCCTCCTGACGGATTTGTTCGGACAATAATTAGTGGAAATCACAGGGATTGGGCAATGATTTGATCATTCAATTCAAAACCTTCTTAAGCAACTGTTATTGCTTAAAAAGAAATAAATATGGCAGCCTCCATATTTTTCTCACTTCTGTTGTCCTTTAAAGAGGAACTCCAGTGAAAATAATGTAATGAACAAAAGTGCTTAATTTTTACAATAATTATGTATAAATGACTTAGTCAGTGTTTGCCTATTGTAAAATCTTTCCTCTCCCTGATTTACATTCTGACATTTATCTTATGGTGCCCATACATGGTACAATTTTTTTCATCCAATCTTACCATTCCTATGTAATATAAGG
This sequence comes from Hyperolius riggenbachi, assembly GCF_040937935.1. Taxonomy (NCBI): domain Eukaryota; kingdom Metazoa; phylum Chordata; class Amphibia; order Anura; family Hyperoliidae; genus Hyperolius; species Hyperolius riggenbachi. The sequence continues at coordinate 114,433,999 of NC_090654.1, read as the reverse complement.
GAACTGCCTAAATTATCCTTTCAGTATAGCCACTTAATACACCCTTATACTACATAGAAATGGTAAGATTGGATGAAAAAAATTGTATCATGTATGGGCACCAATATGGTGATATTTTTTTACTTCTTGCAGGTGAAGTCTGTGGAAGTAGCTGCTACTTTCTTTTTTGGCAGTTAGAAACAGCTGTTAGTTCCCACAATGCAACAACGCTCTCACAGTGTTACGTCAGCACCATGGTCCTGACATCACACTGTGGGAGGGGTTTCAACACAATATCAGCCATGCAGAGCCCCCTGATGATCCGTTTGAGAAAAGGAAAAGATTTCTCATGGGAAATGGGGTATCAGCTTCTGATTGGGATGAAGTTCAATCCTTGGTCACAGGTTCTCTTTAAGTATTAACATGCACACAGGAAAAGCTAAGGATTTATCCATTTCCTTAGTAATGCAACTGTAAGTGTCAGTTTTCACTGGGTGCTGCATCCTTTTCCGAATCGGACATGGCACCTGTGCTGTTGCAAAGCCCCAGCTGAGTAGTCATGTCATGCACAGCTATAAGGATTCAGATGGTGCTGCTGCAAATTGTAACATGTCATACCAATCACATCGTTATGCGAATCGGACGGCAAGCCTATTGTTTCTCTGTCCGGCTCCCAGGTGAAAAAACATTGTGAATTCTGGGCTAGTGGAAATAGGCCCTTACTGAAATCCCCAGAATTCAAGAAGAAAGCAGGATATTTGAGACTTCTCTCCTTTACACTAGGGGCTGATAAGTTTTGTTTTATATTACACTGATGGATACAGCAAAAAGAAAAGCAAAACTTGACTTATTTTCAATTTTTTAGTAAAACTGGCTGTTGATGAACAGATGCCTGTCCAAGAACAACAAGAAAGCAGACATCTGCCCATTATCAAACACTATAATGGTTCCCAAAACATATTTTGACATTGAGCCAGTGAGACTAAATAGCCAATGTCTATTACCGCCCTTCACAGTCAGAGAGATGAGAACATCAGCTCTGGCTCATGGACATTTTCCAAGATGTTGTAAAATCTAAGTGATGGTTCAAAGCAATCAAGAAAGAAGTTGGAAGAACAATACACATTCTGGAACACAATAAAGTTTATTTAAAAAGAGCAATATATTTTTACTAATTTAACCACTTGAGGACCCACCCTTTACCCCCCCTTAAGGACCAGCGCTGTTTGTTTGGATCTGTGCTGGGTGGGCTCTGCAGCCCCCAGCACAGATCCGCGGCCACACAGAGCGATCAGATCGCCCCCCTTTTTTCCCCACTAGGGGGATGATGTGCAGGGGGGGTCTGATCGCTCCTACCTGCAGGCATGTTGCGGGGGGGGCACCTCAAAGCCCCCCCCGCGGCGACATTCTCCCCCCTCCCTCTCCTACCTGCTCCCCCGGGAGATCTGGGCTGCACAGGACGCTATCCGTCCTGTGCAGCCAGTGACAGGCTGTCTTCTGTCACATGGCGGCGATCCCCGGCCGCTGATTGGCCGGGGATCGCCGATCTGCCTTACGGCGCTGCTGCGCAGCAGCGCCGTACAAATGTAAACAAAGCGGATTATTTCCGCTTGTGTTTACATTTAGCCTGCGAGCCGCCATCGGCGGCCCGCAGGCTATTCACGGAGCCCCCCGCCGTGAATTGACAGGAAGCAGCCGCTCGCACGAGCGGCTGCTTCCTGATTAATCAGCCTGCAGCTGGCGACGCAGTACTGCGTCGCTGGTCCTGCAGCTGCCACTTTGCCGACGCACGGTATAAGCGTGCGGTCGGCAAGTGGTTAAAAGGGTTAGCATAGAGCCAGAGCAGGGACATGGTCCTCCAGCACCCAAGTAGTGTTGGGCGAACATCTAGATGTTCGGGTTCGGGCCGAACAGGCCGAACATGGCCGCGATGTTCGGGTGTTCGACCCGAACTCCGAACATAATGGAAGTCAATGGGGACCCGAACTTTTGTGCTTTGTAAAGCCTCCTTACATGCTACATACCCCAAATTTACAGGGTATGTGCACCTTGGGAGTGGGTACAAGAGGAAAATAAAATTAGCAAAAAGAGCTTATAGTTTTTGAGAAAATCGATTTTAAAGTTTCAAAGGGAAAACTGTCTTTTAAATGCGGGAAATGTCTGTTTTCTTTGCACAGGTAACATGCTTTTTGTCGGCATGCAGTCATAAATGTAATACATATAAGAGGTTCCAGGAAAAGGGACCGGTAACGCTAACCCAGCAGCAGCACACGTGATGGAACAGGAGGAGGGTGGCGTAGGAGGAGAAGGCCACGCTTTGAGACACAACAACCCAGGCCTTGCATGAGTACAAGAAGCGTGCGGATAGCAATTTGCATTTTGTCGCCATGCAGTCATAAATGTAATACAGATGAGAGGTTCAATAAACAGGGACCGGAAACGCTAACCCATCACAGATGTTCATTGTTCATGTTACTTGGTTGGGGTCCGGGAGTGTTGCGTAGTCGTTTCCAATCCAGGATTGATTCATTTTAATTTGAGTCAGACGGTCTGCATTTTCTGTGGAGAGGCGGATACGCCGCCGATCTGTGACGATGCCTCCGGCAGCACTGAAACAGCGTTCCGACATAACGCTGGCTGCCGGGCAAGCCAGCACCTCTATTGCGTACATTGCCAGTTTGTGCCAGGTGTCTAGCTTCGATACCCAATAGTTGAAGGGTGCAGATGGATTGTTCAACACAGCTACGCCATCTGACATGTAGTCCTTGACCATCTTCTCCAGGCGATCGGTGTTGGAGGTGGATCTGCACGCTTGCTGTTCTGTGTGCTGCTGCATGGGTGTCAGAAAATTTTCCCACTCCAAGGACACTGCCGATACCATTCCCTCTTGGGCACTAGCTGCGGCTTGTGTTGTTTGCTGCCCTCCTGGTCGTCCTGGGTTTGCGGAAGTCAGTCTGTCGGCGTACAACTGGCTAGAGGAGGGGGAGGATGTCAATCTCCTCTCTAAAGTCTCCACAAGGGCCTGCTGGTATTCTTCCATTTTGACCTGTCTGGCTCTTTCTTCAAGCAGTTTTGGAACATTGTGTTTGTACCGTGGATCCAGAAGGGTATAAACCCAGTAATTGGTGTTGTCCAGAATGCGCACAATGCGTAGGTCGTGTTCAATGCAGTCCTAGGCCGAAGAGGTCATAGCCTAGGGTCACAAAACCTGTTTATTTGGGCAATTTCAATGGTGGCGAGTCTGACGTACATAAATCGCAGCAATGGCCGTTAGCAACGTCTGAATCTCACGAAATGTCTCATGCAGGTAGAAGACATATTGTTAGACTTGGGCTCCAAAGATGGGTTCCCTACATCTCTGCAAACCAGAGTTACAGGGCTCCAAATTTGGTAAAATCCCCCATAGGCTTTCATTGGGCCTCCTATTTACAGTTCCAAAATCTCACATCTTTTCAAAGGGCAATTACTCAGCAGTGGCAAATTTTCTAGCATTGTAGGGACCCTTAGGGGGAACATGACTGGTGAGTTTCGGGCCCCTAGGCCGAAGAGGTCATAGCCTAGGGTCACAAAAACCTGTTTATTTGGGCTATTTCAATGGTAGTGATGGTGACGTACATAAATCGCAGCAATGGCCGTTAGCAAAGTCTGAATCTCACGAAATGTCTCATGCAGGTAGAAGACATATTGTTAGACTTGGATTCCAAAGAAGGGGTCCCTACATCTCTGCAAACCAGAGTTACAGGGGTCCAAAATTGGTAAAATCCCCCATAGGATTTCACTGCCTCCCTATTTCACTTTCCAAAATCTCACATCTTTTCAAAGGGCAATGGCTCAGCAGTACCAAATTTTCTAGCATTGTAGGGACCCTTAGGGGGAACATGACTGGTGAGTTTCGGGCCCCTAGGCCAAAGAGGTCATAGCCTAGGGTCACAAAAACCTGTTTATTTGGGCTATTTCAATGGTAGTGATGGTGGCGTACATAAATCTCAGCCATGGCCGTTAGCAACGTCTGAATCTCACGAAATGTCTCATGCAGGTAGAAGACATATTGTTAGACTTGGATTCCAAAGAAGGAGTCCCTACATCTCTGCAAACCAGAGTTACAGGGGTCCAAAATTGGTAAAATCCCCCATAGGATTTCATTGCCTCCCTATTTCACTTTCCAAAATCTCACATCTTTTCAAAGGGCAATGGCTCAGCAGTACCAAATTTTCTAGCATTGTAGGGACCCTTAGGGGGAACATGACTGGTGAGTTTCGGGCCCCTAGGCCGAAGAGGTCATAGCCTAGGGTCACAAAAACCTGTTTATTTAGGCTATTTCAATGGTAGTGATGGTGGCGTACATAAATCTCAGCCATGGCCGTTAGCAACGTCTGAATCTCACGAAATGTCTCATGCAGGTAGAAGACATATTGTTAGACTTGGATTCCAAAGATGGGGTCCCTACATCTCTGCAAACCAGAGTTACAGGGGTCCAAAATTGGTAAAATCCCCCATAGGATTTCATTGCCTCCCTATTTCACTTTCCAAAATCTCACATCTTTTCAAAGGGCAATGGCTCAGCAGTACCAAATTTTCTAGCATTGTAGGGACCCTTAGGGGGAACATGACTGGTGAGTTTCGGGCCCCTAGGCCGAAGAGGTCATAGCCTAGGGTCACAAAAACCTGTTTATTTGGGCTATTTCAATGGTAGTGATGTGGCGTACATAAATCTCAGCAATGGCCGTTAGCAAGGTCTGAATCTCACGAAATGTCTCATGCAGGTAGAAGACATATTGTTAGACTTGGATTCCAAAGAAGGGGTCCCTACATCTCTGCAAACCAGAGTTACAGGGGTCCAAAATTGGTAAAATCCCCCATAGGATTTCATTGCCTCCCTATTTCACTTTCCAAAATCTCACATCTTTTCAAAGGGCAATGGCTCAGCAGTACCAAATTTTCTAGCATTGTAGGGACCCTTAGGGGGAACATGACTGGTGAGTTTCGGGCCCCTAGGCCGAAGAGGTCATAGCCTAGGGTCACAAAAACCTGTTTATTTGGGCTATTTCAATGGTAGTGATGGTGGCGTACATAAATCTCAGCCATGGCCGTTAGCAACGTCTGAATCTCACGAAATGTCTCATGCAGGTAGAAGACATATTGTTAGACTTGGATTCCAAAGATGGGGTCCCTACATCTCTGCAAACCAGAGTTACAGGGGTCCAAAATTGGTAAAATCCCCCATAGGATTTCATTGCCTCCCTATTTCACTTTCCAAAATCTCACATCTTTTCAAAGGGCAATGGCTCAGCAGTACCAAATTTTCTAGCATTGTAGGGACCCTTAGGGGGAACATGACTGGTGAGTTTCGGGCCCCTAGGCCGAAGAGGTCATAGCCTAGGGTCACAAAAACCTGTTTATTTGGGCTATTTCAATGGTAGTGATCGTGGCGTACATAAATCTCAGCCATGGCCGTTAGCAAGGTCTGAATCTCACGAAATGTCTCATGCAGGTAGAAGACATATTGTTAGACTTGGATTCCAAAGATGGGGTCCCTACATCTCTGCAAACCAGAGTTACAGGGGTCCAAAATTGGTAAAATCCCCCATAGGCTTTCATTGGGCCTCCTATTTACCGTTCCAAAATCTCACACCATTTCAAAGGGCAATGGCTCAGCAGTGGCAAAACTCACCAGTCATGATCCCCCTAAGGGTCCCTACAATGCTAGAAAATTTGGTACTGCTGAGCCATTGCCCTTTGAAAAGATGTGAGATTTTGGAAAGTGAAATAGGGAGGCAATGAAATCCTATGGGGGATTTTACCAATTTTGGACCCCTGTAACTCTGGTTTGCAGAGATGTAGGGACCCCATCTTTGGAATCCAAGTCTAACAATATGTCTTCTACCTGCATGAGACATTTCGTGAGATTCAGACGTTGCTAACGGCCATTGCTGCGATTTATGTACGTCACCATCACTACCATTGAAATAGCCCAAATAAACAGGTTTTTGTGACCCTAGGCTATGACCTCTTCGGCCTAGGGGCCCGAAACTCACCAGTCATGTTCCCCCTAAGGGTCCCTACAATGCTAGAAAATTTGGTACTGCTGAGCCATTGCCCTTTGAAAAGATGTGAGATTTTGGAAAGTGAAATAGGGAGGCAATGAAATCCTATGGGGGATTTTACCAATTTTGGACCCCTGTAACTCTGGTTTGCAGAGATGTAGGGACCCCATCTTTGGAATCCAAGTCTAACAATATGTCTTCTACCTGCATGAGACATTTCGTGAGATTCAGACGTTGCTAACGGCCATTGCTGCGATTTATGTACGCCACCACCACTACCATTGAAATAGCCCAAATAAACAGGTTTTTGTGACCCTAGGCTATGACCTCTTCGGCCTAGGGGCCCGAAACTCACCAGTCATGTTCCCCCTAAGGGTCCCTACAATGCTAGAAAATTTGGTACTGCTGAGCCATTGCCCTTTGAAAAGATGTGAGATTTTGGAAAGTGAAATAGGGAGGCAATGAAATCCTATGGGGGATTTTACCAATTTTGGACCCCTGTAACTCTGGTTTGCAGAGATGTAGGGACCCCATCTTTGGAATCCAAGTCTAACAATATGTCTTCTACCTGCATGAGACATTTCGTGAGATTCAGACGTTGCTAACGGCCATTGCTGCGATTTATGTACGCCACCATCACTACCATTGAAATAGCCCAAATATACAGGTTTTTGTGACCCTAGGCTATGACCTCTTCGGCCTAGGGGCCCGAAACTCACCAGTCATGTTCCCCCTAAGGGTCCCTACAATGCTAGAAAATTTGCCACTGCTGAGTAATTGACCTTTGAAAAGATGTGAGATTTTGGAACTGTAAATAGGAGGCCCAATGAAAGCCTGTGGGGGATTTTACCAAATTTGGAGCCCTGTAACTCTGGTTTGCAGAGATGTAGGGAACCCATCTTTGGAGCCCAAGTCTAACAATATGTCTTCTACCTGCATGAGACATTTCGTGAGATTCAGACGTTGCTAACGGCCATTGCTGCGATTTATGTACGTCAGACTCGCCACCATTGAAATTGCCCAAATAAACAGGTTTTGTGACCCTAGGCTATGACCTCTTCGGCCTAGGACTGCATTGAACGCGACCCACGCATTGTGCGCATTCTGGACAACACCAATTACTGGGTTTATACCCTTCTGGATCCACGGTACAAACACAATGTTCCAAAACTGCTTGAAGAAAGAGCCAGACAGGTCAAAATGGAAGAATACCAGCAGGCCCTTGTGGAGACTTTAGAGAGGAGATTGACATCCTCCCCCTCCTCTAGCCAGTTGTACGCCGACAGACTGACTTCCGCAAACCCAGGACGACCAGGAGGGCAGCAAACAACACAAGCCGCAGCTAGTGCCCAAAAGGGAATGGTATCGGCAGTGTCCTTGGAGTGGGAAAATTTTCTGACACCCATGCAGCAGCACACAGAACAGCAAGCGTGCAGATCCACCTCCAACACCGATCGCCTGGAGAAGATGGTCAAGGACTACATGTCAGATGGCGTAGCTGTGTTGAACAATCCATCTGCACCCTTCAACTATTGGGTATCGAAGCTAGACACCTGGCACAAACTGGCAATGTACGCAATAGAGGTGCTGGCTTGCCCGGCAGCCAGCGTTATGTCGGAACGCTGTTTCAGTGCTGCCGGAGGCATCGTCACAGATCGGCGGCGTATCCGCCTCTCCACAGAAAATGCAGACCGTCTGACTCAAATTAAAATGAATCAATCCTGGATTGGAAACGACTACGCAACACTCCCGGACCCCAACCAAGTAACATGAACAATGAACATCTGTGATGGGTTAGCGTTTCCGGTCCCTGTTTATTGAACCTCTCATCTGTATTACATTTATGACTGCATGGCGACAAAATGCAAATTGCTATCCGCACGCTTCTTGTCCTCATGCAAGGCCTGGGTTGTTGTGTCTCAAAGCGTGGCCTTCTCCTCCTACGCCACCCTCCTCCTGTTCCATCACGTGTGCTGCTGCTGGGTTAGCGTTACCGGTCCCTTTTCCTGGAACCTCTTATATGTATTACATTTATGACTGCATGCCGACAAAAAGCATGTTACCTGTGCAAAGAAAACAGACATTTCCCGCATTTAAAAGACAGTTTTCCCTTTGAAACTTTAAAATCGATTTTCTCAAAAACTATAAGCTCTTTTTGCTAAAAAATTTTTTCCTCTTGTACCTACTCCCAAAGTGCACATACCCTGTAAATTTGGGGTATGTAGCATATAAGGAGGCTTTACAAAGCATGAAAGTTCGGGTCCCCATTGACTTCCATTATGTTCGGAGTTCGGCCATGTTCGGCCCGAACCCGAACATCTAGATGTTCGCCCAACACTACACGTGACCCGTTCGGCCAATCACAGCGCTAGCCGAACGTTCGGGTAACGTTCGGCCATGCGCTCTTAGTTCGGCCATATGGCCGAACAGTTTGGCCGAACACCATCAGGTGTTCGGCCGAACCTGAACATCACCCGAACAGGGTGATGTTCTGCAGAACCCGAACAGTGGCGAACACTGTTCGCCCAACACTACACCCAAGGCTGAGACACCAAAGTGCGCCCCTCCATCCCTCCCACCCCAGGCGTCACACACTGATTGCTATTACACTAAGAGGTGCCCCAGGGCCCACAACCTCCCCAACACCTTAATATCTAGTTATCTGGCTTGCAGTCACTGCTTTGTATCCCCTTTTATTATTTCTCTCTGCTTCAAACACAATTAGGAATGACAGCTGAATGAATTCTGCCCCCCTCCTACACTGCGCCCTGAGGCTGGAGCCTCTCCAGCCTATGCCTCGGCCCGGCCCTGCATAGAGCTACTGATTTGTAGCTTGCAAATGGGTAACAGGTCTGGAAAAGACCCCTTCACACATTCATAATGCAATAGAAGAGGAGATACTGTACTAGAGCAGAGTTCCCCAACCCTGTTCTCAAGGTCCCCAACGGTACATGTTTTGCAGGAAACCACACACAATCACAGGTGGGGAAATTAGTGTTGCAGTATTAAGTAACTCTGTGGATTTCTACAAAACATGCACTCAGGGCCGGTTGCCTGAAGCAAACTTGTGAAGATGTGCCCCCCCCCCCCTCCCGATTTGGAATGGTCGTATAGCACCCAACAATTTACTCTGCTTCATTTAACCACTTCACCTCGAAGGGTTTTTCCCCTTAAAAAACCAGAGTAATTTTCACCTGTCGGTACTCCTTCCACTTATTTGCCTATAACTTTATTACTACTTATTACAACAAAAAAATCTATATCTTGTTTTTTTGGCCAACAATTAGACTTTCTTTGAGGGGCACTTCTTGCTAAGAATTATTTTTTTATAAAAAATGTTTTAATAGGAAAAATAAGAAAAAATGGAAAAAATTCATTATTTCTCAGTTTTCGGCCATTATAGTTTTAAAATAATATGTGCTAACGTAATTAAAATCCACACATTTTGTTTGCCCATTTGTCCCGGTTATTGCAACATTAACATTTTCCCTAGTATATTGTATTGTGCCAATATTTTATTTGGAAATAAAGGTGCATTTTTTTCAGTTTTGCATCCATCCCTAATTACAAGCCCAGAATTTATAAAGTCATAGTACTATACCATCTTTACATACATATTAAAAAAAGTTGAGTCCCTAAGGTAACTATTTAGGTTTTTTTTTATTTGTAAACATTTTTTTATTTGTGTTTAAATAAAAAAACAAAACAAAAGTATTGGGGAGTGTGGGAGGTCAGGGGTTAATTAAATATGTAAAAATAAATTAAAAATAGGTCCATTGTTGAAATAAATGTAGCTATAATTTTACTATTTGGCCACAAGATGCTCACTTTCTTATGCATAGTATTACTACGCGAACAGGAAGCAATGCGTGGACGGGTTTTGTAAATGACGGCGAGGTCTCATAGATGGCTGCGGTCATTCATATGGGGACTTAGATCAATGAATGAAGATCTAGCAGCTAACGATCAGCAGCGGTAACGAGCGTGGGGGGAGAACAGGAAAGCGCAGCAGGGAGGAATGTAGTAGCTACGCCCCTGCAAGCAGTTATGGCATTTTGCAGGGACGTAGTTACTCGTTACTGTTCAGGGTCCCTTTAAAGTGATGATCTCAAAGGACTCGGGAATTCTCTGGTGCTGCTCTCTCCAAACAATGGAGAGGTTGTGCAAATGCTGAAAGACAAAAGGAACAGAGAGTGCTCCTTGGTGTATTACCCTTCATTTGCAACATGGCGCGCTTTAAGAATTGCATGTACAAGATTTAAAACTTATTTAGGCTTATCTGATCGGTTGAGGGAATTCCCTGAACCTCTGCACTCAACCGAGGCTAAGAGGATAGTGCAATTGTATCACCGCCTGGAGCGAAGTGAAGTCTTGCTCTCCGTGAACCTTAGTCTTACAACGCATTTCGACGCACAGCATCTTCCTCAGGTCAGGTGACTGAGTCACGGAGCAAGCGGCAGTTAAGTAACAGAGAATCCAGAAGCCAGTACAAAATATACCTGGTCTTTCCACCTACTTCTAACACTAGTTTTCCCCCTTAATATACCTAAAGGTGGCCATACAGGATAGAATCAAATCGATCGATTTCCCCATATTGGCTATCATTCATAAAAGTGTGTTCGGTAAAAAAATGTGGGCGGGAAAATACAGCATTCTGTATTTTAGACCTTTGTGTGCACATTCATAAATATTTTCACAGCTGCCTTTGATGTTCGGTAAATTACCGCAGCCCATTGAGCGGTACAGCAGAAGTGTGGCGTTATCTCTCTTTTGTAACAAGCTGTAATTATGGTTCCCTGCACAGACTCACACAGACTTCGGCTCCCTGCACAGACTCGAACAGACTGACTCACACAGACTTTGGCTCCCTGCACAGACTCGAACAGACTGACTCACACAGACTTCAGCTCCCTGCACAGACTCGAACAGACTGACTCACACAGACTTTGGCTCCCTGCACAGACTCGCAGAGACTTCGGCTCCCTGCACAGCCTACATTGCTCTTATCCGCATGCTTATCGCCTCCTTCAAGCAAGCGGTATTCTCCGTCCCAATACCGCCTGCTCTAATCTTTATGATTTGACATTTAGTGACATGTGTTGAGATAATCACTGCACAAGGCGGTAATTTACCTCACTGCTCTGTAATTTGAGCTTTCCATGCGGTAACAGCTTTTATGAATTTACATTTTGCTAAGTGCTCGGTAAAGTCAGCTGTTTTCAGCATTACCGTATGTGGTAATGCTTTATGAATGATAGCCATTGTTGATAAAAAAAACAACTATTCTATAAAAAAAAAATTAAAAATAAAAAAAACAAGAAAAATCAAGAAAAAAAGATTTTTTTTATCTGATTTTATGTGTTGGAAACATCAGATAAAAAGATATAAAAATGTAAAGTTTTACTTTATTTTTTTGATATTTTCATATTTTCAGAAAAATCGATCAGTGTATGGTATATTAGTTCCATTTTTCTGATCATTTGTTCAAGCGGAAAAACATCTATCAGATTTCTCTGGTTAAAAAACATCAAACTAAAAAAATTTGTAGCATGTGTACTCACCTTAACACCAACTAACACTATCCTTCCCCCTATATATGCCTAACACTAACCTTCCCTCACCTACTCCTAACAATATCCTATTCCCCTATATATGCCTAACACTAACCTCCCCCACTTACTCCTAACACTATCCTTCCCACCTATATAACCTCTTTCCCTGAAAATAAGACCTACCCTGAAAATAAGCCCCAGCTGGAATTTTGAGCATGCTTGAAATATAAGCCCTACCCCAAAAATAAGCCCTAGCGGAGGAAGAGGAGGAAGAGGCAACCAGTAAGTGGGGACACAGTGGTGCAGTGCCAATCGGGCAGTGAACCTGTCATCCCAGCACACAGCAAGGTGCAGGGAAGACAGGGCAGATGCCTGATCAGTACAGTAGAATACTTTCAAATCCATGAACATCACAGTACACAGGAACAGGAAATGTTCTGCTGAGAGACACTTCCTATTAGAAATATAAGACATCCCCTGAAAATAAGCCCTAGCACCTCTTTTAGAGCAAAAGGTATGCCTAAAACTAACCTCCTCCACCTACTCCTAACACTATCCTTCCCCCTATTTATGCCTAAAACTAACCTTCCCTCATCTACTCCTAACAATATCCTATTCCCCTATATATGCCTAACACTATCCTCCCCCACCTACTCCTAACACTATCCTTCCCCCTATATATGCCTAACACTATCCTCCCCCACCTACTCCTAACACTATTCTTCCACCTATATATGCCTAACATTATACACTAACCTCCCCCACCCACTCTGTAAAGCCACAATTTACCCCGGTGGCTGCAGTTTACCCAAGCGGCTAATTAGAACTGCAGTAAAGCTGTTAACTGAGCACCCATATTATACAGTTAGCGCTATTTTTCAATGTCTCTCTGACGTAATTGCTTTAGTTGCAGTGTTTATTCCCAAGGTAATATTTCACTGAGATATTCAAAAGGGGCTGAACTGCTCCGACCAACAGTGGAAAGGAAGTGGACGTAGGCACTGATATGCTGGGAAAGTGTATGAGTTATATTCTTTCTAGCCGTCACTAGTCACGGTGGAAAAAGGAGTGGAGGAAAGCAGGCATTGATGGCTGTGGGGGGCCATGGGGACACATTGCTAGTGTAAACAAGGAAGCCACCTGTTGCGTAGAAGGTCAGATAAGACCCTCGTCACTTAATAAACAGGTGCTTCCTGACCATGCAACGTAACGAGCATCCTCCAGCCGCAGATAACAAAGCCAGCTCACCAGCTCTGTATGCAAACACACTGACCATGCAAAGGAATCCACTACAGTAACCATACTGCAATACTGTAACAGCAGTGTAATCACAATCATGTTTCATGTGCATTTGTACACTTTTTTTTACAGGAGGTAGTTACACATAAATAGATTGCAACCCGATGTAGCAAAAAGACAGATCTATTTCTTCTGGCTGGGTTCACATATGACAGAGTGAAAAAGGAGCAATTTAGGATGGTGTGTTTGTGTTTTGCTATTGTGTGTTTACCACGTTTTTCGTGCGTTTGCAATTTTTTACGCAGATGCAGTTTTCATGCGTTTTGCATGCGTTTTAATGAGTTTGCGGTTCGCTAATGGAAAAAACACATGCATTTTGTATGCGTTTTTTTTTAAATGTATCCAAATCACTAGGAAGACAACTGGAAGAGGAAAAACATCACAGATCTTTACTTTTTGATGAAAAACGCAAATAAAAAAGCATGAAAAACAAAATGCATATACGTTACCAAAGACTTTCATTATGTGCGTTTTAGCAGCCAGCCTGCATACTATGCAACGCTACCAGCGTCTGCTGAATGCTTACTGTAAATCGCAAGTGCAACACTGGTACTTCTGCATCCCATAAACTAACATTGCTGCATAAAACGCAGCATTTCCCGCTCAGCAAGCATTTCTGCCATGTGTGAACCTGGCCTCTACCTTCACAGGGGCGTAACTAGACTTAATAGGGCCCCCCTGCAAAAATGATAGCATGGGGCCCCTTTGGTACCTGAACCCCATGCGGGTTATGTGATGGGGGGTCGGCAAATGGCAGCAGAGATTTTTCTGCTGTGAAGCAGCATCTGGAAGCAGGAAAAAAAATGACACGCTCCTGCTACTCTGCATGGCATGAGGAGGTGGTGGGGACGTTTTTTGCTAGCGAACTGGGATTTTTTTTGCTAATTGGCTGCACTTGCGGTTGGGGAGAGAAGGAAGAAAGAGCCCCCAAGGGCCTCTGGGCCCCCCTGAGATGGCAGGGGTTGCAGGGGTAATTGTTACGCCCATACTGTAGATTGTCAACAGATTTCAGCATGAAATCTACTGAAAATCTGTCCAACCACAACTATTTAAATCATCTACCAATGCTCCTGATCGATCAAGATTTTTCTGTCCAGTTGGATCAATAATTTTGATCGACTTCACCTGAAAATTACGATTGGTTGTGCATGTTGCAGCATAGATTTCTAGCAGATGCGATCAAAGTGATTGAATTTGCCAGGAATCAAACGGGAAAATCAATGAGTGTGGAGCTATCTCTAGGCCCTTTTCACACATTGGGCTCTATTCACAATAGGCAGTTTGGTAAAATCATTTTGGACGGTAAAATACCTCATGCGGTATTTTACACTTTTTTTTCAAATTCACTAAAGTTTTCCACCATGAGGGGAAGTTCAGTAATTTACCGAACATGCCTCAATTCACTAAGCCCTGCTTGGTAAGTGTCACTTACCAGCCTTCCAGCAGGGCAGCAGGGCAGCAGGCAGGCAGGAAGCTGTGTGTAGGACTCAGGTTTTCTGTCCAATGCAGCCTGTTATCCCTTTAGATGTACATACTGCAGCCACCAGGGGGCGCGCTTCTGTATGCTACAATACAAATATGCACATCTAAAGGGATGCAGGGATGTCCGCACAATGGGCAGCTTCCTCTGATTTTATACAGTTAAAGACCCACCTGATACCCCATCGCATCAAATCAGAGTGAGAAGCAGGCTGCCTGGCTCTCCCCAAAGGCTGTCTGTCGAATCTACCACACAGCATGCTGGACAGCCAGTTATTAGCTGCTGTGAGCTGGAGAAAAAAAACGAACTCTTTTGGCCGGTTAAGGGGGCACTATGGCAAAAATTGTCAAATTTAAAATATGTGCAAACTGTGGACTAGTCCATCTCTTCATGGGGGATTCTCAGGGATTTATTTATTTTCAAAATCACTTAGTTAATGGCAGTTGCGCTGTCTAACTGCCAAAAAACTGTATAGCGAGCAGGGAAGCTGGCCAAGCATCATTGTTTAAAGGGACCCTGAGCAGTAAAAATAAATGAAATTGGTACTTACCTGGGGCTTTCTCCAGCCCATCGTAGGTTGGGACGATTCCTCTGCCGCACCGCACCGGGGACACTTGGGCCGGGTGTCGGGCTCTCACTTCCTGAACGATGATGCTCTTCGTCATCACGCCGGCCGGCATGACAGTACTGCGCATACGCGGTTTAATTGCGCATGCGCAGTACTGTCACGCCAGCAGGCGTGAGGACACGCAGCTGGCCGGCGTGATGATAAAGAGCATCACCGATCAGGAAGTGAGAGCCCGACACCCAGCCCAAGTGTCGCCGGTGCGGTATGTAGCGGAGGGACCGTGAGAGGAGCCAGGAGGACGCCGGGGGACCTCCCGACCTACGATGGGCTGGAGAAAGCCCCAGGTAAGTACCAATTTCATTTATTTTTACTGCTCAGGGTCCCTTTAAATCATTTTTAGGGAATATCTTTATAAAGAATAAAAGCCTTGCTGAGAATACCCTCACTTCTGTCAGATGTCTACTACCTACTGTAAGTGACAGCAGCACAGCAGCAAACCTATTTCTGTGGATGTACACCGCAATTGAGCAAGTGTGAAAGGAGCCTAAGTGTTCAGTGGCACTATCAAACCAATAAAATGACAAAACTAAGACACCTGAATGGATAAGTTAACAAAGGTCAATTAATGGGAAGCAGGACATTTGGACCCCTTCACTCTAATGGAGGATTTCAGCTTCCAATAGGCGATGAGGCAAATATCAGGGTAGCAGGAAAAAAGGGCCCCGGCGGCTAGTGGCGAAAAGGGCACCACCATAGACTCTAATGCAATTATCGTTAATATAAAAAAAGCTGAAAAAAGGGTGCCCAATAAATATCGTTAAAGAAACTGTAACTAAAAAAAGTTCCCCTGGGGGGTACTCACCTCAGGTGGGGAAGCCTCCGGTCCCACGGTGGTCTCGCTGTGCCCCTACGAGCAGCAGGGATGTAAATATTTACCTTCCCAGCTCCAGCACAGGCGCAGTATCGGCTCTCCGCTCAGAGATAGGCGGAAACAGCTGATTGTTGTCGGTCCATTCTACTGTGCAGACGCAAGTCTCCTGCACCTGCATAGCAGAGCAGACCCGACAGAGATCGGCTATTTCCGCCTATCTCCAAGCTGAGAGCCGCAACAGCGCCCCCACTGGGGCCAGGGAAGGTAAATATAGCAAGCCTTGTCAGGCTTGTCGAGCCAGGATTGCAGGACGCTTCGGGGGAGTCAGCGCTGGATTGCCTGCAGCTACAGGGGAGGGGGAAGCCTCATTGGGACCCTGAGGCTTCCCCCTCCCGAGGTGAGTACCCCCCAGGGGACTTTTTTTTTTTATTATTACAGAGTCTCTTTAACAACATTAGAACATTACAGTTTTTGAAGTATGTTGTCGTTTTAGAAGATTGCAACATTATAGTTTTTGTCATATTATTTCGTTTGTATGTACAGATTTTACGTTATCAAAGATATTACAGTTTCTATGTGTAAAAGGGTGTTTCTGAAGAGGGAGGGAAGAGACGCTGATTGCATGCTGGTGGAGGCACTGGTTGTATTTTAGCAGCACAGTGATTACTAAGTGGTGTGAATAAAGAGCGTTGGAATCCCTGGCTGGATTACATTATGTTTTCTCCCATTTTCTTTTTCTGAGTTTGACTAGACCAGGGGTGTCAAACTCAAATACAAAGTGGGCTGACATTGAACAATGGGACCAAGTTGCGGGCCAAACTCAGTGTCTTGTGGCCTCCTCCCTCCCTATATAAATGTCCCTGCTGTCTAATGGCCCTCTCCCTCCCCTTTATAGTTCCCTAGTGTCTAGTGCCCCTTCCCTCCCCTATACAGTTTCCTGGTGTCTAGTGGCCCTACTCTATTCCCCTATACAGTTCCCTGGTGTCTAGTAGCCCCCTCTCTCCCCTATAGAGTTCCCTGGTGTGTATTACTTTTCCCTTCCCTCCCCTATATGTTTTTATTGTGGTGATCTAGGGTTTCACCTCCGATACAGCTTCCCTGATAGTCTAGTAGATAGTGGGCCAAACATAATGCAAAGTGGGAAACCACTTGGGAGCCAAATTTGATGGCTCCAAGGGCCAGATTTGGCCCGAGGGCCGGATTTTGACATGTATGGACTAGACGGTGGGAAGCAAGCAAGATCGGAGTGGAATCTGCCGTGTTTGCCCT
The DNA here is from genome assembly GCF_040937935.1 of Hyperolius riggenbachi. Classification (NCBI taxonomy): domain Eukaryota; kingdom Metazoa; phylum Chordata; class Amphibia; order Anura; family Hyperoliidae; genus Hyperolius; species Hyperolius riggenbachi. The sequence goes on along the minus strand of NC_090654.1, from coordinate 114,416,937 downwards.
AAAGTAAGACATCCCCTGAGAATAAGCCCTAGCAGGAATTCCTAGCATGCTTGAAATATAAGACATCCCCGAATGTAAGCCCTAGCAGCAGCCCACATGACACCAGCTAGTCACGCTCAATACAAAGCCTGGATACATGAGAGCAGCAGTATAATGTTGGTTCTACAGTCCTGTATATGTGTCAGGAAATGTGTGTTTTTGTTGGAGCCAGCCCTCCTGATCTGTTGTGATAAGCATCAGCAGCACTTCACTTCTTCACCTTTTCCCAGGACACACAGCTTATCCTATCATAGGTTTGGGGAGCCTGAAAGCAAGATAGAGACTTACCCACATAATCAGCAGAATCAATTTCTTGTAAGTGAGAGCCAATATCTGCAAACCACAAGCTCTGTGCATGCTGCATGTGTTTCAGCATGGCATGCGGTATATACACTTTGTATAGGAAAACTACCAGTGTTTCCCTCCAAAATAAGACATCCTCTGAAAATAAGCCCTAGAACATCTTTTGGAGCAAAAATTAATATAAGACAGTGTCTTATTTTCAGGGAAACACGGTGTTACCAAAACCCGTTTGCTGATCTGTAATTAAATCAGCCAGTAAAGTCGGTGAGCGTATTTTATACTGTCACTTTGTGGATTGGAAGTTGAATTAAACTGCAAAGTGATTCAAACTTATGATATAATGAATTGTATGTGTAGTACAGCTAAGAAATAGAACATTAGTAGCACAGAGAGTCTCATATTGTTTCCAGTACAAGAAGAGTCAAGAAACTTCAATTGTTATCCATGCAAAGAGCTTCTCTGAGCTCTCCTACCAATTTAGTCAGAGAGCAGTGCTATTTTCTGAAGCACTTATACAGCAAAGAAAGACCACTTCAGATAAGGTTTTGCTGCAGGGAAGTTCAAAGGGTCATTAGCTCTGCTCTGTTTCATAGTTTAAAATGCAGAGTGTAGTTTGTAAACTGCAAATGTTAGAGAATGATGCAATGTTATATAAAAAAAGCTATATAACTGAAAATAAAAATCTGAGACTCTTGCTTTGCTACTTATGTTCTAGAAATTATCCGTACTACACATACAATTCATTATATCGTGAGGTTTTTTTTTTCACTTCAGTGTCACTTTAAATGACTGTTTTAGATTCTTCTGAGACCACTTGAGCCTAACTGGACAAAAATTTTCGTCCAGTTAGGCTGCGCGCACTCCTGCAGGTCGCTCGCGCTCCCGCGGGCCCCCCGTGCACGCTCCCACCGCCGCCCGTTAGCCCAGCGATCAATGAAAGGGATTATAGATCCCTTTCATTGATCGGACCCCCCGGAGAATAGCCGACAGCGTCTCTTCAGACGCTGCGACTTTTCTGAGCTAAAAAAGTTCCTGGTCTTCTTTCTTCTTCCTGGGAGCGAGATCGATCGCTCCCAGGACTTTTTGACTGCGGCCATCTTGTGGCCAAATAGTAAAACTACACCCCAAACCACATTTTATTAAATAAATACATGTTTAAACATTTAAAATCCCCTGTTTACCTCCCACACCAAAAAATACCCACATAAAAGTTTTAATAAAAAATTACAATAATAAAGAAACAAAACAAAACATAAATAGTTACCTAAGGGTCTGAACTTTTTAAATATTCATGTCAAAGGAGTATATCAATATGATTTATTAAATTATGGGCTTCTAAATAGTGATGGATGCAAATTGAAAAAATGCACCTTTATTTCCAAATTAAATATCGGCGCCATACATTGTGATAGGGACATAATTTAAATGGTGTAATAAGCGGGAGAAATTGAAATTAATACATGCCACCATAATTAAAACCTATGTACTTTATTTACCAAACTATAATGGCCAAAAGCTGAGCAATAATGATTTTTTTCCATTTCTTTCTTAATATTCCTGTTAAAATGGATTTAGAATAAATTAATTCTCAGCAAAATGTATCACCCACAGAAAGCCTAATTGGTGGCGGAAAAAACAAGATATAGATCAATTAATTGTGATGAGTAGTGCTAAAGTTATTGGCAAATGAATGGGAGGTGAAAGTTGCTCAGATGTAAAAAAAATCTCAACCCTGTAGGCTGAAGTGGTTAATATTATTAGTTTAAATCAGGGGCGTAGGAATAGGCCCTGCAGCCCCTGCGCCCACGGGGGGGCCCGGCCCCCCCCCTGGGGCCCGCTCGGGGCCGTTTTGTGGGTGCTGGAGAGGTGGCAGCATGAGGGGAAAGCCTTGCCCACAGTCGGCGGGAAGAGGGGTAGTTCCCCCCTCTCCCTCACCTCGGGGCTCTCCCCTCTGCGCTCCCCTCCAGCTCGTAAGTGTCTGTGGGGCTGTGGTGGGCAGCGAGCGGCGGGCAGATACATACCTGCTTCCGTGCGTTCCATCGGAGACTTCTCCCTCTAGCGGCTGACGTCACTTCCGGAAGTGACGTCAGCCGCTAGAGGGAGAAGTCTCCGATGGAACGCACGGAAGCAGGTATGTATCTGCCCGCCGCTCGCTGCCCACCACAGCCCCACAGACACTTACGAGCTGGAGGGGAGCGCAGAAGGGAGAGCCCCGAGGTGAGGGAGAGGGGGGAACTACCCCTCTCCCCGCCGACTGTGGGCAAGGCTTTCCCCTCATGCTGCCACCCCTCCAGCACCCACAAAACGGCCGCGAGCGGGCCCCGGGGGGGGGGGGGGGCCCGCTCAGAAAATCTGCAGGGGGGCCCGGTGGGGCCTAGTTACGCCCCTGGTTTAAATCTATTCACTTTGAGGCAGCAATGAAAATCACTCAGATGTTGAAGCATAATCATATTGTAGCACTTATAATCCAGTCCGCTATTTTCCTTTCAGACATGCACATATTATACATTGCGTGTTGTTAGTGTATAAATGCTTGCCTGGGATCTGCATAGGATGCAATGATGGCCATTCTGCTCCCAATAGAAGCCTGCATCAGGCATGTTTTCTGCGCTGCTTTTGTATTTTCCAGAAGGGTACACAAACCTTTAGAGTTATAGTCACTGGGGACTGGGGATTGTTAATGCAAGTGATGTTTCTATAGAAACAACATTATGCTCCTGTGCCAGGGAGAAAGAGAAATACCAGGAGTACAGGGCAACAGTGGACACTTCATTAGGGAGATTAGAGACAGATTCTCAGCACAGACAATTAGCCCAGGTCTCTGCCTCTACTCCAAAGGGAGATTTAACCCTCTCTGTGAGTGGTGTGGACATCATTACACAAACAAGTGTTGCTGGAGATTAACCCTTGCTCACCTGAAATGCAAATACATGTTGCGGATGAGCTCTGTTTCAGAGAGGGTTAATAAAGCAATGATGTGCAAACAGACACAGAAACCAATCAAATCTTTCAAGTGTTCAGCACACAGTAAAACCTGATACCCATGTTGTTGTTTACTGTGGCTTTGTATTTTTGCACATTTACTAATGAAGGCAGATTGGAACAAAAGGAAACAATGTGCTTTCACAGATATTAGCCAGCCAGCATTTAATTTTCATTATCTAACCATCATAATGTGGCAAGACATAAAGTATGGTTACCGTGGACACCAGTTTAACTTTTTTCTTAATATCGCTGTTTTTGTTTGTGTCATACAATCTCCTTCTTCTGTGGTTTCTTTGGCTTTTGTTCTGTCCTTTGGCTTTTGTCCGTTTTTTAAAAGCGAACCACTTTGTTTACAGCTTACACGTTTTATTACAACAGATCAGTCAGTGAAATAGTTACATCCGGAGCTTCCATATTTCAGAGGAGAATCTGTTTTGGGGGCCACAGTAGGGGGCCGAAGACAGCTGTGCCTTAACCACTTGAGGACCACAGTCTTTTCGCCCCTTAAGGACCAGGCACTTTTTTTCCATTCAGACCACTGCAGCTTTCACGGTTTATTGCTCGGTCAAACAACCTACCACCTAAATGAATTTTACCTCCTTTTCTTGTCACTAATACAGCTTTCTTTTGGTGCTATTTGATTGCTGCTGCGAGTTTTACTTTTTATTATATTCATCAAAAAAGACATGAATTTTGTCAAAAAAATGATTTTTTTTTTTACTTTCTGTGCTGACATTTTTCAAATAAAGTAAAATTTCTGTATACATGCAGCACGAAAAATGTGGACAAACATGTTTTTGATAAAAAAAAAAAACCCATTCAGTGTATATTTATTAGATTGGGTAAAAGTTATAGCATTTACAAACTATGGTGCAAAAAGTGAATTTTCCCATTTGGAAGCATCTCTGACTTTTCTGAGCACCTGTCATGTTTCATGAGGGGCTAAAATTCCAGGATAGTATAGATACCCCCCAAATGACCCCATTTTGGAAAGAAGACATCCCAAAGTATTCAGTGAGAGGCATGGTGAGTTCATAGAAGATTTTATTTTTTGTCACAAGTTAGCGGAAAATGACACTTTGTGACAAAAAAACAAAACAAAAAAAAGTTTCCATTTCTTCTAACTTGCGACAAAAAAAAAAATGAAATCTGCCACGGACTCGCTATGCTCCCCTCTGAATACCTTGAAGTGTCTACTTTCCAAAATGGGGTCATTTGTGGGGTGTGTTCACTGTCCTGGCATTTTGAGGGGTGCATAATTGTAAGCACCCCTGTAAAGCCTAAAGATGCTCATTGGACTTTGGGCCCCTTAGCGCAGTTAGGCTGCAAAAAAGTGCCACACATGTGGTATTGCCGTACTCAGGAGAAGTAGTGTAATGTGTTTTGGGGTGTATTTTTACACATACCCATGCTGGGTGGGAGAAATATCTTCTTAAATTACAATTTTTTGATTTTTTTTCACACAATTGTCCATTTACAGAGATATTTCTCCCTATCAGCATGGGTATGTGTAAAAATACACCCCAAAACACATTATACTACTTCTCCTGAGTACAGCGGTATTCCGTTAGGAGTATGGTGAGTTCATAGAAGATTTTTTTTTTTTGTCACAAGTTAGCGGAAATTGATTTTAATTGTTTTTTTTCACAAAGTGTCATTTCCCGCTAACTTGTGACAAAAAATAAAATATTCTATGAACTCACCATACTCCTAACGGAATACCTTTGGGTGTCTTCTTTCTAAAATGGGGTCACTTGTGGGGTTCCTGGCATTTTAGGGGCCCTAAACCGTGATGAGTAGTCTAGAATCCAAATGCCTCAAAATGACCTGTGAATAGGACGTTAGGCCCCTTAGCGCACCTAGGTTGCAAAAAAGTGTCACACATGTGGTATCGCCGTACTCAGAAGAAGTAGTATAATGTGTTTCTGCTTAAGGCGGTCGGCAAGTGGTTAAAGTGGGATAAAACTCTGTCATAACAGTCAATAAAAATGTTCGTACTTTTTATTACCCATACAGTTACCATATTTGCTTTTGTGCACAAGTAATATTGTCTGTTTACAAATTACAAGTTCCCAAAGTACAATTTATCTACTCTGAAACCTGCCTTTGCATTTTATTGTATAGCTGCCAGGGATGAGCAGAAACTATGCCAGTGCGAATTTACGCATCGTAGTTCGCATCTACGCATCGTAGTTCGTAGGTGAAGTTTCAAAACTACGCTTACGAATTTACGCGTAGCAAAGTACCGCTACACGTAGCTTACGCCCACTATGCGTAGTTAACAAGTGTATTGCGTAGTGAACTACGAATGCGTTACTCGCGTCTAATTTTCTGCGTGCGATTGTATGCTTACAAATTTACGTATTGGAAAGGGGAATGTACGCATAGAAGAGTTCACGTTATAAGCAATTAAAGAGGAATTCATGCGTAAAATGTTCTGCATACGGGCATAAGCATCCGCATACACTGCGCTTTGCACTACGCGTAATTGCATATTTTAACGCGTAGTCTACGAAATGCATACAAAACGAATATTTGATTTCGAAGTCATAGTTTGGCTAAGTGTAATTGCGTAAAACTACGCGTAGTTCCAGCGTTGCAAAGTTGGCTGACTACCACCATCCCTGATAGCTGCTGTATTTATATATTACAATCTATCTAGTGATCCTTTCTCAGCTGTCTCTGCTTTTTACTATGTGTGTCAGCTTAGTTCCAGCACACTGATAATGTTTACATTCTTTTGTCAGCTACAATTAGTAAACAAAAGATAAGATAACACATCTTGATGCAGTCTGAAGCTGTCCATTTAAAAAAAAGAAAGTGCTGTGTTAACTGTTTGAATGCAGTTCTGCCACAATTTTTTTGTGGTAGTAGGTTTTCTAGTGTAAATAATCTTCTAGAGCAAAGACGTTGAGTTTCATACCACTTTAACTACCCTGGTGCTGCTATGCCAGCAATGCATCTCCCACCTTGTCAAAGCAACAGTTACCGAAAGTCATTCCAGTTCATTTTTAGATCCAGGTGGTTTAGGCAAAGGCTTCACATGATCTCAACATCAGGGATTTTGGCACTGAACCTCTGCATTAGGTAAGCATTTGGGGGCTTTTTTTTACTTTTAAAGCTGAGAGGAGGTGAGGGTTAGGTGCTAGGTCCTTTAGCCCCTGAACTCTGTTGGTATCACTGTCCTTACTTGGTTTCCTTCTTGCTGTATTTTTCAGCGTATACGACGCTCCAGAGTATAAAATGGACCTAGGTTTAGAGGGAAAAAAACAGGGAAACAGTGCTAAACCTAGTGCTTCCATGGTCCAGGAGCATCTTGTACTCGTTCTCCCCCAATTATTGTGTCTCTTTCTGTCTCTAGTGTAACTCCTTCTGTCCCAAATGTGCCTCTTTCTTTCTCCTATATGTCTCACTCTGTCCCCAGCGTGTCCCCTCCTTTTCCCAGTGTGCCCCCTTCTGTCCCCAGTGTGTCCCCTTCTGCCCCCAGTGTGTCCCCCTGTGTCCCCAGTGTTTCCCCAGTTTCTCCTCCTCTGTCACCTGTGTGTCCTGCACTCCCCCCCCCCCAGTTTGTCCTATGCTCCCCCGTGACTCCCACTCCGCCCTTCATTTGTCCTGCACCCCCCTGGCTCCCGCTACCCCCTAGAGCCCCTTCTCTTGGGTCTTGCTCTGCCCGTGTATAGCGGCAGCTTGTCTCACCTAATCAATGGCTCCAGCAGAGAACACAGACCTCTCCTCTCGTGTGCGGCCATCCCTAGTGATGGCTTCTGTCAGCAGAAGCCGTCAATAGGGGAGTCATGCTTGAGAGGAGAGGTCTGTGTTCGCCGCTGGAGTCATTGATTAGGTGAGACAAGCTGCCACGTCTCCTAAGTATACATGGACAGAGCAGGACACATGTGGGGGCGGGAGCCATGGGGGGTACAGGACAAATTGGGGGGAGTGAGAGACAGAGGGGAGTGCAGGAAAAATGGGGACAATACAGGGAGTCCCCGAAGTTGCGGTGAGTCAGTGGTTCGTATCGGGGGTTTTGTCTCCCACTATATTTACTTTTGTTGTTCCACAAGGCTCCATTTCTGGACTTGTGTCTTCTCTCTGCCTTCTTTGGCAAACTCATTTATTGTTCTTCAGCCTGCATTGCTATTTTGCCATATTAACCTGTCTACCCTGGCGTCTACCTCTGTCATGAATTGTTTCATGCTATTTTTCATCTATTTCATCATGTATTATTGATTAGAAACTAAATCTAATTTTTCACACCTTACGTTCAAAACTTTCCTATGACATGTCTCTAACAGTAGATACATGTTTTTGACCCAAAAGGCACACTGTCTTGGTTTCCCTACCGGAAAACTCTAGGCCCTTCCACTTGTACACTACTTGTACACTCTCATGGGGGGCAGTTGCAGCGCTCCCGGGCAATGGATGCCTTGTGGGGGTGTCTGCGCTGCTCTTCATTTCTTGGGGGTACAAGGAGGCCTAGACGCGGCACCCCTGTTGAGATGCAAAATTTTGCGTGGGCCAACTCCTGCAGGAAGTTAGGTGGACAGGTTAGATCCTGCATATTCTGGTGGGCGAATGCAATTTGCATACGCTTTGCCATTTTAATTAGTCAGATGACTTGAGGCAGCCAGTATTTAGTCAGGAGTTGACTGGTCTGAGCACACATCTCTTTTTTTCTTCTGTGTAGCCTTCCACTTGTACATGTACAAGATGTGCAAAGTACTAGTTCCTATGCCCAGAGACAACCAAACACCTGCACTGCTCTTTCATTATCTATTGCTTTTACTGGTGCAACACTCTCTTGTAAGGCCCCATTTCCACTTGTGCCGCATGCGTCTGCGAGACACGCAGCAGCACTTCCGGGTCTGCGCGTACGCAGACGAATACCATCATTCGCAGCCTCCCGCACAACTTCGGATGGAAAAGCCGGTCAAATCGCTAGCTCAAGCGATTCGGCCGACGGCTCTATTACTCCCTATGGCAGAGTTTCCCCGCTCGATTTGCCTGCGGATTCGGTGCGGAAACCGCGCAAGTGGAAACGAGCCCTAATGCTCTCTGCTCTTCCAAAGACATACTGATGACTATTTCACTCCTAACGACTTCCCCTTCTCTAATTGCTGTCCCCATGGTCTGAAATAAATTCAATCCTTTGTCTGATTAGGTAAGCTCTTGCCTTTAATATATTTAAAAAAGCCCTTAAAACTCAACTCTTCAAACTAGACTCGTTTTTTTTCTTCCGGCAGCCATTACTAAACAGCAATGAATATTATTAAAAGTGTTAAAATTTAAGAAGTTGCTCAGAGTTACTGTGGTAGATTTTAGTGATGGTCAAGTAGATGCAAATAACTTCGAGTTGATGCAAATGTTGCAACTTTTTTTGTGTGCAAATTTATGCAGCTTGAAAATGAACCAATCAAATCCTGCTGAAGTAAAATTCAATTGGTTCATTTTTAAGCTGCATAAATTTATATAAAAATTGACATACATTTGCCTCAACTTGAAGTTGTTTGCATCTACCTGACCATCACTAGTAGATTTATTAAAGCAGGTGCAAAGAAAACCCCGAATTAGAATAGCGCGTGTATACTGGCCAGTGGTAGGAACAAGAATATGAGGTGTCGATCGGCTCCTTCCAGACCGGTTTCGCAAACTGGCGTCAGTCCACTGATGACGCAAGTTTGCGAAACCAGTGTGGAAGTAGACGAGAGACACTGCATATTCTTGTACCTACCACTGGCCAGTATACACACGTAATTTTATATCCGGGTACCCATAACTTTGGGCCCCGTATGTGAGTACTCTTTTTATGTATTTTATGATTTTATGGTTCATTTATACTCAGTAAAGTGGTCTACACTTAGTTCTGCTGTTTTTTATCATTTTATGATATATCATTGATCTTACACCGATGCTATCCGGAGGATGACTTTACGCAGTTAAAGATTGGAACAGTTCTGTGACCACTGGGAGCCTCATGCTATACATCCAACCTTATAACGTGGACTGTTATTGGCAGGTAAGCCTTTTTCCTTTTGGGAGCTGGGATTCAGGTTTATTGGCCTGATACCTCAGATGTGAAGCATGGTGGAATTGTATCACACACCTACTTGTGACTTGTGCTGATTCAGTTAAATTACTGATCCTTGCTGTAGTTTTTGTTGCGCCTCTTTTGCTTAATCTGCTACAATGGTTATGAAGTGGTTAGATGGAACCAGTTCAGGACTGTACATAAATGTAAGATAAGTCATAGTCATCAGGGACAGGTTTACATTGGGTGGTAGCGTTAAAGGAACCCTGAGCAGTAACGGCCCGGGTGTCTCCGGTAACGGGTGCCGCCGGCAGGACACGGAGAGGAGCCAGGAGGACGCCGGGGACCTCGCGGCCTATGGTGGGCTGGAGGAAGCCCCAGGTAAGTGACATTTTTTAATTAACGTTACTGCTCAGGGTCTCTTTAAGTGTATGGGGATCATTTAAGGATAGCCAGGCAACAGGAACACAAGAGGAAAAGCAAAAAAAAAAAAGATGCACTGTTGTAAAGATAATAGTAACATTTCAGTAGTCAGACATTACTTATATTCTGCTGGAATAATCTGGCACCCAACTGGTAAATGTTAGACTTTTGATACAATACTCTTGTGACATCACTGAGGGTCTTCTGAAGGCATTCAGCACTGTAGACAAAGTAACCTTTTGGATTGGTTGGTGAATCCAGACACAATACAATTTTGATTGAATGCACAACCAATAAAATCTGAAACCTCACTCAGACATTCGGTACGCTTCCACCACTTCCCATTAAGCTGCGACAAAGCAATTCTAAATCTAGCTAATTCTGTAGAAAATAGGGTTATTTCAATAACCTAACTAGATATAACAATATACTAATACCACAATTATGTCACCTACTCTCCGATAGCATTCTTTGCAGAGGATATTTAGAACAAAAGCTTAAGCTGAAACAAAATGTTAATTGTTTATTTTAAAAACAAAATTGTACATAAGAGAATATAGAAAAATGTAAAAGATTATCTAACAAATAAACTGAGATCTGTATAGTAAAATACTGGGAAAATTAAATAGAAACAAAAACTGAATAAAGTCTGAGCAGTCTATGGAATGACAATGTCCATTGGAATTGTAAGTTCAAGAGGTTGGTAGAAAATTCTTTGTTAATATTGCAAAACAAAAGGAAGTTGGGCCGAGGCCCAATCAGACAAATAGATAGATCCAGGGCAGGGGTGCAGCTAAGTTTTTTGTGGCCCCAAGCGGACTGTAGGAAGTGGCCCTAAAAATGGGTGTGGCTATCCAGCATAAATGGCCATTACATGTGGGTGGAGCTGGAGGGCGGATTGGCTGTTTGCGGGGAAAATTGATGTGGGGGTGATTGAGGCGCGCGCAGCGCGCCGCAAGATGGATTTGGCCATGACATTGTATGGGCGGAGCTTAACCGTAGCACAGCAAATATAGTCAACTATGACCATTAAATAATAAATGCAGCAACAGTTACCCCAGACACCAGAAAATAAAAACGCAATTTGTGCTACATTTCAACAGAAAACAAACAGAATTTGGGCCACATTTCAGCAGAAATCAAACGCAATTTGGGCCACATTTCAGCAGAAATCAAACGCAATTATGGCACATTTTCAGCAGAAATCAAACGCAATTAGGGCCACATTTCAGCAGAAATCAAACGCAATTTGGGCATATTTTCAGCAGAAATCAAAGAAATTAGGGCACATTTTCAGCAGAAATCAAACACAATTATGGCACATTTTCAGCAGAAATCAAACGCAATTAGGGCCACATTTCAGCAGAAATCAAACGCAATTTGGGCACATTTTCAGCAGAAATCAAACGCAATTAGGGCACATTTTCAGCAGAAATCAAATGCAATTAGGGCACAGTTCAGCAGAAATCAAATGCAATTAGGGCACAGTTCAGCAGAAATCAAACGCAATTAGGGCACATTTTCAGCAGATATCAAACGCAATTAGGGCACATTTTCAGCAGATATCAAACGCAATTAGGGCACATTTTCAGCAGATATCAAACGCAATTAGGGCACATTTTCAGCAGAAATCAAACACAATTAGGGAACAGTTCAACAGAAATCAAACGCAATTAGGGCACATTTTCAGCAGATATCAAACGCAATTAGGGCACATTTTCAGCAGATATCAAACGCAATTAGGGCACATTTTCAGCAGATATCAAACGCAATTAGGGCACATTTTCAGCAGAAATCAAACACAATTAGGGCACAGTTCAGCAGAAATCAAACACAATTAGGGCACAGTTCAGCAGAAATCAAACACAATTAGGGCACAGTTCAGCAGAAATCAAACACAATTAGGCCACAGTTCAGCAGAAATCAAACACAATTAGGGCACAGTTCAGCAGAAATCAAACACAATTAGGGAACAGTTCAGCAGAAATCAAACACAATTAGGGCACAGTTCAGCAGAAATCAAACACAATTAGGGAACAGTTCAGCAGATATCAAACGCAATTAGGGCACATTTTCAGAGCTGCAAAAAGAAAATAATTTACTCACCTGGCACTGGCAGAAGTCTTCTCTCCCCGTCTCCTCTCCTGGCCGGCTCCTCAGGCGCGCAGTTCCCACGGAGCTCCCTCCCTCCTCCAATCTCCGGTGCTGATTGAATCAGGGCTACGGGAAGATGGCCACCCGAAGCCCTGTACTGGAGGCATAGTCTCCAGAGCAGGGCTTCAGCGGCGGCCATCTTCCCGTAGCCCTGCCCTACTCTGCTCTGCCAGCCCCGCGGGGCTGCGGGAAAACAGTGACGTCACGCCGACGTCACTGAGCCGCCAAGGCCCCTACGATCTTGGCTTTATGCCTCGCGGCGCCCCTGATCCAGGGTTTAGCATTGAAGGACCCTGGACAGTCTGCAACACAGACAAGAAAACATTTATTTTGTGCTTATCTCCTGGAGGACTCTTGAGCTGCAGCCACTAAGGCACACTCAGTAGGAAGTAGCAGTGTTAGGAAGTCTAGCACAAGGTCTCCTTACTGAATAGGTGCTAGCTTTTAGAAGAGGAAGAGCTGAATTTGAAACACTGGTCGCCTGTGTCAGGGGCAGAGCCCTTAACCATTTCACTATCCAGACCCTTTAGCCCGCTCTTTCCAGAGGTGGAGATCGTAATGAGAGATGGGCAGACTGCCATCTGATCCAGTTCTGCCTCTCTTATTAAAGGAAGAAATCAGTCTGAAGTATGAGGAAATATCATAATTCCCTGGCAATACATTAGACCAGTGGTGCTCAACCTTTTTTGGCCCGAGGGCCGAACTTCAAATCAAGAAAAATCTCGAGGGCCGGAACACATGCATACAAAATTTCGATGTAAAACGTTTAACGTTTTTCTAGTAACAGTTAACATGGTGTTGGAAATGGAAAGAAAACGACAATATAAGAATTGTTGTACTCACCATTTGAAGCACATTTTCTTAATGAGAAGTTTGTGGCTGTTTGGGTGTATGCACAGGGCAGATTAATGCAGCAATTGTATCAGAGTGGCCTGTAGTGTGCTGGCTGAGGAGGCTGTCAGCTCTGTGTGGGGCTGAGGAGGCTGTCAGCTCTGTGTGGGGCTGAGGAGGCTGTCAGCTCTGTGTGGGGCTGAGGAGGCTGTCAGCTCTGTGTGGGGCTGAGGAGGCTGTCAGCTCTGTGTGGGGCTGAGAAGGCTGTCAGCTCTGTGTGGGGCTGAGGAGGCTGTCAGCTCTGTGTGGGGCTGAGGAGGCTGTCAGCTCTGTGTGGGGCTGAGGAGGCTGTCAGCTCTGTGTGGGGCTGAGGAGGCTGTCAGCTCTGTGTGGGGCTGAGAAGGCTGTCAGCTCTGTGTGGGGCTGAGGAGGCTGTCAGCTCTGTGTGGGGCTGAGGGGGCTGTCAGCTCTGTGTGGGGCTGAGGGGGCTGTCAGCTCTGTGTGGGGCTGAGGAGGCTGTCAGCTCTGTGTGGGGCTGAGAAGGCTGTCAGCTCTGTGTGGGGCTGAGGAGGCTGTCAGCTCTGTGTGGGGCTGAGGAGGCTGTCAGCTCTGTGTGGGGCTGAGGGGGCTGTCAGCTCTGTGTGGGGCTGAGGGGGCTGTCAGCTCTGTGTGGGGCTGAGGGGGCTGTCAGCTCTGTGTGGGGCTGAGGAGGCTGTCAGCTCTGTGTGGGGCTGAGAAGGCTGTCAGCTCTGTGTGGGGCTGAGGAGGCTGTCAGCTCTGTGTGGGGCTGAGGAGGCTGTCAGCTCTGTGTGGGGCTGAGAAGGCTGTCAGCTCTGTGTGGGGCTGAGGGGGCTGTAAGCTCTGTGTGGGGCTGAGGGGGCTGTCAGCTCTGTGTGGGGCTGAAGGGGCTGCCAGCTCTGTGTGGGGCTGAGGGGGCTGTCAGCTCTGCGTGGGGCTGAGGGGGCTGTCGGCTCTGCGTGGGGCTGAGGGGGCTGTCGGCTCTGTGTGGGGCTGACACAGCGTGTCCCGTTGTCTGCCCACGGTGTCTGCCTGCGGAGGAGGAGAGGATCGAGTGGTATTGCGTAGTATGGCACTCGGCGGGACGCGCATACACCAGCGTGTGCTTGTATTCAGCCCCGGGTAGCGCTGGGATAGTTAGAAAGCCTCGCTCATTGGTTACTGCAGGAACCTTCCTCCAATAGGAACTAGGCTGATTCCTATTGGAGGAAGGTTCCTGCAGTAACCAATGAGCGAGGCTTTCTGACTCTCCCAGTACTACCCGGGGCTGAATACAAGCACATGCTGGTGTATGCGCGTCCCGCCGAGTGCCATACTACGCAATACCACCCGATCCTCTCCCCCTCCGCAGGCAGACACCGCGCGGGCCACAGAAACTGGCTTCGCGGGCCACAAATGGCCCGCGGGCCGTAGGTTGGGCACGGCTGCATTAGACCATGAATATGATAACTGTCTGATTCCGTTCTCTCGAATTCATACATATCAAGCACTGGTGGTTTATCATCTTTTATAACAGAGGAATTCATATCTCGGTTTCAGAATGTGTTACAACTATGAATAAAGTATGGGCACATTCATATTGTGTCCAGTGACAATCCCACTTAGTTCCCTAAGGCTGGGGAGAAATATGTAAATACGACAAAAGGCCCATTCTAAAATATATCTGCAGTGACCTTATTTTTTAACCTTGTGGGTGAGGGATGGATGTGCCCCTCTGAATTCTTAGCTCCTTTTCATCTGTCAGGTGAAACTGAGTTATGATGATGAGCTGGTAAAGTCTTATCTGGAAGCCTTTCTACTATGTATCTCAGCTTCTACCTTCATGCCAGCTTGTCCCTCAGCTAAATTGTAGGAGGAAGGGATAATTCTTCCTCACAACTCTTTGCAGCTTTATGCATCTTTATGCATCAGCCTCAGGGTAATTTAAGTGGCATGGACATAAATGATGAAATTAGTGATTAATAAAAAACACAGACAACCGACTTGGATTTAAATGGCCGTAGGCTATATTTATTGCGGTTTAAATAATTAATTAATTTAATTGTTTATTAAACGGGTAAACAAACATAAATAGTAATAAAACGATTCAGAACCAAAGGTATCAATTGATACTTAATCAAACAACCATAAAGTCTTTATACCAGTATAAATGTTCATCCAATAGTCCAAAGAACAGCTAGCCCACCCACAATCGTGGGCGACTATAACCGCCAATAAAGTCAATCCGCCTACGACATAAACAGAAGAAAAGGGATGGGGGGGGGGGGGGGGTGCTTCCAGCTTGCTTGACTGAAGACTGAGGAGAAAGGGCAGAGCATCACAGGTTTGAGGTGAGCCCTTCTGTGATTGGCCAGCAGAAATTGGCTCCAACAGCCAGCTGCCAATCAACTGAGAGAGAACCCTCACCTCTTCTCAGCAACCCAATTCTCCTCACAGCTCCTAGGACCGCCCAGCATCTGTAAGAGATGAAAAACACAGCAGCATCAAAAGGAAGGGACACATGTCATTATATAGCCTCCTACAAATCTATATCCCCATATTACCACTCAAATATCAATTAATATAAGCATGAATGTATATGCATATAACATACCCACAAAACATACCTATGATTGTATACATTAATATGCATACACATTCATACCTGAAGTTATGAAGTAACATTCCCTGAACTGTCCCACCACCGAATTACCAAGAGGCCTGCGTTCCATGCTCTCACTATGGCCTTACAGTGGCCGTAAGGCAATGTGTTAGCCACTGAGCAGCGACATTTAGTCCAGGAATCTTTTTCATTCCTGAACATGGACCTGTGGAGAGGTGGGTGGCCAGAGAAGGTGTGAATGACAAGGTAGTCAAGTATTATGTGCCAGTACTAAAGCCCTGCCAAACGCAATATCTACTGATTTGGGGCTTGGGACACAGCATCCAACAAGCCACCATTTCAGGTAAATAAGTACCGGCAGACTTTCTATTCCAGCACCAGAGAGATTAAACTGAAAACAGTCTATGGAATCCAGTGATTGGTTAGGTAGTAAAATCTGTTTTACTGTTGTGGTTGTCAGGCAGAAAATGCAAGTATCTCATTGCTGTGACCGTATCAGGAATGTACTGCCAGAGAAAGCCGTTCCTACCTCAGACAGACCAAAATCTGCAAGGGCTGAATAGTTGCTTGATTAGAGTGTTGTGTCTGCGTCCTTCCAACTCATCCCGGCTCAGTCAAGCACCTGCGCTCTCTTAAGAGATATATTTCCAAATCTTTGCTGCGGTTCATATACTTCATTGCTTATTTTACTATGTTATCAAATAACTTCATCTGCTATTTGCCACAAACCTGCATAGTATTGCTTTGCTAAACAAAGAAAACAAGAACAGTGAAGAATGAGACTTGGCACATATAGTGCAGACTTGAGGGCACCTCATCTCGTCTGCAATCTTGGTCTGGATTCTGTCACATACTTTCACATAGATATCATAAAAGCCATTCACATATGAAGGCAGTCTGTATTCTGTGCGCTGTACCTCTGCCGTTCGCTGTGCAATCTCTCCATGGATTCATGTAGCAAAGCTTTGGAAAAACAAAACACATT
Organism: Hyperolius riggenbachi; assembly: GCF_040937935.1. Lineage (NCBI taxonomy): Eukaryota > Metazoa > Chordata > Amphibia > Anura > Hyperoliidae > Hyperolius > Hyperolius riggenbachi. Next base: position 114,400,572 of record NC_090654.1, on the reverse strand, counting down.
TTTGCATACGCCAATAATGAATATCTAAACAGACTTTGAATATGGACTCAGAGAAAAGTTCAGAAAGCACAATGGATGGCAAAACGCCAACACGTCTGAACACTAGTCGTAAGCTCATATCCACGCAGGTATCTAAATATATCATCTAGCAACTTAGTCAATTAAAGGGAACATGAAGAGAGAGGTATATGGAGGCTGCCATATTTATTGCCATTTAAACAATAGTTGTCTGCTGATCCTCCTGGCTGCAGTAGTGTCTGAATTACATACCTGGAAAAGATTGTCAGATTTTTATCAGAAATATCTGATCTGCATGTTTTGTTCAGAGAAGATCAACAGGACTGCCAGGCAACTGGTATTGTTCATATCCCTCTCACTCCAGATGAACCTAAGGTTAATCAGATACCTCCTAATCCTATCCTTTCCTGTGTTGGACTAGTACAACACAGTAACCAAGCAGCTTGGGGTGACCCACAACCACAAGGAGAGTACAAGGGACTAAAAGAGACCAAAAATCTCTCCTACTAAAAAGTAATGCTTAGGTTGGTTTGCCTTCTTAAAACAGAAGGAATTTACAATAGTTAATGTGTTGTACTGGTCCAAGCCCTAACCCATAGAGCCATATCAATCCCTGCCATGCATGGATGAGGACCAAAAGTCTGAAACAGGCTGTCTGCATGTGGGGTTGATGTGGCTCTGTAAAATGTAAAGCTATAGCTTGCTAGACACCACCGGTTCTGGATGCTTGCCTAGCTTTCAAGGGCATAAAGAGATAATTTGCATATTCAGCAGCGGTGCATTGTGGGTAACCACAGATGTTCACTTCTAGCTGAGTTATTGTAAATTCCTTCTGTTTTAAGAAGGCAAACCAACCTAAGCATTGCTTTTTCAGAAGAAGGGCTTTTTGGTCTCTTTTAGTCCCCTATACTCTCCTTGTGGTTTAGGGTCAACCCGAATTGCTTGGTTACTGTGTTAAATTGTATTAAGTAGACATGTTTAATCACATTCTGCCGTGGTCAGCCGTGGCCTATGCCGTATGTGATGGCTACACGGGGTACAAAATGTATGCTGGTGGCAAGTTGCCGCACTTTTTGATATTGTACTGTACTGTATTTTTATTGTCCATAACTGTATTGTGGAATGTGTATTTGTTGCGCATAGCACATCATTTTAAATTATTTTATACTGTGACTTGTTTAACCACTTCACCACTGAGGGGTTTTACCCCCTGAGCACCAGAGCAATTTTCACCTTTCAGCGCTCCTTCCATTCATTCCCCTATAACTTGATCATTACTTATCGCAATGAAATGAACTATATCTTGTTTTTTCCGCCACCAATTAGGCTTTCTTTAGGTGGGACATTATGCCAAGAATTATTTTTTTCTAAATGTGTTTTAATGGGAAAATAGGAAAAATGTGGGGAAAAAAATAATTATTTTTCAGTTTTCGGCCATTATAGTTTTTAAATAATGCATGCTACTGTAATTAAAACCCATGAAATGTATTTGCCCTTTTGTCCCGGTTATAAAACCATTTAAATTATGTCCCTATCACAATGTTTGGCGCCAATATTTTATTTGGAAATAAAGGTGCATTTTTTTCATTTTTGCGTCCATCCCTAATTACAAGCCCATAGTTTATAAAGTAACAGTGTTATACCCTCTTGACATAAATATTTAAAAAGTTCAGTCCCTAAGGTAACTATTTATGTATTTTTTTTTATTGTAAATTTTTTAATTTTTTTTTAATTACAAAAAAAAAATAATGGGGAGTGTGGGAGGTAATGAGTTAATTTTATGTGTAAAAGTCGTTTATTTGTATGTGAAAAATGTGTAGGGTGTAGTTTACTATTTGGCCACAAGATGGCCACAGTAACTTTTTGTTTTAATGCGACCTCCAAGCTTCCTTCCGGAAGCTTGGAGGAAGAATAAGGAGGCTGGACACGTGAGTTTTTTCTCACAATGATCGCGCTGCCCATAGGAGAGCAGCGGATCATTGCGGGGCTTAGATCAACTAACGGGAATGGATTTTCCCATTCATTGATCTCTGGGCGAGCGGGCGGCGGTGTGTTTACTAGCGGCGGGCGGCGTGTTTACGAGCGGGAGCGCGGGCAGCGTCGGGAACGCGGAAAGTACGTATTTCTCCGTCCATGGTTGTTAAAGGATGGAAAAAGGGGCGGAGAAATACGTACGCGCGGGGGTAAAGTGGTTAAATAAAAGCTATTTGTATTCATTAATTGGTGGTAGAGCCTGTCTTTGGATTTATGTTTTCTCTATTAACTTTATTTTTTTTGTCCTAAAACTAATAAAAAATATTCTTTAAAAAAACAAAAAACTTGTGTGCTCTAGATTGCATTTTCCTGTACTGGAAGATATCTTAAACTGCCGTATATTGTCTGGATTGCACCAAACTTGGGAGTTTCAGTGGATCTTGCTTGCTGGGTGTGACTCTGTCACTACTCGTGTGATTTGGTGCCCGGAGAGTGTACTGGTTAAGGGCTCTGCCTTTGATATGGAAGACCAGGGTTTGCATCCTGATTAGGGTCAGTACCTATTCAGTAAGGAGTCCTTGTGCAAGACTCCCTTATACTGCATGGTGGCCTCTTGAGCGCTCCCTTAGTGGCTGCAGCTCTAAAGCGCTTTGAGTCCAACAGGAGAAAAAGCACTTTACAAATGTTAGGATTATTATTATTATTATTATTATTATTAACAATTAGGACAGTGGAATCTGACATCTTTATTTTTTCAGCAAAAGTAATCAATTACATTATATTTTTTTCTCATATAAACACAAGAAATTGAGTCCTGATTGCTGTGGGTTAGCACAGTTTGCTCACAATTGTAGGACTTTACAATACATCATAATAGGATGTCTTTAATCAGGCTTTCTTGCATAATCCTATAGGACCCACAAGAAACCCTTTCTTCTCCACCAGCGGACGTTTGGCTGCCCAGAGTGTCCCTGATGCGTGCCTGCTAGAAGTTATGTTAATTAGGAGGCTGTACACAACAAAGGTCATTTTGGGAATTAAAATGGGTCATCTGACAGTGTCTTGAAAACCAAGACAAAACTCATAGGTTGAGGAAATGCTTCTGCCTATTAAAGTTCCTGCCTTCTCCATCCTTTACACACCGTCTATTCTTGGCATTTCCGACAACAACTCAACCATTGACGTCAAAATTACTCAACTGTTGTTTTCAGGAAAAAGATGATTTGCGTTTGAATAGAAAGAGATTTTAAAGTATCCCAAACAAGGTGCGAAGGGAATCGTGCCTGGAAAGATTCACTAATTGCTTCTCCAGTTACCCTCTCCAGGTTACTTGGTTTATATCACTGCCAGGGAACAAGTAATCTGCACATAGTTGTTGTGTATTGGAGTGTTTAAAAGACGATCCCAGGGTTACCGAGAAATGTGAGGCTTGAAACGTACTGCACAGCTGGTCTGACAACCTTCACAAAGTGAATTCCTTCCTCTCTGATGTACACATCCCCCCCCCCCCCGCCCCCCCTCACTTCCAGTTTCCTGCCTCAAAGGAACCTGCATGCCAAATTCAAAGACTCTGAAAGCAATCCCCCTGACCTGATATGTTTTTAGAAATCACGTGACTCTGGCCTCTCTTCCCACGTCAAAACAATGGGAAAACAATGAATTAAAAAACAAATAGGAACTAAGTTTAAAATTAGCAGCTACCTTTTTTTTAAGCAAATCTGTGGCAGCAGTCCATTAACATTATGTGCGGGTGAAGATTATGTTTATAACTGAAATTGGCTTACACTGACTGTGTCTTGAGAATTCCCCATTGTGTTCGCCATTTTACAGATATCAAGAGAAAATTGTGGCAGTTTTAAGTTGATACCCGCTTGTGGCGTTGGGTTCACCATTGCAACCATAGCAGCTGTGGGGCACATAGCCAATGAGGGGGTGATAAGGAGTCCGTTGTTGGCCTCCTGAGGTGCAGAGTAAGCGAGGGGAGTGTCGTATAGAAGGGACATACTTCTCCGGGCTCCACCAATGACCTACCTTCCTCCTAGCGTCCTTGGGGTGTATGCAATAAACTGCATTAAAGGACACCCTAGGTGAAAATAAACTAATGAAATAAACAATTGTATCTATCTTCCTTCTCCTAAAAATGACTATTTAAGATATTCCTCGGTTTTATTTTATATTTACATCAACTTTTTAAGTTTTTACTGTTTTATTGTTTTTGCTCAATCGCACAGTCATTGATGTATGCCAGAGCTAAAATCTGTGAACTATTGACCTTTTTTATCTCTTTCCTGCTCTCAGAAGCCATTTTCTGCTAGGAAAGTGTTTTATAGTTGGAATTTTTTATCAGTGAGGCTCGCACTGTGGTCTGACTCAGTCCTGACTCAGACAAGAACTGCCACTTACATACCTAGTGTTTAACTCTTTCAGGCAGAGAAGAAAAAAAAGAACACAGCATAGTTATTTGTGTGCTAGGCACTATACATACACATGTCTATCTCATCATGTCACATGTCCCCTCGGGTATCCTTTAAGCAGCACTGCATGTGTAGTATATATACCACACATTAGAAGCCTGCATCGGGTCAAGTACCCGTGGGTTACCAGTAATGCGGGTTGAGTTCAGGTACCCATTTTGATTTTAATCGGGTTGAGTGCAGATATCAGGTGTGCGGGTGTGTGTGTGTCATGTGCAGGTACCAGATTCACCAGAAAGCGAGTTGCGGGTCGGGTGTGGGTAGCGAGGCTACGGTGCAAGTCTAAAAAATTAGACTCGCCCAGGGCATCAGGTCGGGTACACGAAATGCGGGTCGGGTTCAAGTCCCCGTTTTGATCTAATTGGGTTGCAGTTCAGTGCGGGTAGTGGGTCTGCAGGTGCGGGTCAGGGGCGGGTTCCAGATTCACCAGAATTCACTGCATGTGTAGTATGTACCACGCGTTAGAGGCCTGCATTAGGTCAGATACCCACGGGTTACCTGAAATGCGGGTCGGGTTCGGGTACCCACTTTGAATTTTAAATGGGGTGGATGCGGGTAGCGGTGCGAGTCAGGTGCGGGTACCAAATTCACCATAAAAAAAGTTGTTTTTCAACTGTGCATGCCAAGGATGCTCCCTGCCACTGCTGCTGTGCACAGCCATGCGGGAGCATGATCCACGAAGGTGCTGAGTGCACTGTGCATGCGCTGAACTCTAACTGGTTCCAGTCAGAACAATGAATGGGGGCTACAGCAGCAAGATGTAGGGGAGGCCAGATGCAATAAGGAGCCTGGATATGTCCGAAGACCATAGACATCATTGAGGTAAGTATATTTTTAACATTTATTTCCCCTCGTGTACACTTTAAAACAAATTTTGCATGCAGACTTATCATTTGTTCACGTTCAGCCGATTTAAAGCGGAATAAAACCCAGCATTTCTTCTTTGCTCTAATAGATTATTTACAGCATATTATACACAACCAGCATTTTATTTTTACTAGAACAGCATTCAAAGGGTTACACACAGGACTTCACAGTTCAATGCAGAGAAATCTGGATGCATCCGAAGTTGTAGATAATGTTATCTTGTGTTTAATTGTATCAAGTGAGAAATGTAAATAAACACTTCTCCTACACTGCCGGTCCCCTGAACAAAGTCAGACAATTTAGACAGCATTTCTGCTTGTTAGAACATGAATAAAGCAGTTATGAATAAAATGCAAAGTCAGCTTTCAGAGCAAAAAAAGTGTACTTTGGGAACGTATAATTTCTAAATGAATACTAATACTTATGCACAAAAGTAAATATGATAACCGTATGGCATATAAAAAGTAGGAAAACATGTTTTTATCGAATATTATGTCAGGGTTTTATACCGCTTTAAAGAGAATCTGTATTGTTAAAATCACACAAAAGTAAACATACCAGTGCGTTAGGGGACATCTCCTATTACCCTCTGTCACAATTTCGCCGCTCCCCGCCGCATTAAAAGTGGTTAAAAACTGTTTTAAAAAGTTTGTTTATAAACAAACAAAATGGCCACCAAAACAGGAAGTAGGTTGATGTACAGTATGTCCACACATAGAAAATACATCCATACACAAGCAGGCTGTATACACCCTTCCTTTTGAATCTCAAGAGATCATTTGTGTGTTTCTTTCCCCCTGTAGTTCTCATGCACTGACGTGTCAGGCTGCTCTTTTCTTCCTGCAAACAGCTTTGTCCTTGTCTGTAATTCCTCACTATGTGAAAGCCCAGCCAGCTCAGAAGACGATTTATCCAGCTTGTAAAAGATAAGAGAGAAGCTGCTCTAATCTAAATAACACAGGCAGTGTGCATAGAGGGGCCTGGAAGGGGGAGTTCATAGCAGAACCACAACACTGAAGAACTTGGCAGCCTTCCAGACACAGGCTCACAAGTCTGACAAGAGAGAGATAAGTTGATTTATTACAGAGACTGTGATAGTACAAAGTGCTGCAGTAAGCCAGAACACATTAGAATAGCTTTTGGAACTTGTAGGATGATAAAAAACGGTATGTGATACTTTTATACACTGCACGCAATGTGATGAAAAGCACCATCTGGCAATAAAAGCACATTACACAGTAGTGCCGGCTTTGCATCTCCATTGTATTCATCTGACTCTTGTCAATATTCCAGTCAGAGCACACTGCCTGTGCCATTAGAGTCCAACCTGCTGTGGCCCTGCAGATCCTTCAAATCAACGGATTCTAATCCAATGTAGTGCCGACTCCTTCCTTTTTTCCCCCTCCATTGTCCTTTCTAATTACATTACCCCATGCCAACCCACATAATTTTACAAGGTTTACATTGGGCTGCACCCTGCTAGGTGTTTAGGAAACATTTTCCCAGAGATGTTCACTGCTCAATGCAGACATGCTAGGTTCTTCCACATATTTGTATGCCACAGTGATAGTGCCCCAATGATAGGGAGGGTAATATGAAGGTGTGTGTGTGTGTGTGTGTGTGTGTGGAGGGGGCGGCTATCTAGAACATGCTCAGTAAGCCACCCCTACTTATGGAAGTAAATGAAGAGGGACTGCTCACCTATTCCCATAAATGGTTGATAGTAGGAAAAACTATTATCTCTAAAAAAAAAAAACACACATATACACACACACCTGCGATCAAAAATAAAGTTCATTAGTGTCCCTTGAAGTAATCCACATCTAAATTCTTCTTCTGAGTTTCTCTCTTTAGTAGCAAGGGTTTTGAATGGGTCATTTTTGTACTTTAACCAATGTCCTGCTTAATGTCATTTTATGTGTAATTACTGTAGAATACAAGTATATAGGTAAAGCATAGTTCCCTGGCAACCTTCGACATTAACAAGATTAGTTAACCTTTACAATAACTGTAAAACGCTCAAAATTTTACTTCAATGTAAGTACTTACATTTCAATTTTTTAGCAACAATATGATATTCAGACAATAGATTCAACCAACGCAGCACATAGAAGTAGGCAGCCAGAAAAAAAAATACCTAAAATGCAGGTCCAATGCACTTTCAACATGATGGATAAAGGCAATAAAATGTATTATTATTAGTTTTTATTTATATAGCGCCAACATCTTCCGTAATGCTGTACATAGTATAAAACAAATATAGGGGAACATATATACATGAGAAGTTCAAGACACTGTACAGTCATGACATTTAATAGCATAAGTACAAATACATACAAAGTTATTGTCTGGTTCAAGATATTTAATGGTACATGTTTATATGGTAAATTACAGCAATATAAGAAACACTAGGAGGAGGTCCCTGCACTGCACTTGCGAGCTTACAATCTATAGGGTAGTGGGGTAGAAACTATAGGGAAGGAAACACAAGGGATGGGACAGTGAATGATAGCAGATTATAAGCTTGTCTGAGTAATTGTGTTTTCAGGGTACGTTTGAAGGTTTCCAGGCTCAGAGCATGATGGACAAGCTGTGGGAGAGAGTTCCAAAGGAGAGGGAAAGCCTGTGAGAAGTCCTGTATGCAAAAGTGAGAGGAGGTAACCAAGCTAGAGGACAAAAGTGTCTCCTGTGAGGAACGGAGGTTCTGGGCAGGGAGGTATCTGGAGATTAATAAGGAAATGTATGGAGGTGACAGCTTGTGTAGAGTTTTGTATGCTAGCATGAGAAGTTTAAATTGGATCCTTTGAGCAATTTGTAACCAAAGGAGAGATTGAAAGAGAGGGGCTGCCTCAGAGGATTGGGAAGATAGGTGAATGAGACGGGCAGCAGAGTTTAGTAATGACTGTAGAGGTGCCAGTCCGCTTTTTGTTAAACCACAGAGTAGGGTGTTACAGTAGTCAAGGCAGGATATGATTAGAGCATGTACACACATTTGGATTTCCTCTTGAGAGAGGGTGGTGCCTAAAACTAACCACTCCCCTGGTGATGCCTAACCCTAAACCCCCCCACCCGGTGGTGCCTAACCCTAACCACCACCTCCCCCTCCCTGGTGGTGCCTAACCCTAACCACCCCCCCCCCCCTGGTGGTGCTTAACCCTAACTATCCCCCTGTTGCTGCCTAAAACTAACCGCCACCAGGGTAATGCCTAACCCTAAACCACTACCCCTGGTGTTGCCTAACACTAACCACTCCCTCTGCACAAACACCCTATTCCACATAGAAACGATAATATCTTTGATAACGTAAAATGTACATACAAACGAAATAATATGACAAAAACTATAACTTTGCAAGCTTCTAAAACGACAACATACTTCAAAAACTTTAATGTTCTAATATTGTTTATCGCTGCATCCTTTGTTTTGCTTTTTTCGCCATATTAACGATAATTGCATTAAAGTCTATGGTGGTACCCTTTTCGTCCACCCTCAGCCGGCGCCCTTTTTTCCTGCTACCCGAAATCTGTAATCCATTCATACAAAGATATTTCGGAGTACTAAAAGTTATACTGCCTTGACATTTTACAAAGTTAACCTTGGCTCTCAGTTTTGATGGGTTAAATTTGACTGGTTTTCAACAAAAAATGTGAGTGCTAGCCATTCTGAAGTATAGGATATGGATTGCCTAATACAGCACAGCAAGTACAGCCATTATGTTGCTTCTATAGAATGTGCAGCCGCCAGCCGTTATATCACCCCATAGTAAATGCAGCCATTGAGTCCCGCTCTACAGGACTTATGCCCTTGCCAGTAGCCACTTATAATAATATAAGCTAGTGGATCTTAACCTGTGTTAGATCAAACCCCAGGGTTTCTATAAGTCGGTCTCAGTAGTTCTTCGGATGGTGAGTGTGTCCCTTCAGTACAATACTTGTTAGCTGAGTTATGTTTTTGTGTGACATTCAAGTTTTATTGGATTTGTTCTTTGAACACTGAAGTTCAACTGATGCATGGTTCACCTATGGGTTCACTAGGTGCCAGCATGGGTACGGGTGACAGGTGTGGGGAATGGGAAGGACAGCCGGAGCCTGCGGTGTAGTGTGGTGGGAGATTCGTGTGTGGCGGCAGCCGGCGGAGATCTTCAATCAAGGTACAAGAGGATACTGGCGTGGGATCATTTCCGAGGATATTGGTGCGAGAACTTTTTTTTAAAGGTAAGTATTCATGGTAAATTAAGACCAGTAAAGGACTTTTTTGGTCGTTGTGTTTTTACAGTTACATAGTTAGTTGAAAAAAGACATTTGTACATCAAGTCCAACCAGTAAAAAATAAATAAATAAAACAAAAATAAAACACCAACCTGCACCTATTTCAGTTGATCCAGGGGAAGGCAAAAAACCTTACAAGGCCTGGGCCAATTAGCCTTAAAAGGGAAAAATTCCTTCCCAACTCCAGATGGCAGTCAGATAAATCCCTGGAACAACTCTTCCGGGAATTACCTAAAAATTATAGCAGTGGAGTCCCATTAGTGCAAGGAAAGCACCCAAGCCCTCTTTAAATGCAGATATAGAGTTTGTCATTAGAGATGGCCCAAACGGTTCGCCCGCGAACTTATTTGCACGAACTTCGATGGTTCACCGAAGGCACCTACCTACCTACCTACGTGACTGCAAGCAGTGTTATATACGCAGTGTCACTGCACCTGTTGACGGTACCTGTGTGTGTGTGTGACAGCTGCACATTTGTAATACCAATCACTGCATACCTACCTGTTCAGGGCACCTACCTACCTATCTACGGGACTGCAAGCAGTGTTATATACGCAGGGTCACTGCACCTGTTCATGGTACCTGTGTGTGTGACAGCTGAAAATTTGTAATACTAGTCATTGCATAATCGTTCACAGTACCGTGTGACTACATGCTGTGTAATATACCAGTCCATGCATACCTGTTAACTGCACCTGTGTGACAGCTGCACATTGTATTGTAATACCAGTCACTGCATACCTTTCACTGCACCTGTGTGACTGCACATTGTATTAGTCAAGTCAGTGCATACCTCACTTCACCCCCCCCCCCCCCCCCCCCCGATATGGACAAAACAACAGGCAGAGGCAGAGCCAGAGGCAGACCCAGAGGCAGGCCACCTGGCAGGTCTGTACGAGGTCGTACTGACATGATTTCGTGTAGCACTGGCCCAAACTATAGTGCTCAGAAGAAGGCACGTCCCGTCAACTCCTAAGATTGTCAGCCACCAGCGCTACTACAAGCACCACATCCGCTGTATTTGACACTTCACAGGAGTTATTTGTTGAGGAATTAGCTGATTCACAGACATTATTGTTACAACAAGATGAAGGCACTGAGCAAGTTACACCACCTCATATGTCTGTGTTAGGCGACACTATGGATGTAACGTGTGAGGAGGAGGATGATGAAGTACCTGCTGTTGGTGCAGTTTATGAGGTGTCGGAGGCAAGCGAAGCTGGGGGGATGATTATGATGGTTATGATGATATGGATGCCACGGGGGTTCCTAAGAGACAAGATGACCAAGGGGACAGTTCAGAGGGGGAGTCAGAGAGGAGTAGGAGGAGACGAGTTGCTAAAAGAAGCAGGGGGAGCTCATCTTCATAAACAGCTGGTGGCAGTGTCCGGCGTCATGTATCGCCACCTATGGACAGCCAGCCAACAGCCGTGGAAAGGCCAACAGCCGCTTAGGGACAACTGCCTTATGAAAGCACATGGAGAAAAGGCACAAACTGCAATGGGAACAGCACCAGAGGAAAAGCAGCAAACAAAAGCAAAGCCACCCTCCTTCTCCTCTTCCTCCTTCAGGTGCATCATCTTCAGCCGCTTTCTCCCTTGCACCTTCCCAATCACAGCCACCCTCCTCCACTCTGCCTCTCACCTTGAGCGGTTCCTGCTCCTCTGCACACAGCAGCAGCCAGGTGTCCGTGAGAGAAATCTTTGAGCGGAAGAAGCCAATGTCTGCCAGTCACCCCCTTGCTCGGTGTCTGACAGCTGGCTTGGCTGAACTGTCAGCTCGCCAGCTGTTACCATACCAGGCGATACCCAAACTGTACCATGAAGTTGAAAGGCAAGTGGTGTCATCTCTGGCACACAGCGTTGGGTCAGGGGTCCATTTGACCACGGATGCCTGGTCTGCCAAGCACGGTCAGGGCAGGTACATTACTTACACAGGCCATTGGGTCAACCTGGTGACCGCTGGCAAGCAGGGAGTACGTGGCTGTGCAGCGGACCAAGTTGTGACAACTCCACGGTTTGCAGGCAGGCCTGCTGCCACCTCCTTTCCTTCTCCTCCTACTCCTCCTGCTACATCCTCTTCTCTGTCATCCTCCTCCTCCTCCTTGGCTGAGTGGCAATGCTACTTTACTGGTGCTGCGATCTCCTCTCCAGCTACACAGCCCCAGCTGTCCAGGGCCTATGCTGCATGCCAGGTACAACGGTGTCACGCCATCTTAGACATGTCTTGCCTCAAAACGGAGAGTCACACTGGAGCAGCTCTCCTGGCTGCTCTTAACAAACAGGTGGATCAGTGGCTGACCCCGCACCAACCGGAGATCGGCAACGTGGTGTGTGACAACAGCAGCAATCTCATTTTGGCTTTGAATTTGGGAAAGTTGACACATGTACCCTGCATGGCACATGTGCTGAATCTAAGAATTCAGAGATTTGTATATAAGTACCCAGGCTTACAGGACGTCCTGAAGCAGTCCAGGAAGGTGTGTGGGCATTTCAGGCGCTCTTACCGGCACGCTTTGCCGATATTCAGTGGAGAAACAAATTGCCGGTGAGACGCTTGATTTGCAATAGCCCGACTCACTGGAATTTGACCCTCCTGATGTTCAACCGCCTGCTATAACAGGAGAAAGCCGTCAAACAGTATCTCTACACTACAGTCAAAGGACACGCTCTGGGGAGATGGGGATGTTCTGGCCGAAGTTCTGGACACTCATGCGAAATGCCTGCAGGCTCATGCGGCCGTTTGAGGAGGTGAAAAACCTGGTGAGTCGCAGTGAAGGCGCCATCACCGACTTGATCCCATATGCTTTCTTCCTGGAGTCTGCCATGCGTAGAGTGATGGATCAAGCTGTGGAGGAGCGTGAACAGGAACAGGAACAGGAGGAAGAGTTGTGGGATCAATTCTTAGCAGATGCAGATGATTCCTCAACATCTGCGGCAGCACGGGGCAGGGGGGGAGGAAGAGTTGTGTGGGAAAGAGGAGTCAGATGATGAGGAAGGTGCTGTTTTTGGAGGAGGAGGAGGCAGCGGAAGAACAGCCGCAGCAGGCGTCGCAGGGGGCTTGTGCTGCTCAACTTTCCCGTGGTATTGTTCGTGGGGAAGAGGAGAACTTAGCTGACATCACTGAGGAAGAGCAAGAGGAGATGGATAGCACGTATGCATCCAATTTTGTGCAGATGGCATCTTTCATGCTGTCCAGCCTTTTGAGGGACCCCCGTAAAAAAAAACCCAAGGGGAATGATCTGTACTGGGTGCCCATGCTACTAGACCCTCAGTATAGGCACAAAGTGGCAGAGATGTTTCCAAATCACCAGAAGGCAGAAGGGATGCAGCACTTGCAGAACAAGCTGGCAACTATGCTTTACAATGTGTTTAAGGGTGATGTCACAGCATAACGGAATAAAGGTGCCACTGCCAGTAATCCTTCTCCTCCCATGTCCACGCAGGCAAGGACATGCGGACATGCAGACATTCTTTAGTCCATGGCCTTAGCTCTTCTGGATCCACCCTCCACCAATGCCTCAACCGGCAGGTAGCCGACTAACTGGCCTTAAGTGTGGATGTACACATTGTAAACAGCGATGAATCCTTGGACTACTGGGTGCGCAGGCTTGACCTGTGGCCAGAGCTGTCACAATTTGCCATCCAACTTCTGGCTTGCCCTGCCTCAAGCGTCCTGTCAGAAAGGACCTTTAGCACAGCTGGAGGCATTGTCACTGAGAAGAGTACCTCACCTTTATCAAAATGCATGAGGCAAGGATCCCAGAGGGCTACTGCCCGCTCGAAGACTAAGTTAGTCCCCACACACAGCATCTCTGCCTGCACGCCGTGTGACTTCCTGCTCCATGACTAAGTCACTCCCCACACAGCATCTCTGCCTGCAGGCCGCTTGACTGCCTTCTCCACCACCTCCAACAGGGTCCAGGACTCCAGGCCGATTCCTGAATTTTTAAGGCCGCTGCTAGCAGCGGCCGCTATAATAATTTTTCTGGTGCTTGTACATGCCTGCTTAATTTTTCTCGCTAACAAAACAAAAGGCATGTACATGTGTCAATTCCCCTTCGTGATCGTTAGGTGAAGGGTGAAGGTGAAGGGGCTTGCGTATCACAATGAAACAATGACCGGGGGGGGGGCACACCCAAGATAATAAGGTCGTTGCTTCATTGTGGACAGACCAAATTCGATCAGCTGGACAGTTACTGTTGTTCTGTCATTGAGCTACCACAGCCCGGCGACCATATGGGCTTGAAAACCGCCATGGCCTGCACTCTGGCCATGGTGCGCCCAAGTCCAGCATGGCCGTCACTACACAAACAGCTGTGTGCGGTGCGTTACACGGTGAGTTTGGTCTGTCAGTGTGAAGCAGTACTCTAATTACACTTCCTGATTGATGTATACACATGCAAGATGTTTTAAAGCACTTTAGGTCTAAAATTTAGCATGCATTGGGATTTCTGCCCTTAAAACGCTGCTTTGCGTCAAATCCAGATTTTTCCCCGGGACTTTTGTCATGTATCCCACTCCGCCATGCAAAAACTCAGATGTTAGACCCCTTGAAACATCTTTTCCATTACTTTTGTGGCCAGCTTAAATGTTTCTAATTTTTAAAGTTCGCCTCCCCATTGAAGTCTATTGCAGTTTGCGGAAGTTCGCGCAAACCAAAATTTTTGCGGAAGTTCGCGTTCGAGGTTCGCAAACCGAAAATCGGAGGTTCGAGCTATCTGTATTTGCCATAACTACTTCCTGAGGTAAGATGTTCCAGATTTTAACTACTCTCACTGTACCACTTTCTAAATAGATGGCAAAAACTTTTTACCTTAACCTGCACATCATGGGCTTGATTTACTAAGCGGTGCTAACCTACTTAGCACGTCTAAAGTCTTTAGGCGTGCTAACCAGGGTGCTAAGTAGGTTAGCACCGGTTTTCTCAATCAGATCTCACATTTCAACTGAGTTTAGACGTGCTAAAGGCCAGTGCTAAAGTTAGCACAGTTTTGTAAATCGAGCCCTATGTCTGCTTGTCCATCGTACATCCCTAGGGACAAAAAGCTCATCTGCCAAGCTTTTGTATTGCCCTCTGATGTATTTATACATGTTAATCAGGTCACCTCTCAGTCGCCTTTTTTCCAAGCTAAATAAGCCCAGTTTGTCCAACATTTCTTGGTAAGTGAGATCTTCCATCCCTCTGATTAATTTAGTTGCCTGTCTTTGTACCCGTTCCAGAAGGTCAATGTCCTTTCTATAGTGTGGTGCCCAAAACTGTATTCCACACTCCAGACGTGGCCTTACAAGTTATTTATACAGAGGAAGTAGTATACTAGCATCTCAAGATATTATGTCCCTTTTTATGCATCCCAGAATTGTATTGGCTTTAGCTACCGGCCGCTGCTTGGCATTGTATACAATTACCTAACTTGTTATCAACCAGTATTCCTAAGTCCTTCTCCAAGTCTGATGTTTCCAGCTGTATGCCATTTATTGTATATGATGATCTACCATTGGTACGTCTAAGGTGCATGACTTTACATTTATCAACATTAAATTTCATCTGCTACGTGCCTGCCCATATGGCCATGTTGTCAAGGTCCTTTTGTAATATGTCACTATCAGTTAGTGTTGATAATTCTACATAATTTTGTATCATCAGCAAAGATGGCTACATTACTCTGTATTCCATCTATAAGATCATTAACCTCCCCAGCGGTATGGACAGAAATGTCAGTTCAAAAAAACATGCTGTGAACAGTATAAACTTGCATACACATCAATACTCTCCTGCACTGTATACTAGACCCTTGCTTGACACATTTTGGCAAGTTACAGGAAAAAAAAGTTTTAAAAATAAATGTTATCACTGTTTGCACAGAAATCCTGGGGAAATTGAACGCTGGGGAGGTTAATAATTACATTGAAAAGAATAGGTCAAGTGCTGACCCCATGATACCCCACTGCTAACAGTTTCCCATTTTGAGTATGTTCCGTTTACCACCACTCTTTGCCTTACATCCCTTAACCAGTTCTCTATCCACATACACACATTCTCTCCTAGTTCCTGTATCCTCAGCTTTTGTATCAGGCTATTGGGGGGAACAGTGTCAAAAGCCTTTGCAAAGTCCAAGTACACTACATCTATAGCTTTCCCAAGATCTAAATTTTCAGTCACCACTTCATAAAAGCTGAGCATGTTGGTGAGACAGGACCTGTCTTTAGTAAAACCATGCTGTTGAACAGTTATTTCTTTTAACCCTTTATGGAAATGGGTAAGAGGTACTATGTACCCCTATACTCATTTCTCCCTAAAGAGGACTCCCAGATGCCACCATGAACCATCCCCCCCCCCCAGGGCGTCATCAACCCCCACCTCCTCCTGGGGCACTGGAGGTGGGGAACAGCCCCTTGTCCTTGGATTGGACAAGAGCTCTGGGGGAGAGGGGGAGGCTTGGCTCCCTTCCCCCCCACAGCCCCCTCCACCATAACATGGACCTTGCGTACTGGTATAGCTCCGGGTGCAAAGCCTTATGTGGCCGGGGCTCCGCATTCTGGCTATCTCAGCCTGCCTGGGGACAAGGAGTTAAAGAGGCTCAGGAGGGGAGCCCACATCATTTTTTTATTTCCCACATTCAGAGCATATTAAAAAATAAATAAATAAATAAATACATTTACAGTATATACATGTTGATACATTATCTGTCATTTTACCGCATTTAAATTGTGGCTTTTCGCTACTTTCCTCTAATTTTAACATCGATTTTCTCAAAAACGACAAGGTCTTTTTGAAAAAAAAATGTCCCTCTTGTTCCCACAGGCTTCCTTAATATACCCTGCAAATTTGGTGTTTCTAGCACGTTCGGGGCTTTGCTATTAACCGCTAAAGTCGGCGGCCATTAAAACATTTCCCACACTCAGAACAGGAATTTTAAAATCAAGTTTTTCAAAAACTATAAGGTCTTTTTGAAAAAAAAATGTTCCCACTATCCCGTTTAATATTCCCTGAACATTTGGTGTTTCTATGACTTACGGAGACTTTGCTATTAACCACTAAAATTGGCAGCCATCTTTCGCTTCACATCAAAATTGAATTACCAGTAATAAAATTTATTTGATAACGGTATTTAATGTTTTAATGGTAACGATAAATAACGTCATGGCCGTGCACCATAAAGTAACCATTGAAGCCTGTAAAAGATTGTTTACCATAGACTTGAATGGCGATGCCATAATGTAGCAGCGGAGTTGAGCGCCATTTTTTCCTGCTACCCAGTAACATACAGATGGCATAACTAATTCGTACCTGCTTCTCTATCTTGCACTCCCTGGCATCCCTCTCAATCCTCAGCATGTGTGATATGCTCACTATAACAGGCATGACATTACCAGGGGCAGGAAACAGTTGAGATAATAGGGGGCACATGCCCCAGATCAAAAGGCCTAGCAAACCTTAAGGTACTTAGTTTAGTTGCACTTTAAGCCATGTGCTTTTTTGTTGATTGGTAGGCTAGATCATCCAGTAGCCCTTTTGTGTTAGGCATAAATCCATATGGGAGGGAAGGAGTTACAGATTCCGTGACATTCCTTTGCATTTCCATATCCTTCCCATCCCACGGAGGACACATACTCGTTCGGCTGGCTCACAACTACTTAGCTTACAAATGTTTTTTGACCTTTACCCCATCAAATCCTGAATCACAGCTTTATTTCCCAAAACCTGGATATCCTACAGATAATTTTTAGCCTGCGTGATCTATTTTTAAGGTGTCAGTTTACTGTGTTACACAAATTTCCTTTCCTCTTGTCTGAAAGGCATAAAGTAGTCATGCAGGGAAGCCTGTCTGTCATCCTCTTGTGTTACTCGATGATCTGGCCTGGATGTGATAACATGTATATGACAATCAGCCAGACCGTATAGGGACACCTGCCAGACAACAATGCAAAAGAACTGTGACAAAGTAAAAATCCTCAGACCACCCAGGCTACTGTCCCTCACCTAAGCTGCCATTTGACTCATGACCTTTGTTACATTCAGGATATCCTAATATTTGACCTTAGAACAAAGGTCCTGCCTGCCACCACTACCAGTCTGTAATCAGGGTTCAGAGGGCTTTTCGAGCTGTCTGGATGAACTGCACAGATAATAGTATTATTATTGCACGTCTTCATTTAAGGCAAGAAAACAATATTTTTCTCTAGCTATAGTATTTTTTTTTCCATTGACAACTTTCAATAGAAGGAAAGAGAAGATGTTCACCTCCTAAGATTTATAATACAGAAAGATAACCCAAAAAGAGAGGCATGGAGGTTGAAAATGATGTGACAGTTTTATGCTGGAATAGTTACTAGCTACACAAACACTGGTTCGCATGACAGCTGGGGGCCCCAGCCTCTCTCACTTGCTGGGGCCCCCAAACCACCATGCAATACCCAGAGGGAAATGTGGGCGAGCCCTGGCTCTCTCACCTCCAGGGACTTCACCCCCATCACCTCCAAACTGTTTGCAAACTGCAAAACACACAATTGCTCACTACCAGGTCAGGCAATTTCCTACCTCTATCTGGCCAGCAGGCGCCAGTCAGCCAATCAGGTGCACGGTCATACACCCTTTGCCTGCCATACCGATCTAGCAGGATCTGCACAAAAGTGCCTGAACTGGTAGTGAGCAATTGTGTGTTTTATAGTTACTAGCAAGTAAGGCACATGTTTCTCCCCAAATAAGCCCAGAATACAGTTTAAAAACATACTAGACTGACCACTGATAAGTAGATTCTGATCACTGACAGGCAGAAAAGGACTGCTCTCTGCACTAATCACTAATGACAAATGCCTGACTACTGACTGGAATGACAAATGACAAGCAAATACTGACCCCAGACAGGCAGATGCTGACCATTGACTGGACTTACCATGAAGACTGACCACAGATAGGCCAATGCTGACCACTGACTGGACTTACAACTGATAAGCACAGACTGATCACAGACTGGCAGATGCTGACCACTGACTGGACTTGCCGCAGATAAGAACAGAATGAACCCAGACAGGCATATGCTGACCATTGACTGGACATTGACTGCACAGACTGACCACAGACAGGCAGATACTATCCGCTGACTGGACTTAAAGCCCATACACACGGCATACAAATGTCTCTCAAAACAGGCGACGGAGGATGGTTTGTGCAACAACATGACAAAGACTGTCTGCAGACAAGCCCTAGCATGAGAGATCAAACCATCTGATCACTCACAACTTTTGTAGTGCAAACAGTCTCGCAATTTAGTGTTTTGTGTACGAATGTCTTAAAGACGGACAGCTTGTGGACAGCTTGGAAGCAGATGACGATGATCACTTTACAAGTGTGTGGCAGACTGCTTCTGTTGTGAGATCACTCAGTATGTAGTCACATGTGTCCAGTTGTTGCTGGTGCGAACTGTTGCTCAAAACCACACGCTGCAATCATCTGTCTTTAGTTCCTGCCTCGCAGCTAAAGACATTTGTATGCTGTGTGTACGTACCCTTACAAATGAAAAGAACAGACTGACCACAGACACACACATGCTGTCCATTGACTGGACTTATCACTGACATGCACAGACTGACCACTGACAACCAGATGCTGACCACTGACTGGACTTGCCACATACAAGAACAGACTGACCCCAAACAGGTATATTGTGACCACTGACTGGACTTACCATGAAGACTGACCACTGACTGGACTTACTACAGACAAAAACAGACTGACCACAGATAGGCAGATGATGACTACTGACAGAACTGACTGCTGTCAAGTAGATATTGAGCACTGAAAGACAGACACTGACCACTGAATGACTGATTGACCGTAATCACTAGAGATGACTCGAACCTCAGATTTTTGGTAAGCGAACTGCGAACCCGAACTTCCGCAAAAGTTTGTGAACCGGTGAACTCGGCGAACCGCAATAGACTTCAATGGGCAGGCGAACTTGAAAACCTACAAACACTGTTTCTTGCCACAAATGTGATGGAAAAGAAATTTCAAGGGGTCTAACACCTGGAGGGGGGCATGGCAGAGTGGGATACATGCCAAAAGTCCTGGGGAAAATTACGGATTTGACGCACAGCAGGGTTATAATCCCTAAAGGGCAGAAATCACATTGCATTCCTAAATTGGAGGCTTAAAGTGCTTGAAAACATCTTGCGTGTGTATACATGGATCAGCAGGTAGTGTAAGCAGAGTACTGCTTCACACTGACAGACCGAACTCACTGTGTAATGCACCGCAAACAGCTGTTTGTGTAGTGATGGCCGTGATGGGCTGGTGCGCACAATGGTGAGAGTGCAGGCGATGGCGGTTTTCAAGCCCATATGGTCGGGCTGAGGTAGCTCAATGACAGAACAACAGTGACTGTCCAGCTGATCGAATTTGGTCTGTCCACAATGAAGCAACGACCTTATTATCTTGGGTGTGCCCCAACACACTCATATAGGTCATTGCTTCATTGTGAAATGCAAGCCCCATCACCGCGGCAAGGTAACGATCACGAAGGGGAATTGACACTTGTACATGCCTTTTGTTTTGTTGTTGCAGCCTCAGTGCAGCCAGAAAAATTAGGCAGGCTTGTACACGCACCAGAAAAATTTCTATACTTCTTGTTAGTGGCCGCTGCTAGCAGCGACCTTAAAATTTCAGGAATCCACTTGGAGTCCTGGACCCTGTTGGTGGTGGCGGAGAAGGCAGTCAAGCGGCCTGCAGGCAGAGATGCTGTGTGGGGACTGACTTAGTCTTCGTTCGGGCAGGCAGTCACATGGCGTGCAGGCAGAGATGCTGTGTGGGGACTGACTTAGTCTTGGGGCAGGCAGCAGTGGCCGGCAGGCAGGCAGATATGCTGTGTGGGGACTGACTTAGTCTTCCGGCAGGTAGTCACACAGCGTGCAGGCAGAGATGTTGTGTGTGGGGACTGACTTAGTCTATGGGCAGGCAGTAGCCCTCCGGGATCCATGCCTCGTTCATTTTGATAAAGGTGAGGTGCTGAACACTTTTGTGACCTAGGCGACTTCTCTTCTCAGTGACAATGCCTCCAGCTGCGCTGAAGGTCCTTTCTGACAGGACGCTTGAGGCAGGGCAAGCCAGAAGTTGGATGGCAAATTGTGACAGCTCTGGCCACAGGTCAAGCCTGCGCGCCCAGTAGTCCAAGGGTTCATCACTGCTCAGAGTGTCTATATCCGCAATTAAGGCCAGGTAGTCGGCCACCTGCCGGTCAAAGCGTTGGTGGAGGGTGGATCCGGAAGGGCTAAGGTGAGGCGTTGGACTAAAGAATGTCCACATGTCCAACATCACCATGAGATCGCTAGAGCATCCTGTCCTTGCCTGCGTGGACATGTGAGGAGGAGGAAGATTACTGGCAGTGGCACCTTTATTCTGTTGTGCTGTGACATCACCCTTAAATGCACTGTAAAGCATACTTGCCAGCTTGTTGTTGTGCAAGTGCTGCATCCTTTCTGCCTTCTGGTAATTTGGTAACATCTCCACCACTGTGTGCTTATACCGAGGGTCTAGTAGCATTGCCACCCAGTACAGGTCATTCCCATTGAGTTTTTTTATACAGGGGTCCCTCAACAGGCTGGACAGCATGAAAGACCCCATCTGCACAAAGTTGGATGCCGACCAACTAGCCATCTCCTCTTGCTCTTCCTCAGTGATGTCAGGTAAGTTCTCCTCCTCCTCCCAGCCATGAACAATACCACAGTAAAGGTGAGCAGCACAAGCCCCCTGTGATGCCTGCTGCGGTTTTTCTTCCGCCTCCTTCTAAAAAAAAAAAACCTTCCTCATCTGACTCCTCGTCCCCAGACGACTCCTCCTCCTTCCCCCTCCTCTGTGCTGCTGCAGGTGTTGATGACAAATCTGGTTCTGGTCATGATGTTTCCCACAACTCTTCCTCCTCTTCCTGTTCATGCTACTCTACAGCTTGATCCACCACTCTACACACAGCATGCTCCAGGAAGAAAGCATATGGGATCAAGTCACTGATGGCGCTTTCACTGCGACTCACCAGGTTTGTCACCTCCTCAAACGGATGCATGAGCCTGCAGACATTACGTATGAGAGTCCAGTACTTCAGCCAGAAAATGCCCAGCATCCCAGAGCATGACCTTTGAGCGTAGCTGTACAGATACTCGTTCATGGCTTTCTCCTGTTGTAGCAGGCAGTCAAACATGAGGAGCATTGAATTCCAGCAAGTCGGGCTATCGCATATCAAGGACCTCACCAGCAAGTTGTCTCTCTGCTGAATATCGGCCAAGCATGCCATGGCCGTGTAGGAATGCCTGAAATTCCCACACACCTTCCTGGACTGCTTCAGGACCTCCTGTAAGCCTTGGAACTTGCACACAAATCTTTGAATTAAAAAATTCAGCACATGTGCCATGCAGGGTACATGTGTCAACTTTCCCAAACCCAAAGCCGACTAGAGATTGCTGCCATTGTCACACACCACGTTGCCGATCTCCAGTTGGTGCGGGGTCAGCCACTGATCCACCTGTTTGTTCAGAGCAGCAAGGAGAGCTGCTCCAGTGTGACTCTCCGCTTTGAGGCAAGACATGTCTAAGATGGCATGACGCCGTCGTACCTGGAATGCAGCATAGGCCCTGGGGAGCTCGGGGTGTGTAGTTGGAGAGGAGATTGCAGCACCAGTAGAGTAGCATTGCCACTCAGCCGAGGAGGCGGAGGACGACAGCGAATAGGATGTAGCAGGAGGAGTAGGAGGAGAAGGAGAGCAGGTGGCAGCAGGCCTGCCTGCAAGCCATGGAGGTGTCACAACTAGGTCCGCTGCACAGCCACGTACTTCCTGCTTGCCACTTGCCAGCAGTCACCAGGTTGACCCAATGTGCTGTATAAGTAATGTACATGCTCTGACCGTGCTTTGCAGAACAGGCATCCGTGGTCAGATGGACCCTTGACCCAACGCTGTGTGCCAGAGATGACACCACTTGCCTTTCAACTTCACGGTACAGTTTGGGTATAGCCTTTTTAGAAAAATAATTGCGGCCTGGTATCTTCCTCTGTGGTGTCCCAATTGCCACAAATTTTCGGAAGGCCTCAGAGTCCACCAGTTGGTATGGTAACAGTTAGCGAGCTAACAGTTCTGCCAAGCCGGCTGTCAGATGCCAGGCAAGGGGGTGACTGGCTGACATTGGCTTCTTCCGCTCAAAGATTTCCATAACGGACACCTGGCTGCTGTGGGCAGAGGAGCAGGAACCGCTCAAGGTGAGAGGCGGAGTGGAGGAGGGTGGCTGTGAAGGAGCAAGGGATAAAGCGGCTGAAGATGCTGCACCTGAAGGAGGAAGAGGAGGCGGAGGGTGGCTTTGCTTTTGTATGCTGCTTTTCCTCAGGTGGTCATCCCATTGCTGTTTGTGCTTTTTCATCATGTGCCTTCGTAAGGCAGTTGTCCCTACGTGGATCTTGGTCTTTCCACGACTCAATTTTTGGTGGCAGAGAGCACAGATGGCATCGCTGTTATCAGAGGCAGACACACTAAAAAATTTCCACTCCGCTGAGCCCTGGAATGATGGCACTTTGGTGGTGGCGGCAGCAGCTGACCTTGAAGGGCACGTTGGCTGGCTGTCCATAGGTGGCGATACATGCCGCCGGACACTGCCACCAGATGTTTCTGACGACGAGCTCCCCCTGCTTCTTTCAGCAACTCGTCTCCTCCTACTCCTCTCTGACTTCCCCTCTCAACTGTTCCCCTGTTTATTTTGTCTATTGGGAACCCATGTGACATCCATGGCAGTATCATCATCATAATCATCCTCCATACCTTCGCTTGTATCAGACACCTCCAAAACTGCACCAACAACAGGTACTTTATCATCCTCACACCTTATGTCCATACTGATGCCTAACTCAGAAATATGAGGTGGTGTAACATGCTTAGCGCCTTGATCTTGTAACAATAATGGCTGTGAATCAGTTAATTTCCCACCAAAAACTCCTGCGAACTGTCAAATGGAGCGGATGGGGTGCTAGTAGTAGCAGTGGTGGCTACCACATTAAATTTCAAAAAATAGTTGCTGCACTTGCCCAAAGCAAACCTGACCCCCCCCCTAACAAAAAAAGTCCCCAAGAAAGGTTCACAAAAAGTCAGAAGAACAAAAGTTCAATCAGTGCGCTGTGGTCAAACCTGCATGTAGCTTCAATTTTGGTGCGAAGCACTCCACTGTGCACTTCACCCTCCTACAAAAAACAATCTTGCATAGCATAATACTGTTACGACAGATACATAAGCATCATGGGTGTCCGCAGAAAATTTTCCAGGGGGGGGGGGGCAAAAAGGGGGGAGGAAAAAGTGGGGCGGCGAGCTCAGCGCGCCGTGCCGAAAATCTGGGGTGGTGTTGTGTGAAGTGGGGCTATGTCATGCCGAAAAATGGGTGTGGTCATGAACCAGAATGTGGGTGTGGTCGTGGGTGGAGACAAGTTTACATGAACTAAGCAATGGTGGGACATTAGATTAGGTGGCAAACCTTTTGGAGGTCGAGTGTCCAAACTGCATAATCACTTTACTATCACAAAGTGCCAACAGCAATTTAAACTAAATACAAACGTTTTAACTCATACATGAACATTATGGAAAATCCAAGTTGAAAATAAACTGTGAAGATAAACAATTTCATCCATCCTACTCCTGAAAAATGTATTCATTTTTTTAGAACCTCCCAGTTTCATTTTCTGTTTTAAAAAGCGGAAAAAGTAGGTTTAATGCTATTGTCTCATATGATGATGATTCAGCTTTTTCCATAGTCTCGCAGTTAGCAATCATGTGACCCCCATCAAGACAAATTCAGCAATCATGAGGCCCCCAACATGACCAACTCAGCAATCATGAGGCCCCCAACAAGACAAATTCAGCAATCTTGAGGCCCCCAACAAATCATGAGGCCCCCAACAAGACAAAGTCAGTAACCATGAGGCCCCCAACAAGACAAATTTGGGGGCATTGGGAAGCCTCCCCGTGGCGCTCCTGGATAGTGCCATATAGCATGAACTAATTCCCGCAGGGCAACCGCTTCGCGGTATTAGTTTTTGACCCTGCAAAGTTTGGCATGCGAAAGCAAATGCATTTTTGCATGAGCAATGCCTCATGATAAGCCATTTTAGCCAGATTTGCACAGCCAGACTTAAAAGGGTTAAGCTTGGTGTTGAGCACGCATACATTTTCTTGTAGTTAAGCAATCATGAGGCCCCCAACAAGACAAATTCAGCAATCTTGAGGCCCCCAACAAATCATGAGGCCCCCAACAAGACAAAGTCAGTAACCATGAGGCCCCCAACAAGACAAATTCAGCAGTCATGAGGCACATAAATAGACAGCATTTCACATAAATAGGCAAAATGCCCCCTTAATATGGTAGACACCTCTCACCTGGCAGCAGTTCCCCAAAATACACTCAATCTGACAGCAGTGGTTCCCCAAAAATAGGTAGCCCCAGGTCTATAGGTGTCCCCAGAATAGGTGGCCAGCGGTATAGAGGTCCCCAGAACTGGTAGCCAGGGGTAGAGATGTCACCAGAACAGGTAGCCAGGGGTATATGTGCCCAGTATATGTAGGCAGGGGTATATGTGCCCAGTATATGTAGCCAGAGGTATATGTGCCCAGTATATGTAGGCAGGGGTATATGTGCCCAGTATATATAGCCAGGGGTATATGTGCCCAGTATATATAGCCAGGGGTATATGTGCCCAGTATATGTAGCCAGCGGTATATGTGCCCAGTATATGTAGCCAGAGGTATATGTGCCCAGTATATGTAGCCAGGGGTATATGTGCCCAGTATATGTAGGCAGGGGTATATGTGCCCAGTATATGTAGCCAGGGGTATATGTGCCCAGTATATGTAGGCAGGTGTATATGTGCCCAGTATATGTAGTCAGGGGTATATGTGCCCAGTATATGTAGGCAGGGGTATATGTCCCAGTATATATAGCCAGGGGTATATGTGCCCAGTATATGTAGTCAGGGGTATATGTGCCCAGTATATGTAGGCAGGGGTATATGTGCCCAGTATATGTAGTCAGGGGTATATGTGCCCAGTATATGTAGTCAGGGGTATATGTGCCCAGTATATGTAGGCAGCTGTATATGTGCCCAGTATATATAGCCAGGGGTATATGTGCCCAGTATATGTAGGCAGGGGTATATGTGCCCAGTATATGTAGGCAGGGGTATAGGTGCCCAGTATATGTAGGCCGGGGTATATGTGCCCAGTATATGTAGCCAGGGGTATATGTGCCCAGTATATGTAGTCAGGGGTATATGTGCCCAGTATATGTAGTCAGGGGTATATGTGCCCAGTATATGTAGGAAGGGGTATATGTGCCCAGTATATGTAGGCAGGTGTATATGTCCCAGTATATGTAGGCAGGGGTATATGTGCCCAGTATATGTAGTCAGGGGTATATGTGCCCAGTATATGTAGGCAGCGGTATATGTGCCCAGTATATGTAGGCAGGGGTATATGTGCCCAGTATATATAGCCAGGGGTATATGTGCCCAGTATATGTAGGCAGGGGTATATGTGCCCAGTATATGTAGTCAGGGGTATATGTGCCCAGTATATGTAGTCAGGGGTATATGTGCCCAGTATATGTAGTCAGGGGTATATGTGCCCAGTATATGTAGGCAGGGGTATATGTGCCCAGTATATATAGCCAGGGGTATATGTGCCCAGTATATGTAGGCAGGGGTATATGTGCCCAGTATATATAGCCAGGGGTATATGTGCCCAGTATATGTAGGCAGGGGTATATGTGCCCAGTATATGTAGGCAGGGGTATATGTGCCCAGTATATGTAGGCAGGGGTATATGTCCCTAGAATAAGTAGCCAGGTGTGCCCCAGCAGGAGGGGAGCAGCGCAGAGAAGAGAGAGAGCTATGGGCACAGTGGAGAAGGGGGGCCATCTCCCCCCCCCTTCCCTCACCTTAGGGGGCTCTCTCTCCCTCGCTGTCCCCTCCGGAACGAAGTGTGCAGCGGCTGGTCAGCGGGCGGAATTTACCTCGTCTCGTCGCACGCGCCAGATGGATTAGCCGCTACTCTGGTCTGGTCCAGACCAGAGTGCGGCACCAGAACTTCGGGCGCAGGAGCGAGACGAGGTAAGTTCCGCCCGCTGCCCAGCCGCTGCACACTTCGTTCCGGAGGGGACAGCGAGGGAGAGAGAGCCCCCTAAGGTGAGGGAAGGGGGGGGAGACGTCCGCCCTTCCCCACTGTGCCCATAGCTCTCTCTCTTCTCTGCACTGCTCCCCTCCTGCTGGCTGCACGGGAACGCGGCCAGGGGGGGGGGCAGCGGGCGGCCAGGGTCGAGCAGATACCCGATTTTGCCATATGTGCGGATGCCCATGATAAGCATGCTTCACAGCTCAACTGTGCAGGTGACAAGCAGTGTCCATGCGTGATGTCCACCACCTCATAAATCAGAAAGGCTCACCAGATGTAAACCACCATATTCAGGTGGCAATCTTGCGCAATATATACGTATCACTAGGACCAACAGTGACCATATCCAAATCCAAGTATAAAAAGGCCTTTCATAAAACACATAAAAAATTTCCATAGCGCAATATGCTAGTACAAATAAAAAAAACTACTGCGCCTCTCGCGCACTCCAAACACTTACAAGCTCCCTACAGGGAAGTTTAGCATGTCATAACGGCAAGTCTCACTGGTCCAGTGTGATCTGTTTCTCCAACCGTCCGTGACGTTCCGCTGTATTGGCTCCCACACCTCCCCAGACACTATCCGATCAAGTGACCTGCGTCAGGCGCACTGGCTCCGCCCTACGTGTTTCGTCACCAGGACTTATCAGGGGGATGTGGAAGCGCGCAGTGGAGTGCATCGCACCAAAATTGAAGTGGTGGCTACCAGCTGAGTGTAGGGTGCCAGAATCAAGGCAGGAGGAGGAAGATATGTCACGGTTCCGTGCGGAAGCTGAGGAAAATGAGGTTTTCTGTGTTACATAGTCAACTACGTCCTGACAATCTTGAGGGTTGATGGCATGTTCCTTCTGAACACTGTACTTTGGTCGAGGGCCTGTTTTGTCCATATTGGTGGGGGGATGAAGTGAAAGGTATGCACTGACTGGACTAATACAATGTGCAGTCACAGATGCAGTGAAAGGTATGCACTGACTGCTGGTATAATACAATGTGCAGTCACAGAGATGCAGTGAAAAGTATGCACTGACTGGTATTATAATACAATGTTCAGTCACAGAGATGCAGTGAAAGATATGCAATGACTGCTGGTATATAACAATGCGCAGTCACAGAGATGCAGTGAAAAGTATGCACTGACTGGTATTATAATACAATGTGCAGTTACAGAGATGCAGTGAAAGGTATGCACTGACTGCTGGTATAATACAATGTGCAGTCACACAGATGCAGTGAAAGGTATGCACTGACTGGTATTCTAATACAATGTTCAGTCACAGAGATGCAGTGAAAGATATGCAATGACTGCTGGTATATAACAATGTGCAGTCACAGAGATGCAGTGAAAAGTATGCACTGACTGGTATTATAATACAATGTGCAGTTACAGAGATGCAGTGAAAGGTATGCACTGACTGCTGGTATAATACAATGTGCAGTCACACAGATGCAGTGAAAGGTATGCACTGACTGTACTAATACAATGTACAGTCACAGATGCAGTGAAAGGTACGTACTGTGTATCTTTGTGACTGCACATTGTATTATACCAGCAGTCAGTGCATACCTTTCACTGCATCTCTGTGACTGCACATTGTATTATACCAGCAGTCAGTGCATACCTTTCACTGCATCTCTGTGCAGTCACAGAGATGCAGTGAAAGGTATGCACTGACTGGTATTATAATACAATCTGCAGTCACAGAGATGCAGTGAAAGGTATGCACTGACTGCTGGTATAATACAATCTGCAGTCACAGAGATGCAGTGAAAGGTATGCACTGACTGGTATTATAATACAATCTGCAGTCACAGAGATGCAGTGAAAGGTATGCACTGACTGGTATTATAATACAATCTGCAGTCACAGAGATGCAGTGAAAGGTATGCACTGACTGGCATTATAATACAATGTCCAGTCACAGAGATGCAGTGAAAGGTGTGCACTGACTGCTGGTATAATACAATGTACAGTCACACAGATGCAGTGAACGGTATGCACTGACTGCTGGTTTAACCACTTCCCGACCGCCGTATATACAAATGGCGGCCGGGAAGTGGACCCCGCAAGGACCGCCATATTGACAAATGGCGGCGGTCCTTGTAGGGGCATGAGCGGAGCGATCGCGTCATCAGTGACGCGATCCTCCGCCTCCGCCTGGCGCCGCTCACCCGCCGCAAAATCCCGCCGGCCATACGGAAGCGCCGGCGGGATGTTAACCCGACGATCGCCGCATACAAAGTGTATAATACACTTTGTAATGTTTACAAAGTGTATTATACAGGCTGCCTCCTGCCCTGGTGGTCCCAGTGTCCGAGGGACCACCAGGGCAGGCTGCAGCCACCCTAGTCTGCACCAAGCACACTGATTTCCCCCCCCCCCTGCCCCAGATCGCCCACAGCACCCATCAGACCCCCCCCCTGCCCACCCCCCAGACCCCTGTTTGCACCCAATCACCCCCCTAATCACCCATCAATCACTCCCTGTCACTATCTGTCAACGCTATTTTTTTTTTATCCCCCCCCTGCCCCCCGCTCCCTCCTGATCACCCCCCCACCCCTCAGATTCTCCCCAGACCCCCCCCCCCCAGACCCCCCCCACCCCATGTACTGTATGCATCTATCCCCCCTGATCACCTGTCAATCACCTGTCAATCACCTGTCAATCACCCGTCAATCACCCGTCAATCACCCGTCAATCACCCCCTGTCACTGCCACCCATCAATCAGCCCCTAACTTGCCCCTTGCGGGCAATCTGATCACCCACCCACACCAATAGATCGCCCGCAGATCCGACATCAGATCACCACCCAAGCGCAGCGTTTACATCTATTCTCTCCTCTAAACACCCACTAATTACCCATCAATCACCCATCAATCACCCCCTATCACCACCTGTCACTGTTACCCATCAGATCAGACCCTAATCTGCCCCTTGCGGGCACCCAATCACCCGCCTACACGCTCAGATTGCCCTCAGACCCCCCTTATCAATTCGCCAGGGCATTATTTACATCTGTCCTTCCCTGTAATAACCCACTGATCACCTGTCAATCACCCATCAATCACCCCCTGTCACTGCCACCCATCAATCATCCCCTGTCACTGCCACCCATCAATCAGCCCCTAACCTGCCCCTTGCGGGCAATCTGATCACCCACCCACACCAATAGATCGCCCGCAGATCCGACATCAGATCACCACCCAAGCGCAGCGTTTACATCTATTCTCTCCTCTAAACACCCACTAATTACCCATCAATCACCCATCAATCACCCCCTATCACCACCTGTCACTGTTACCCATCAGATCAGACCCTAATCTGCCCCTTGCGGGCACCCAATCACCCTCCTACACGCTCAGATTGCCCTCAGACCCCCCCTTATCAATTCGCCAGGGCATTATTTACATCTGTCCTTCCCTGTAATAACCCACTGATCACCTGTCAATCACCCATCAATCACCCCCTGTCACTGCCACCCATCAATCACCCCCTGTCACTGCCACCCATCAATCAGCCCCTAACCTGCCCCTTGCGGGCAATCTGATCACCCACCCACACCAATAGATCGCCCGCAGATCCGACATCAGATCACCTCCCAAGTGCAGTGTTTACATCTCTTCTCTCCTCTAAACACCCACTAATTACCCATCAATCATCCATCAATCACCCCCTATCACCACCTGTCACTGTTACCCATCAGATCAGACCCTAATCTGCCCCTTGCGGGCACCCAATCACCCGCCTACACGCTCAGATTGCCCTCAGACCCCCCCTTATCAATTCGCCAGTGCAATATTCACATCTGTTCTCCCCTGTAATAACCCACTGATTACCTGTCAATCACCTATCAATCACCCATCAATCACCCCCTGTCACTGCCACCCATCAATCACCCCCTGTCACTGCCACCCATCAATCACCCCCTGTCACTGCCACCCATCAATCACCCGCTGTCACTGCCACCCTTCAATCAGCCCCTAACCTGCCCCTTGCGGGCAATCTGATCACCCACCCACACCAATAGATCGCCCGCAGATCCGACGTCCGATCACCTCCCAAGTGCAGTGTTTACATCTGTTCTCTACCCTAAACACCCACTAATTACCCATCAATCACCCCCTGTCACTGCTACCTATCAGATTAGACCCCTATCTGCCCCTAGGGCACTCACCCGCCCACACCCTCAGAATGCTCTCAGACCCCAGCCCTGATCACCTCGCCAGTGCATTGCTTGCATCTATTCCCCCCTCTAATCACACCTTGAGACACCCATCAATCACCTCCTGTCACCCCCTAACACACCTACCCATCAGATCAGGCCCTAATTTGCCCCGTGTGGGCTCCTGATCACTCGGCCGAACCCTCAGATCCCCCTCAGACCCCCTTCCGATCACCTCCCCAGTGCATTGATTGCATCTATTTTCCCCTCTAACCACCCCCTGAGACACCCATCAATCACCTCCTGTCACTCCCCTAGCACTCCTATCCATCAGATCAGGCCCAATACAACCTGTCATCTAAAAGGCCACCCTGCTTATGACCGGTTCCACAAATTCGCCCCCTCATAGACCACCTGTCATCAAAATTTGCAGATGCTTATACCCCTGAACAGTCATTTTGAGACATTTGGTTTCCAGACTACTCACGGTTTTGGGCCCGTAAAATGCCAGGGCGGTATAGGAACCCCACAAGGGACCCCATTTTAGAAAAAAAAGACACCCCAAGGTATTCTGTTAGGTGTATGACGAGTTCATAGAAGATTTTATTTTTTGTCAAAAGTTAGCGGAAATTGATTTTTATTGTTTTTTTTCACAAAGTGTCATTTTTCACTAACTTGTGACAAAAAATAAAATCTTCTATGAACTCGCCATACACCTAACGGAATACCTTGGGGTGTCTTCTTTCTAAAATGGGGTCACTTGTGGGGTTCCTATACTGCCCTGGCATTTTAGGGGCCCTAAACCGCGAGGAGTAGTCTAGAAAACAAATGCCTCAAAATGACCTGTGAATAGGACGTTGGGCCCCTTAGCGCACCTAGGCTGCAAAAAAGTGTCACACATGTGGTACCGCAGTACTCAGGAAAAGTAGTATAATGTGTTTTGTGGTGTATTTTTACACATACCCATGCTGGGTGGGAGAAATTTCTATGTAAATGGACAATTGTGTGTAAAAAACATCAAACAATTGTCATTTACAGAGATATTTCTCCCACTTAGCATGGGTATGTGTAAAAATACACCCCAAAACACATTATACTACTTCTCCTGAGTACGGCGGTACCACATGTGTGGCACTTTTTTACACCCTAAGTACGCTAAGGGGCCCAAAGTCCAATGAGTACCTTTAGGATTTCACAGGTCATTTTGCAACATTTGGTTTCAAGACTACTCCTCACGGTTTTGGGCCCCTAAAATGCCAGGGCAGTATAGGAACCCCACAAATGACCCCATTCTAGAAAGAAGACACCCAAAGGTATTCCGTTAGGAGTATGGTGAGTTCATAGAAGTTTTTATTTTTTTGTCACAAGTTAGCGGAAATTGATATTAATTGTTTTTTTTCACAAAGTTGTGACAAAAAAATAAAAACTTCTATGAACTTACCATACTCCTAACGGAATACCTTGGGGTGTCTTCTTTCTAAAATGGGGTCATTAGTGGGGTTCCTATACTGCCCTGGCATTTTAGGGGCCCTAAACCGTGAGAAGTAGTCTTGAAACAAAAATGACCTGTGAAATCCTAAAGGTACTCATTGGACTTTGGGCCCTTTAGCGCAGTTAGGGTGCAAAAAAGTGCCACACATGTGGTATCGCCGTACTCGGGAGAAGTAGTACAATGTGTTTTGGGGTGTATTTTTACACATACCCATGCTGGGTGGGAGAAATACCGCTGTAAATGGACAATTGTGTGTAAAAAAATCAAAAGATTGTCATTTACAGAGGTATTTCTCCCACCCAGCATGGGTATGTGTAAAAATACACCCCAAAACACGTTGTACTACTTCTCCTGAGTATGGCGATACCACATGTGTGGCACTTTTTTGTACCCTAACTGCGCTAAAGGGCCCAAAGTCCAATGAGTACCTTTAGGATTTCACAGGTCATTTTGAGAAATTTCGTTTCAAGACTACTCCTCATTTCACAGGTCATTTTGCAACATTTGGTTTCAAGACTACTCCTCACGGTTTTGGGCCCCTAAAATGCCAGGGCAGTATAGGAACCCCACAAATGACCCCATTCTAGAAAGAAGACACCCCAAGGTATTCCGTTAGGAGTATGGCGAGTTCATAGAAGATTTTATTTTTTGTCACAAGTTAGCGGAAATTGATTTTAATTGTGTTTTTTCACAAAGTGTCATTTTCCGCTAACTTTTGACAAAAAATAAAATCTTCTATGAACTCACCATACTCCTAACAGAATACCTTGGGGTGTCTTCTTTCTAAAATGGGGTCATTTGTGGGGTTCCTATACTGCCCTGGCATTTTAGGGGCCCGAAACCGTGAGGAGTAGTCTTGAAACGAAATTTCTCAAAATGACC
Source organism: Hyperolius riggenbachi (assembly GCF_040937935.1). Classification (NCBI taxonomy): domain Eukaryota; kingdom Metazoa; phylum Chordata; class Amphibia; order Anura; family Hyperoliidae; genus Hyperolius; species Hyperolius riggenbachi. Next base: position 114,367,252 of record NC_090654.1, on the reverse strand, counting down.
TGTGAAATCCTAAAGGTACTCATTGGACTTTGGGCCCTTTAGCGCAGTTAGGGTGCAAAAAAGTGCCACACATGTGGTATCGCCGTACTCAGGAGAAGTAGTATAATGTGTTTTGGGGTGTATTTTTACACATACCCATGCTGAGTGGGAGAAAGATCTCTGTAAATGGACAATTGTGTGTAAAAAAAATTAACAAATTGTCATTTACAGAGATATTTCTCCCACCCAGCATGGGTATGTGTAAAAATACACCCCAAAACACATTATACTACTTCTCCTGAGTACGGCAATACCACATGTGTGGCACTTTTTTGCAGCCTAACTGCGCTAAGGGGTCCAAAGTCCAATGAGCACCTTTAGGCTTTACAGGGGTGCTTACAATTTAGCACCCCCCAAAATGTCAGGACAGTAAACACACCCCACAAATGACCCCATTTTGGAAAGTAGACCCTTCAAGGTATTCAGAGAGGGGCATGGTGAGTCCGTGGCAGATTTCATTTTTTTTTTTTTGTCGCAAGTTAGAAGAAATGGAAACTTTTTTTTTTTTTTTTTTCTCACAAAGTGTCATTTTCCGCTTACTTGTGACAAAAAATAATATCTTCTATGAACTCACTATGCCTCTCAGTGAATACTTTGGGATGTCTTCTTTCCAAAATGGGGTCATTTGGGGGGTATTTATACTATCCTGGAATTCTAGCCCCTCATGAAACATGACAGGGGGTCAGAAAAGTCATAGATGCTTGAAAATGAGAAAATTCACTTTTTGCACCATAGTTTGTAAACGCTATAACTTTTACCCAAACCAATAAATATACACTGAATGGTTTTTTTTTAATCAAAAACATGTTTGTCCACATTTTTCGCGCTGCATGTATACAGAAATTTTACTTTATTTGAAAACTGTCAGCACAGAAAGTTAAAAAAATCATTTTTTTGCCAAAATTCATGTCTTTTTTGCTGAATATAATAAAAAGTAAAAATCGCAGGAGCAATCAAATAGCACCAAAAGAAAGCTTTTTTAGTGACAAGAAAAGGAGCCAAAATTCATTTAGGTGGTAGGTTGTATGAGCGAGCAATAAACCGTGAAAGCTGCAGTGGTCTGAATGGAAAAAAAGTGGCCGGTCCTTAAGGGGTAGAAAGCCCTAGGTCCTCAAGTGGTTAAAACAATGTGCAGTCACAGAGATGCAGTGAAAGGTATGCACTGACTGCTTGTATAATACAATGTGCAGTCACACAGATGCAGTGAAAGGTATGCACTGACTGTGCTGGGCCTGGCACAGTATAACAAGGGCCAGCTGCGGTAGACAGGGCTGTATATGCAGTGTCATTGGCACACACACAAAAAAACACATCACAAGAACAAACATTGGCTCTCAAAAGAGCTTTTTTGTGATGCTTTTCAGCAACAAATATCAGCAAGGAACAAGCTAACAAGACCTAACTAATGCTTTCCCTATCTCTCCAGCAACCTCTCCCTTCTCTCACTAAGCAGGCAGCAGACAGAGTGAGAAAATGGCCGTCGCAGCAGCGTTTTTATAGGGGGGCGGGGGTCCAGGAGGGAGTGCAGCCTGATTGGCTGCCATGTGCCTGCTGACTGTGATGTAGAGGGTCAAAGTTTAGCCCAATGATGTGGTATAGGGGCTGGTCGAACTGTTCGCGGTTCGACGCGAGCAACAAGTTCGCCGGCAAACCGTTCGGGCCATCTCTAGTAATCACATCATGATCCATACTTACCTTATCCCAACTGCTCCCATACTGATATTTCCTACAATTTGACACTGCCTGCAATCTTCCTACCTTGGCTAGTGGTCCATTCAGTGAGGATTAGAGGCACAGGCTCTTGTCTCCATCTTTCCCTGTCATCATCAAATTTCTGTATATCTCCACCCTGTCTCTATCAACTCTATCTAGTCATCTCCTACCCATTTTCAGATATTTTCCCTTTCCCTCTCCATACCATTTCTGTTAACTTTGTATCTATCTCTATCTCCTATTTCTATCCATTCCCACCCAATCCCCATTAAATCTTTAACTGCCCCATCCTGCAAGACAACCATATTATTGCATACTTAGTTGAATATCAGAACATATAGACGTTTTAGCACAAAAGGAAAAAAATACAGCAGAAGATAGCAATACAATTTCTTATACAGCTCAGACAGGTAGTGTTTAATAAAGAACTTCAGTAAAACAATGAAACATGCATGGATGTTTCCTGCTGTCTGAGAGATCCAGGTTTAGCTCCCAGCCATGCCTACTCCTGTGTGTACACACTGAAGTGCACGTATGCTGCCAGTCTGTTCATCTGTTTATATGTCAGCCCAATTCCCTGTTCTTTATTAGATACTTCTAGCATCATACTGATACATAGTGTCCCTTTTTTGGTTTATACTCAATTGTATGTGCTTTCCTGCATACAAACTCAAATTACAACTGAAAACCAATGTTAGTTAGTGGGGTAGTTCACACTTGAATGTGTTTTTCGCATGCAGGAGAAAACGTACATCCCCATTTGATCCAATTCTCTGGCAGGTGGGACCTCAGAACGGCAGAGAAGGAGACATTTAAAAATACGTTTCTGTATCCCTTTAGATGTTCATATCTATATATTGATATACAGAAGAGCTCCTTCTAGCGGCTGCAGCAGGGATGCCGAGGATGTAGTGGACAGAAAAACCCCCGTCTCATGCACACCACTTGTGGATAGCCAACAGCTTCCTGTCTGACCTGCTCCACAGCTGGTGAGACTTACCAAGCAGTGCTTAGTGAATTCAAGCATGTTTTTTTGGCATATTACTGAACTTCTACCGCATGTGGGAAATCTTAGTAAATTTGGAAAAACAAGTGTAAAATACCGAATACGGAGCTCTTAGTTAATTAAGGCCATTGAGTGCATTTGTACATTGACAATCATTAGATACTGTGGAAGAATGCATCCGTTTAAAGGCAGGCAGATGTTCATCTTGTGCTCCTCTTGCAGTGTAGTCATTAGAAATGAGCGTTTAATTGGATGAAACGTTATGTTTATGCTCTGTAGGAACTGTAATTGGCAAGAGCTAAACTGTAAATTTCCACAGGGCTAATAAGATTCAGAAGCTAATGATTAATTAACTGACAGCTTGTTTACATACGTAAAAGGAGCATCATGTGTGTTGGGTGTACAGTGTGCTTACGCATGCAGACGTCGTGGTGCACAGTTTACAAAACACTTGTTAAATTTCATATGCCCTCCCCCTCTCTCTGTTGCATGTCAGGCCAGGTACTCCTGTCTCCAAGTACTAAGGAACTTTCATTATGGAATACACTCTACATAGGCAGAAGTGGGGCGCACTGCACTGCAGCAAAAAAAAAAAAAAAAACACCTATATTAGACTAGGTGAGTCAAATTACAAAAAGTTCCCTAATACGTTATGTACTCCACTTCTCATTTACTAAAGAAGTAAAGAAGTGACAATTTCAATTATTTAGAGAGCTGTCTGTGAGAAAACGCGGAAAAGCCGCCGCGAGTACTCAGAGTAAGGCGGCTAATTCCGCGTCCAACATGGCATCCACTAGCCTGACGGAGCGCGGAGAAACCGCCGCATGCCCAGTGAACAAGGCGGCAGATTCCGCGTCCGACGCGGCGGTTTGCACGCATGGGCCTACCACTAGCAGTATGACTGAACGCGGGGAAACCGCCGCATGCTCTGACAGCGGTGCGGCTGGCCCCGCATTCAAACCAGCAGATACATTACAACACATGTCTGGTGTGGCTGGGACTGATAGTCCACACAGGTTCAGAAGGACGCGCGCGCGTGTTGAGAGGCAGAGCCTTTATGACAGTCAGAAGGGTGTTAGCTGATCCAGCCGATCAGCTGACAATTCTATCAGGTTTCATTGGTCCAGCACTTAGGGGAGGCGCCGGAGAGCACTTGTGTATACACACTGGGTGCTGGTCATTTCTATGGTGTCTGGCGTTGCGATCACTACGTGGTAGCACTCAGACCTTGTCAGTATCTGTGATATTTTCTGTGTTATTACTTCAGGCTAGTTCCAGGGTGTTGATGATCAAGGAACTCACACTCAAGACTAGGAAACTGTATTACCATTCTGTTATTACTTCAGACTAGTTCCAGGGTGTTGATGATCAAGGAACTCACACCCAAGACTAGGGAACTGTATTACCATTCTGTTATACTTCAGACTAGTTCCAGGGTGTTGATGATCAAGGAACTCACATCCAAGACTAGGGAACTGTATTATCACTCTGTTATATATCAGACTAGTTCCAGGGTGTTGATGATCACGGAGCTCACACCTAAGACTAGGCATTGTTATTATCTGTTATGACTTTCTGCTTTCCTGACCACTCTCTTGATCTCTGATTTGGTACTTCGCTATATCTGATACTCTGTTGCTGAACCCTGCTTGTCTTTAGATTCCGAATCTGTCTCCTGTCTCTGTATCTGATCTGTCTGTCTGTTGCCGACCTGGCCTGTCCGACCTCGAGAACTATCTTCCCCGTTTGGAGATAATTCACAGACCTGTCAGTGACACTTCACCATTGGTGTCACTCACTCTCTGGTCCTTCCCACTCTCAGCCTGGCTCCGCCCCTTGGGGAGCATCAGACCATTGGAAGGAACCTGTTCTCTGAGCAGTATCTCTTACTACCTGGCACCCTCTATACGGGTGCTTTCCTCAAAGTATTACTGTTGCACAAACACTCATATTACTCAGGTGTCCAGAGGTTAAAAATATATCTGATTATCGGTGATACTGCAGATCATCAATAATCGGGTATATATCTGTATTTTCGGTGATTCTGCAGATCACCGATGATCAGATCCTCTCTGTGTTACACCGATCGTTACACTGTCCTAAAGAAACACTTGTGCCACTAAAACAGTCTAACCCATTAATGCATGGATTACACAAGACTTGGATCTGGGGAATTTGGAGACCACGGAAAATGTACTTTATCTAACCAAGTTACTGTCTTCTATAGCTCTATGTTCCAGTTCTGACACCTGTGAGCCCATTATAGTTGTTTTTGACACGTAGACTCAGTCAGTATGGGCACTCTAACCTCTATGAGATTAGCCCACATAGGGTAATCTTCACTCCCCAGCATACAATGAACACCCTACAAGATGTGCTTTTTGGAGATGCTCTGATCCAGTCATCCAGCCATCACAATTTGACCTTTGCCAGAGTTGCTTAGATCCTTATACTTGCCCATCTGTCCTGCTTCCAAAACATCACTTTGAAAAAAGGACCATTGACTTGTGGTCTGATATACCCCAGCGCCTGACAGGTGTCATTGTTACAAGATAATGACTTCAGCTTGTCAGTGGTTGTAATGTTGAGGCTGATTAAGGAAATTGCACTCTTCTCCATGTGCAGCTGAAGGCAATGAATTCACCACCTGTCAGCTGCTCCCATGAACCGGATGGGCGTTTGCTAGCATTGGGCATAGGTGGTGGACAGGCGGCTCCCCCATGAAGTTGCACCTGAACACGGTGGTTGCCGTCCTTAGAAGCAACATGAGATGTTTTTTGGCCACTGGGTAATGCCACCATATGTCAAACATGACACACAAGGGGCCTGATTCACAAAGCGGTGCAAAGTGTTTGCACGCGAGTGAAAAGCCCTTTATCACGCCTAAACTCAGTTTAGGCATGATAAGAAGAAACTCGCGCGAATTTTCCGTGCGCAAAGTTTTGCGTGCGCGATCGCGCACGCGCGCGCGCAGCGCCCCCGCTTCGCGCGCAGTGTCCATTAAGCCCTATGGGACTTTGCGCGCGCGAAGAGCAGCACAAATCGGTGATAACTAGGTGGTGCAAAGGTTATCACGCCTAAAGTCTTTTAGGCGTGATAACTGAGTTATCACCGCTTTGTGAATCAGGCCCATGGTGTTATCAAACACTACCATTCGGCCGCATGTAATTGCAGCAAAAAGGCGCTTGTTGCTGAAAGCTGAACTGCCCCACAAGCACGCAGTTCTGCCGCCCATGGAAAAGAGGCCTTATACTCATCATATGTTGAATACATTTGTGTCAGACGGTTTGCAGTGGGCCATAGGAAAGTGGTTATAACCCGTCATTACCCTTTGTGATGAGTGTTGCACACAGAAGACTCTAATCCAAATAATATATCTCTCAGCTGGTTGCCTTCAGATGAATATTCCCCACTGCTAGTGCAGTCATCTTGCCAGGCAGTGCCTGGTGTGCTTAACCGAATCCTAATTAAATCAGCACGGGCATTGGTGAATCTGGCAGCAGTGAGGCAACCACTTGATTTCCTGCAGGGAAAGGCTTCCTATTTGAATTGTAAGTATTAGGTTTCATTGTTTGGGTTCACAAACAGGCTTGTAACTAATTGAACCAGGCCTTCCTTAAATTCCCAGTGCATTTCATAATAATATTATAGACTTAATATGGTCATAATTAATCATATTTACTCTTTTATAATATTGTTGCGAACAGCAGTGGATTGAGACTCAAGCTAAAACACTTTCTTATCTCTGCGCCTGAAATAATATCTCGCTCACTATTCAGGGAATGCTCTTTCTAGTTTATGAAAAAAAAAGAATGCATGGTAAATATGATGTAAAATATACATTATACATATTGTAAAGTTGGGGTTCGCAGCCAGCACGCAGTACACAGTTTGTATAAAAACAAAGTCCATTTATTTAACCAGCAGGGTATTAAACAGCTTGACATCAGCAGTAAAAGGAAAATAACAGGAAGCTTACTTCAGCTTTGGTAAAGGTAAAGTCCAGTTTGTTCAGATACAGCAAGTCTCCAACAGGACCAAACCACACATAATTCACAGTCCAGTGTGTGGCCTGGCCTTCAGCAAGCTCTCAGCAATCTTATTTGCAATACTCTATAGACAAGAGTTTCAGTAGCCAGCATGCTACTCCTCCAAACACCTTCCCTGACTGCCTGTCAGAGCAGCCCTTATGAATCTCATTACCTGAGCTGAACAGCCCAGAGGAAAACAGGTGTGGCCCGAGGTGGGATGGGAAGGCCCGCCCATCCTTCCCTCCCATCCCAGGAGTCCGGCCCTGAAAAGAAAAAAAAAACACACAGGCAGCAATTTCTTGCTGCCTAAAAACCCGGGCTCCTTTCCACGGACCACACGTGCTTAAAGGGACCAGAGTCCAAACAGCGGGGAAACATATCTCCCGTCCAGCACCCAGCCTTGATGACCTCTACATATCCCCCCCCTCTGCCTCAACCCCGAGGAGGCGGTGGAGGCACTTTGACCCACCATGCAATGAACTCGGGAAAGAGCATCAGCGTTCTGATGCTCTTTTCCAGGCCTGTGTTCCACCAAAAAGTTGAACTCCTGGAGAGAGAGAAACCACCGGGACACTCTGGCATTCGTACCCCTATTCTGTTTCATCCAATACAGAGGTGCATGGTCGGAAATGAGCCTGAACTTCCTGCCCAGCAAATAGTAGCGCAGGGAGTCCAGAGCCCATTTTATGGCCAGGCATTCTCTCTCCACAACCGCATAGTTTTTCTCAGCCGCTGTCAGCTTCCTACTGAGAAAAACTACTGGATGTTCCTCACCATCAATCACCTGGGAGAGCACCGCCCCCAATCCCACATCTGAGGCATCTGTCTGCACCACAAACTCTCGGGTGAAATCTGGGGCTACCAGGACAGGATTTTGGCACAATGCTAACTTTAACTCCATAAACGCTTTGTCGGTTTCCCCAGTCCATTGGATCATTACTGACTTGCGGCCCTTCGTCAAATCAGTCAAGGGGGCTGCCAGGGTGGAAAAATTGGGGATGAAGCGTCTGTAGTATCCCACTATGCCTAAGAAAGCACGAACCTGCTTCTTACTGACGGGGCGGGGCCATTCCTGGATTGCCTCAACCTTGTTCACTTGGGGTTTCACCAACCCCTTTCCGACAATGTACCCCAAGTACTTCGCCTCTTCCATACCTAGGGCACATTTCTCGGGGTTCACTGTGAAACCCCCTTTTCTCAACGCATCCAGGACTGCTTGTACCTTCGGCAAGTGGGACTCCCAGTCTGAGCTGAAAATGACAATGTCATCCAAATAGACTGACGCATATCTCTGATGGGGACGCAGCAACCTGTCCATGACTCTCTGGAAGGTGGCGGGGGCAGTCTGCAACCCAAAAGGCATCCGCTTGTATTGGAAATGCCCCTCGGGTGTGGAAAATGCAGTTTTTTCCCGAGCTTCCTTGGCCAAGGGTATTTGCCAATACCCCTTGGTCAGATCTAATGTGGAAATGTAACGAGCAGGGCCTAATCTTTCAATCAGCTCGTCTACCCGGGGCATCGGATATCCATCAAACTTGGACACATCGTTCAATTTCCGGAAATCATTGCAGAACCGCCAAGTTCCGTTGGGCTTGGGTACCAACACTATTGGGCTCGACCAATCACTCTGTGATTCCTCAATGATATCCAGCTCTAACATCCGTTTTACCTCTTCCGACACGGCCTTCCTGCGGGCCTCCGGAATTCGATAGGGCTTGATGAAAACTTTTGTCCTGGGCTCAGTTATAATGTTATGCTCGATCAAATGGGTAAGACCCGGCAAATCTGAAAATATCCCCCTGTTTCTCTGGAGAAACTCCTTCACCTGTTGAACCTGCGGCTTAGACAGGGTGGGAGCTATTTTCACACTCTCGATGCTGACCTGGGGCACCACACTCACACCCACCATAACCGGATCGGTTTCTCTCTCTTTCCAGAGCTTCAACAAATTCACATGATATAGTTGAAACGGTTTCCGTTTCCCAGGCTGATGTACCTTATAGTTCACATCTCCTATTTTTTCGATAATTTCGAATGGTCCTTGCCACCTAGCCAAAAATTTACTTTCCACGGTGGGAATTAACACCGCCACTCTGTCTCCTATCTGGAACTGCCTGACCTTTGCTGAACGGTTATATACGCGTCTCTGCGCTTCTTGGGCTGCCATTAGGTGTTCCTTGACCAGGGGCATTACCTTAGCAATGCGTTCTTGCATCTGGGAAATATGTTCCACCACGCTTATATGGGGACTGGACTCACTTTCCCAGGTCTCTTTTACCAGGTCAAGCAACCCCCTAGGTCTGCGCCCATACACCAATTCAAATGGGGAAAAACCGGTGGAGGCCTGGGGCACCTCCCGGACAGCAAACATTACAGCAGGTATCAAACAATCCCAATCCTTTCCGTCTTTTTGTACTACTCTTTTTAACATCATTTTCAGAGTTTTGTTAAACCGCTCAACCAATCCATCTGTCTGGGGATGGTAGACAGAAGTTCTCATCTGTTGGATTTTGAACAATTTACATAAATCAGCCATAACTTTAGACATGAAAGGAGTCCCCTGGTCCGTAAGGATTTCCCTGGGAAAACCCGTCCGAGTAAACATATTGAATAACTCACGGGCGATGGCTTTGGACGTTGGTTTCCTCAAAGGGAATGCCTCAGGGTAACGGGTGGCATAATCGAGCACTACCAGGATATATTGGTGCCCCCTTGCAGATTTTACCAAGGGTCCCACGATATCCATAGCAATGCGCTCGAATGGAACCTCTATTATTGGCAAGGGCACCAAAGGGTTTCGAAAACGGGACATTGGCGCGGTTAACTGACAGGTTGGGCAGGAAGCACAAAAGTTCTTTACATCGGCCTTTAAACCCGGCCAATAAAACCTGTCAGCAATCCGCGCCTCCGTTTTCTCAGCCCCCAGGTGGCCTCCCAATGCTTCGTTGTGCGCCAAATCTAGTACCATCCTCCGAAAAGTTTGAGGAACCAGCAGCTGTTCTACCACCTCGTCTCTTACTTTTGAGACTCGATACAGTAGATCTCCATGTACTGAAAAATGGGGAAATCTCTCATCAGCCCCAGGCTCCTGGGACACTCCATTCATTACGGTTACCTGCTCTCTAGCGTGGGACAGCGTTGGATCTCGCATCTGTGCAGTAATAAATGTCCCTTTTGATACATCCAGATCGGGGAGCATAGATTGGGGAGAAGATTCCTCATCATCCTCGCCCAACATAATTTGTAATGGGGAATCTTCCCCCCCCTCAGAAACCTGCTCAGGGTCCCGAACTGGATGTTCGAACATCCTTTTATCAACTTGCGCCAATACATTATCATTTTTTAATAACATATTTTCTTTCAAACCTTGACCATCAATCTCTATTGGAGAGGGAGTAGGGGCTAAAACATCTCTAACAGAAGTCCCTCTTACCCTCTCCAAAAGTTCCCAAAACAGTGGAAAGTCTCTTCCCAAAATCACTTTACACATTAGGTTCCTTACCACTCCAACGGCATGAGTGATTGTCCCACAGTCAGTCGCCATTAGTACGGGAACCACCGGATAAGTCTTTGTGTCTCCATGGATGCATACCACCTTCAGTGGCTTTAGTCCAGAAATAATTTTCGTTTTAATTAGATCAGCGTGCACCATGGTCACCATACTGCCTGAGTCCAGTAAGGCTTTCGTAGGTACCTGGTTCACACTGATAGTGCAAACAAAGTTTTCCTGGCACCCCGCCAGGCACACATCATGAGCAAAATATGAAACCCTCCGCAGTACATCACACTGCATGGGCTCCTCCTGTAGTGGACACTGGGCTCTGGTATGGCCCCACGCAGAACATCGCCAACACTGGATAGCACCTCCCCTCCTAGGTGCAGCAACAGGTGGCAGACCCTGAGTGGCTCCTGGGGGCCCTTCCCTGTTACTGGAGGTGTTGGTTCCAGGGTTCCATGCAGCACCCTTTCCAAAGGAAGAGAACCTAGCCACACGGGATGAGGTGGGGCCCGCCTGACCCTTTGGGGATAGCAGATCCTCCACGGCAGTGTATCTCTCTACCATCTCCACCAGCTGCTCTGCTGTTTTGGGGTCCCCATGACTGACCCACCGTTGTAGGTTCACTGGTAGGGCACGCAGAAACCGATCCAACACAAATCGCTCCACCATCTGGGGACCGGTGAGGACCTCTGGTTGTAGCCATTTTGTCGCCAGTTGAACTAGGTCATGCATCTGGGACCTGGCTGGCCGATCCAACAGGTATTTCCAACTGTACACCCGCTGGGCCCGAACCGCTGTTGTTACCCCTAGCCGGGCCAGGATCTCCGCCTTTAACCGATCATAGTCCAGAGCGTCTGCAGGGGTGAGGTCGTAGTAGGCCTTTTGGGGTTCTCCTGTCAGGAACGGTGCAAGGAGTCCAGCCCATCTGTCTCTCGACCATCCTTCGCGCTCTGCAGTCCTCTCAAAGGTCTTAAGAAAGGCTTCCACATCATCGGTGGGCGTCAACTTCTGCAGAAAGTGACTGGCTCTTACGATCGCTTGGTTGCTAGGGGCAACTCCGGCTGCCTCTCGCCCTTGGGCCATCTGCCGCACCGCCTCAAGTAGCATTTTAGCTTGTGCTTCCGAGGCCTCTCGTAGGGCTTCTGTGGCTTGCTGTTGTGCCGCAGCTTGCGCCTCTGCGGCCCGCTGTTGAGTCGCTGCTTGTGCCTCTGCGGTCTCCCGTAGGGCTTCTATAGCTTGCTGATGTGCCGCAGCTTGTGCCTCTGTGGCTTGCTGTTGGGTCACCATGCTCGCCTGCTGGGCCACCATACTCTGCTGCAGCTGTAAAGTTGCCAAGGCCAACTGCTTCACCACTTCCTCCATGATGCACACAAGAAGACTGGCCCTTTAAATGTCACTTTTTAAATGGAACTTTTTTTTTTTTTCTTCTTCTCTGCAGTGCTGCGCTGCCCGCATCCGAGCACCAGTTGTAAAGTTGGGGTTCGCAGCCAGCACGCAGTACACAGTTTGTATAAAAACAAAGTCCATTTATTTAACCAGCAGGGTATTAAACAGCTTGACATCAGCAGTAAAAGGAAAATAACAGGAAGCTTACTTCAGCTTTGGTAAAGGTAAAGTCCAGTTTGTTCAGATACAGCAAGTCTCCAACAGGACCAAACCACACATAATTCACAGTCCAGTGTGTGGCCTGGCCTTCAGCAAGCTCTCAGCAATCTTATTTGCAATACTCTATAGACAAGAGTTTCAGTAGCCAGCATGCTACTCCTCCAAACACCTTCCCTGACTGCCTGTCAGAGCAGCCCTTATGAATCTCATTACCTGAGCTGAACAGCCCAGAGGAAAACAGGTGTGGCCCGAGGTGGGATGGGAAGGCCCGCCCATCCTTCCCTCCCATCCCAGGAGTCCGGCCCTGAAAAGAAAAAAAAAACACACAGGCAGCAATTTCTTGCTGCCTAAAAACCCGGGCTCCTTTCCACGGACCACACGTGCTTAAAGGGACCAGAGTCCAAACAGCGGGGAAACATATCTCCCGTCCAGCACCCAGCCTTGATGACCTCTACAATATGTATACATTATAGTGAAGTTCTTTTAATGCATAATGTTTATGGGGTATTTGAAGTCAGTATTTTCTGTGTTAATTATAGCTAAGTTTACATTCATTAATTTTGCCAAAGTTGCTTAGATACTCGTACTTGCCCAAGCCTGTTTTTTTTTTCTTTTTAATAAAAATAGAAAATAGATAATAAGTTGTTTACAAACTATGACCTGTGCCTAATGGTCTTTACACTGATGACCAACACTGCAAATATGAGACACACCTTGGGGCACAGCAAATATGAGACACACCTTGGGACACTGCAAATATGGGAAACACCTTGGGACACTGAAAATTTTGGACACACCTTGGGACACTGCAAATATGAGACACACCTTGGGACACTGCAAATATGGGACACACCTTGGGGCACTGCAAATTTTGGACACACCTTGGGACACCACAAATATGGGACACACCTTGGGGCACTGCAAATATGGGACACACCTTGGGAAACTGCAAATATGGGACACACCTTGGGACACTGCAAATATGGGACACACCTTGGGGCACTGCAAATATGGGACACACCTTGGGACACTGCAAATATGAGACACACCTTGGGACACTGCAAATATGAGACACACCTTGGGGCACTGCAAATATGGGACACACCTTGGGGCACTGCAAGTATGGGACACACCTTGGGACACTGCAAATATGGGACACACCTTGGGGCACTGCAAATATGGGACACAGCAAATATGGGACACGCCTTGGGACACTGCAAATATGGGACACACCTTGGGGCACTGCAAATATGGGACACACCTTGGGACACAGCAAATATGGGACACACCTTGGGGCACTGCAAATATGAGACACACCTTGGGACACAGCAAATATGGGACACACCTTGGGACACTGCAAATAGGGGACACACCTTGGGACACTGCAAATATGGGACACACCTTGGGACACTGCAAATATGGGACACACCTTGGGGCACTGCAAATATGGGACACACCTTGGTGCACAGCAAATATGGGACACACCTTGGGGCACTGAAAATATGGGACACACCTTGGGGCACTGCAAATATGGGACACACCTTGGGGCACTGCAAATATGGCAAACACCTTGGGGCACTGGAAAGTTGGGACATACTTTGGGAAACTGGAAAGCTGGGACACACCTTGCGGTAGTAGAAAGCTTGGAAAAATTTTGGGACATTGGAAAGCTGAGACACACCTTAGGGCACTGGAAAGCTGAGACACACCTTAGGGCACTGGAAAGCTGGGACACACCTTAGGGCACTGGATAGTTGGGACACACCTTAGGGCACTGGAAAGCTAGGAGACACCTTAGGGGACTAGAAAGCTGTGAAAAACGTTGGGACACAGAAAAGCTTGAAAATCCTTTAGGGCACTGGAACGCTGGGACACACCGTAGGGCACTGGAAAGCTGGTAAAAACTCTGGAACACTGGAAAGTTGGGACACACTTTGGGGCAATGAAAAACTGGGAGACAATTTAGGAGAATGTAAAACTGGGATATACTTTGGGGCACTGGAAAGTTGGGACACACATGAGACACTGGAAAGTTGGGACACACGTGAGACACTGGGAAGTTGGGACACAGTGACACTTTAGAGCTAAGACACACTTTGGAGTACTGTAAAAATATTTTGGGAGTACTAAAGATGTGGGATTCCATACAGGAGAGTTGAAAAGCTTGTTTGAAAATACTGGACTCTGGGGAGAAATGGTAATTTGGAACAAAGCAAAGAGGGCTGTAGAAAGCTGCAAGAAACAATGAGGTTTGTGAAAAACTAGGACACATACAGTACTAAAGAAATGCGAAGATAAAGGGAGGATGGGGAGGGAGCCCAGACAATGGCCTCAATTCACTAAGCTTATCTCCTGTCTTCCTAGAGTTATCACCATGGCGATAAGGCATGTAGTATTCAGGAAACATTTTACCTCAGGCAAACCGAAAGTTAAAGGTCCGTACACACGCCGGACTGGAGGCAACGACAGGTCCGTCGTTGCCTCCCGCTAAGTGGGCGTGCCAACGACAGTCCGGCGTGTGTACGCACTGTCGGCGGACTGATACGGCTGTTTCTGAGCGATCCGCCGGGCGGATCGCTCAGAAACAGCCGTATCAGTCCGCCGACAGTGCGTACACACGCTGGACTGTCGTCGGCACGCCCACCCAGTGGGAGGCAACGACGGACCCGTCGTTGCCTCCAGTCCGGCGTGTGTACGGACCTTAACTCTTCTGTCTTTAAGTTAACTCTTCAATCCTTAAAATAACTCCAGAGTTCAAGACAGGCTGTTAATTAACTGCGTGTGAAAATAACTACAGAGGAGGAAAATTAACTACAGAGAAGGTAAATTAACTACAGAGGAGGTAACGTAAGGAATGAAGAGATAAGATAACTCTCTTACTGTGTGGTGGTACGTTTTCTCTTGCCTTATTATCTCCAGCATGATCTTAGTGAATTGAGGTCATTGTCCTAGTAAAAGTTCTAGGGCAGGGGTGCCCACACTTTTTTGACTCGCGAGCTACTTTTAAAATTCCAGAGCTCAAGAGATCTACCAACATTTAAAATAGCCAGGTATAGCTGCCCTTAATATAAGTAGCTACGCATAGGTGCCCCCGTATAGAAAGCTAGGCATAGGTCCCCTTATATAGCTAGGCATAGGTGCCCCCCATATAGATAGCTAGGCATGGGTGCCCCCATATAGATAGCTAGGCATAGGTGCCCCCTATATAACTAGGCATAGGTGCCCCCCATATAGATAGCTAAGCATAGGTGCCCCCCACATAGATAGCTAGGCATAGGTGCCCCCCAAATATAGATAGCTAGGCATAGGTGGTCCCCCACATAGATAGCTAGGCATAGGTGTCCTCCACATAGATAGCTAGGAATAGGTGTCCCCCACATAGATAGCTAGGCATAGGTGTCCCCCACATAAATAGCTAGGCATAGGTGGTCCCCCACATATAGATAGCTAGGTATAGGTGTCCCCCACATAGATAGCTAAGCATAGGTGCCCCCCAAATATAGATAGCTAGGCATAGGTGGTCCCCCACATAGATAGCTAGGCATAGGTGTCCTCCACATAGATAGCTAGGCATAGGTGTCCCCCACATAGATAGCTAGGCATAGGTGTCCCCCACATAAATAGCTAGGCATAGGTGGTCCCCCACATATAGATAGCTAGGTATAGGTGTCCCCCACATAGATAGCTAGGCATAGGTGTCCCCCACATAGGTTGCTAGGCATAGGTGGTCCCCACATAGATAGCTAGGCATAGGTTCCCCCTCACATATAGATAGCCACGTGTAGGTGCCCCCCATATATAGATAGCTAGGTATAGGTGCCCCAGTCATATAGATAGGTGCCCCCTCCCTCCACCAGCCGCCGCTCTCCTCCACTCCCCTTCACTCACCCTGCATGCCTAGAGGAGCATGCAGCACTGAGACATCTGATAGCGGTGACCAGCGGTGGAGAGGAGAGCGGAGGGTAACAGCGTGTATACAGGCAAAGCACTTCCTGTATACACGTCCTTACCCACCACTCTCATCTCCACTGCGGATTGTCGCTAATCAGATGTCAGTGCTGCAAGGCATGCAGGGTCAGCGACTGGGTTCCGGACAACATGAGGAGGAGAGCGGCGGACAAAAAGGAAGTGGGAGGGCTGGGGAGGAAGGAGGGGGCATGACGCGGCGCTCTCTTTGCCTCTCCCTATTGGCTGTGTGCTCTGTGCTGCTCTGCATAGGGCAGCAGAGCAGCACAATCAGACGGTACGCCGGCGCTGCATAGTCAGCGTCTGGCGTACTAATTTAAAATGCCGACGCGATCTACCCAGCAGTCCTTCGCGATTTTCTGGTAGATCGCGATCGACGCATTGGGCAGCCCTGTTCTAGGGCAAGTTCTTGAAAAAAATGACAGTTGTCCGGCTGCCATGCTAATCTTTTGGCCTTTGATGTTTTTGAGTCACACACCTACAACAAGCATGCAGCCAGTGGAGTCAGAGCAGAGTCAACACATCTGATCTGCATGCTCATTCTGGGCCAGTGACTTGGTACACACCATGCAATTTCCCATCAGATAGAGGGTCGATAGATAATTTCCGACAGATCCGATTGGATTTCTGATCGTTTTACTGAGCATTTCTATGTAAATCGATCAGAGAAACTATCGGAAATCAGAACAGACCTGTCGGAAATAATCTATTTAACCCATCTATCTGACGGGAAACTGCATGGTTGGTGTGTACCAGGCTATAGAGGCAGAGCAACAGCACAGAAGTCAGACAACTGTCATAGCTTATTAGAGAATGGAGAGGCAGTATTCCTAGTATCCCCCGATTTTCCCAGGCACTACATACATGCATACCACATCCATCTCCCTATGCTCCACTGCTTGATATACTGCTTATACAAGTACCTTGAATTTAGAGGACGGGGAAACAAAGATTAAAAGGGTAGAGGACACATTAACAACCTGTAGTCCTGAGCCCCATAGCAGCTGCTGTAGGTATTCTGGCTGTGGACACACTCTGATTGTGATTGCTATTGTCCGAACGTTCATGCTGTGGTAGATCAACTAAAAAAATGATAATCCTACATTTTCAGTTGAACTGCTCTTTCCAGGAACCATTTGTCATTTTGAAAAGCACTGTAAGTGGACACTTGTTTTTTTTTTACCAAAGCTGGAGAACATTGGAAAACATAAATTATCTGGTAACCCTGCACTTATTTTTTGCTGTTTAATGGCAATTATTTGCTATGCCCTACTGGGTCATATTAAAATACAGTATAGGGGAATAGAGATGGCCCGAACAGTTCACCGGATGGCAGTATTCTGCGAACATTGGCTGTTCGTATTCGCGGCGAACAGCGAACATTTGGCGTGTTCGATTCACCCTTTATACATTATCATTGAGATTAACTTTGACCCCTTACCTCACAGTCAGCAGACACATGGCAGCCAATCAGCTAGCACCCCTTCCTGGACCGCCCATCCCCCTATCAAAAAGCAGCTGCGGTGGCCATATTGGATCAATTCTCTGCTGGCTGCTGACTGTTAGTGAGAGCAGGGACAGACTTGCTGCAGATAGGTAGGGAAAGCATTAGCTAGGCCTGTGTTCTTGTTCCTCACTTGCTGTGAAAGCACCCAAAACAGCCCTATTGAGGGCTAGCATATTGGTCTCCTGTGTTTTTTGTTTTTTTTGTGTGTGTGACACTCCACAGCCCACTGACACCCAGAGTTGTGTGCACACTACTGCTGTTGCCTCATTAAGTTACACGCACAGAACCACACCAGTGCATTATTATTTTACTGTATTCTGATAGTACTATTGCATTTCTCTGTTTGTGACACTCCACAGCCCACTGACACCCAGAGCTGTGCATGATGTGATTCCTGCCATTTAGGGATTAAAACCCGACTTTGTGTGAACTCCGTAATTTTTGGTGAGACTTTTGGCATGGATCCCCTCTGGCATGCCCATTGAAGTCTATGGGTGTTCACCAGATTCGCCTGTTCGCGAACAGTTTTCGGAAGTTCACGTTTGCCGTTTGCGAACAGAAAATTCTATGTTTCGCGACATCTCTATAGTGGAATTGTAGAAATGTAAATTAGGGATTTTGAGACTGCAGTCATGTGGAGCCCACATGGGGGGAGCTTAACAAAATACCAAGTTATTAAATGCCGATTTATTAAAGTTCTTGCTGTGGGTGCATCAGTGAACCTACAAAAGTACAAATTCTGATTTACTGACCAGGGGCATACCGATAGCCTCCAGTGGCGTTTCAGCCACCAGGCAAGGACAAGCGGTCGCCTGGAGTGCCGGGTGAGGGGGTGCTGCCGCGGGGGGGACGTGCTCACCTTCCCCCGCCAGACTATGGGACCCCTGTGGTGAAATGGCCATGGCGTCTAATAGACGACGCGCCAGTTCATCCCCGCAGCTTACTGCTACAGCCTGCCTAGTCTTCCGGCAGGCAGAGCAGGACTACGGGAAGATGGCACCCAAAGCCCTGCACTGGAGACTATTTGTGTCTCCAGTACAGGGCTAAGGTGCCATCTTCCCGTAGCCCTGCTCTCTGCCTGTCAGTGTGGAACTTTCACAGGCTGGCTGCGCCGCTGCAGATCGTCGGGGGAAGCTGCGCCCAGGGAGAGGACTTTTCTGCAGGTGAGTAAATGCTTTTCTTTTTACAGGTAAACATTCATTTTTGGTGAAACGCTGCCCACATTAGGATAATTTTCTAGGGAAACGTTGCTGCATTACGATTATTTGATGGTGAAACGCTGGCCACATTATGATTATTTTATGGTGAAACACTGGCCACATTATGATTATTTTATGGTGAAATGCTGGCCACATTACGATTATTTTATGGTGAAACGTTGGCCACATTTCCATTATTTTATGGTGAAACGATGGCCACATTTCCATTATTTTATGGTGAAATGCTGGCCACATTACGATTATTTTATGGTGAAACGCTGGCCACATTTCCATTATTTTATGGTGAAATGCTGGCCACATTTCCATTATTTTATGGTGAAACGCTGGCCACATTTCCATTATTTTATGGTGAAATGCTGGCCACATTTCCATTATTTTATGGTGAAACGCTGGCCACATTTCCATTATTTTATTGTGAAAAATTGCTGCACTACAATTATTTCATGGTGAAACGCTGTCCACATTACGATAATTTTATGGTTAAAGATTGCAGCATTATGATTATTTTATGGTGAAACATTGCCGCATTATGATTATTTTATGGTGAATCATTGCTGCGTTACGTTATTTTCTGGTGAAAGATTGTCGTATTACGAATTTTTTATGGTGAAACATTGCTGCATTACAATTATTTTTGGGTGATAGATTGCCGCATTACGATTATTTTACGTTGAATCATTGCTGCGTTACAATCATTTTCTGGTTAAAGATTGCCGCATTACGATTATTTACATGAGGGGGCACCACACGGGTGAGGGGGGGCCCACAGGCTTTCTTGCCTGCAGTGACAAAATGGATAGAGGCGCCCCTGATAGCCTCCATGACCCCTGCCATCACGGGGGAGCTGGGGGGGCCAGGAACGGGAGCTGGGGGGAAGGGGGGTCATGCACATAATGTAGAGCAGCATCAGACTGTTCAACATTATACTTTATCTGCTTCAAGTGGCGATACAGGTTCCCTTCACTTCCTCTTCACTTTACAGGTGCTGTGCACTGTGGGACTGAAGCCACATGGTGAGTGGCTGGTTGCACGACACTTACAAGATGAAGAGGAAATAAAGAGGACCTGTACCTCACTAGGAACAGGTAATGTATAATGCTCTGCTCCATTGCAGCTCTGTATAATGTTCAGGACCAGGCCCCCTAGGTCCCTGTGATGGAGGTGGGGGTGGAAGATCTCTGTGGGGAGACAGCCCAGTGTATTTATGCCCATTACTGACCTTTCAGCAATATTCCCAGTGTTTTGATGTGGCCCTTATGAGGGTTGCAAACTTTTGCCATTTAACTGCAAGCATTTAAAAACAAAAACAGTTTAGGTTGTTCAGGTTGGCCAAATCACATATTCTGTTCAATGGGCACCAGCCTCAATAATTCAACCTCATGGCTTTACTACTGCTCACTTGGTGCCATCATTTGTCACAGTCACAGGGGCTGTCGTGCTCCCACTTAATGCCAAACAACACATGGCTAACATCATTTCAATAGAGTCAGTTTATTTACAAATCACAAGTATTGAAAGTCATCAGAAGAGAGGAGAGAATCAGTACATCCAATCTGCTATTCAACTCACAACAGCCAAGTCTGCAGCATGGGCAGATGTGTGTTACTAATCATTCTTCCAATTCTGCTTAGGATGCCAATCAGCTCCCATGTTAGTGGACTCAAAAAAAGTGTCTTTTTGAATATCAACAATTTTGGGTATTGTAAGCAGTCACTGTTTTGCACATACAGATTTTCCATGATACTGGTAACAAAAAAGCACTGGTATTCATCTTTCTCTTTTCTATGGAAAAAGAAAGAATATTTCTATTGTACATGTATGCACCCTGACACTCTACAGGATAGGTGTGAACATCTCAAAAGGTGCAATATTGTCATCAGACAGGGATGGACAGTGTCTATGCAAGCATAACATACTGAAGACATGGGGCCATATGCAATTCGAGGAGATAAGAAGCTGAAAACATGCGAGCTTCTTATCTCCTCACATCGCTCAGGAATTACCGGCAAATTCAATTGCCAGTTTCACCTGAGCGATGTCCTTGCGTAAAGGAGCATAACTCAGGCGAATACTAGGTATTCGCCGAGCGATGCTCCTGTGTGGCCAGCGATGTGGAGCGAGGCATTAGTGCTGGGGAGCTGTCCTTCAGCACCACAATACTGCAGCCTCGCTCCCCGGGAGATGCGCGCGCATCGTCGCAAGAGCCAGCGCATCGTTGCAATACCCGCCGCCCGTCGCCTTCTGCCGCTCGTCGCTCCCGTGGGACCTTCAGAAGATACATACCTCCATCGTTCCGGCTCGCCGCATGTCCCACGCCGCTCCTCCGCTCATCTCTGTGACTGTGAGTATTCTTGGAGCCGGCAAAGCATCTTTGAGTCTCCCGCCGGGGCTCTCCATTCCTCCACTAGGTGGTCCAATGAGAATCATCCTGATTCTAATTGGACCAATGAGAATCAGGATGATTCTCATTGGGCCACCTAGTGGACGAATGGGGAGCCCCGGCGGGAGACTCAAAGATGTTTTGCCGGCTCCAAGAATACTCACAGTCACAGAGATGAGCGGAGGAGCGGCGTGGGACATGCGGCGAGACGGGAACGATGGAGGTATGTTTTTTTGTTACATTTTAAATAGGTAAGGAGTCAAAGCTGACTCCTTTACCTATTTAAATCACTGGCATGTGGGGTTTCCTTAGTAAAGGAGGCTCCCAGATGCCAAAATCAGCCCGCTGACAGCAGCAATAGGTCTTTTCGCCTGCTTAGAGCAGGTGAAAAGTTAGCACCTATGTTTGGCGGGAAGCATCGCTTCCCGGGGGGTGTAAAATGCAATTGCATAGGGGGAAAGGAACTTGCTGGGCGATTATATCGCCTAAGCGAGTTCTTTTCTGCCCTGGGGGGTGTTAAATGCAATTGCATTAGGCGACCTTGCTGACGCCTAATTTAAGAACTCGCCAGCACTTAGCGCTGGCGAGTTTGGTAATTGCATAGGGCCCATGGACCCTTATTCAATTTACTTTACTCCTGGGTTTTCTCACAGGAGATGTTTTTCACTATATTAATAAGATACCTTTTAACTCTTATACAATTCAATTTTTTACCTGACTTTTCTCCTGGGTGATATTTTGAAACGTGTCAATAAAATTAATTTTAAACCATCTGTAAGCAAAAAAAAAAATCTTCAAAATAATTTTGATAGTACTTTTTGCCTACTTTTTGATACTTTTTTTTTAGCAAAGTGCTAAAATGTTATTTTAAATCGAAGCTGAAAATTTTTCTCTTAGGAGAAAACTCAGGTGAAAAAGGGAATTGCATATGGCCCCTGGGGCCATATGAAATTCAAGGAGATAAGAAGCTTGAAACATGTGAGCTTCTTATCGCCTCACATCGCTCAGGATTTACCGGCAAATTCAATTGCCAGTTTCACCTGAGCGATGTCCTTGAGTAAAGGAGCATAACTCAGGCGAATACTAGGTATTCGCTGATCGATGCTCCTGTGTAGTGAGCGATGTGGAGCGAGGCATTAGTGCCGGGGAGCTGTCCTTCAGCACCACGACACTGCAGCCTCGCTTCACCAGGAGATGCGCATGCATCCGTTGCAAGAGCCAGCCTTTGCTCTTACCCGCCGTCCGTCACCTCCTGCTGCTCATTGCTACCGCGGGACCCGCTGGAACCTTCGGCAAAAAAACATACCTCCTCCGTTCCCATCTCGCCGCATGTCAAACGCCGCTCCTCTGCTCATTCTTCCTCCGTCTCTGTGTATTCTCGGAGCCTGGCAAAGCATCTTTGAGTCTCCCACTGGGGCTCCCCATTCATCCACTAGGTGGCCCAATGACAATCATCCTGATTCTAATTGGACCAATGAGAATCAGGATGATTCTCATTGGGCCACTTAGTGGACGAATGGGGAGCCCCGGCGGGAGACTCAAAGATGCTTTGCCGGCTCCAAGAATGCACAGAGATGGAGGAAGAATGAGCGGAGGAGCGGCGTGGGACATGCGGCGAGACGGGAACAAAGGAGGTGTGTTTTTTTGTTACATTTTAAATAGGTAAGGAGTCAAAACTGACTCCTTTACCTATTTAAATCACTGGCATCTGGGGTGTTCTTAGTAAAGGAGGCTTCCAGATGCAAAAACAGCTTGCTGACACCGGCGATAGGTCTTTTCGCCTGCTCAGAGCAGATGAAAAGTTAACATCTATGTTTGGCGGGAAACATCGCTTCCCGGGGGGGTGAAAAAGGCCATTGCATAGGGGGCAAGGAACTCACTGGGCGATTATATCGCCCAAGCAAGTTCTTTACTGCCCCGGGGGGTGTTAAATGCAATTGCATTAGGCGACCTTACTAACGCCTAATTAAAGAACTCACCAGCACTTATCGCTGGCGAGTTTGGTAATTGCATAGGGCCCCCAGTCTCCTAATTACTTCAGCCTTTTGGACGTAGCTCCCAGGTCTACCTGTGCATCTGGGACATAGGAGCTACATCCATGGAAAAAAAACGCTGCGGCAGCCGATCGCAGTTCCCATTCATTGATCTAGGTCCCTGTGTCAATGAGATGCCTGCGTCATTGTTTAGCTTGTATGTTACACTTACACGCTTTACTTTCTGCTCGCGTGCTAAAAGCATGCACAGGAACAAAGTTCCCATTTACTGATCTAAGTCCCCGTGTAAATGACTGCAGCCGTCTATGAGACGGCGCTGCCATTCACAAAGACCGTCCACGCAGTGCTTCCTGTTTGCGTACCAATACTACGCCTAAGGAAGTGAGCTGCAAGGACATCTTGTGGCCAAATAGTAAAATTACATCTACTTTTTTTTTTCAATAAATTACCTATTTTGACCATATTTAAACATTTTAAATTAACCCCTGACCTCCCACACTCCCCTATGGGTTCCCAAAAAATTTTGGGGAAAAAAATTACAAAAAAAAAAAAAATAGTTACCTTAGGGACTGAACCTTTTAAATATGTATGTCAAGAGGGTATATTACTATTACTTTAAAAATTATGGGCTTGTAATTAGGGATGGACGCAAAACTGAAAAAATACACCTTTACTTCCAAATAAAATATTGGCGCCATACATTGTACTAGGAAAAATTTTAAACATTGCAATAATCGGGACAAACGGGCAAATAAAATGTGTGGGTTTTAATTACGTTAGCATATATTATTATTACATTGTCATGTAATGTATACTTCCTTTTCCTCCTAGAGTTCCAGCTTTAGACTGTGAGAGGGGCCGGGCTGAGTGGGTGCGGACATGCAAAATGCTCACCGTCACTGTGCACTGCACTCCAAGGCACTCCAAGGCAAGGTGACTGTATTGCCATCCCACACTGGCCCTAAATCATTTGGGGAGAGGAGGCCGGGAGAGGGTGATCTCCCCCCTTCCCCCCCGAGCCCAGTCTGCGCCTGCATGCAGTTCTGATGTCTAAGATAAATCTAAGATTAGCTGCATGCCTGTTTCAGGTGTGTGGTTCAGACACTACTGACCAGAAAGATCATCAGAACTGCCAAGCAACTTGTATTGTTTATAAGGAAATACAGTAGATATGGCAGCTTCCATAGGTCTCACACCTAGGGTTCCTTTCAATGCTCCCAATTGCTAGTGTAGACCAAGCCTAACCATCACTTTTGTAACATGGCAAACATTCCACTTATAAACAAGCAGCACATACTGGATGTAGGGCAACAACAGACAAACATAAGAGACAAAGGCAGGAAGAACTGAAGGGCAAGTGGTAAATGGCATTGGCTATAGATACAGAATCAGGAACTAATTATACAAGATAAGGTGACAGGACAGGGGCACACAAGACAACAACACAAACTATGGAAGGAAGAGAAAAGACAACTGCTGGAGCAGTACAGATACAGTACATAAAATACAACAATGTAGCAGTCTAGAAAACACAGATGCAAGCAAAATGAACTGAAGTGAACATAGACCAAACAAATCCACAATCAGTTCATAACATTCACTTATACATTTTATCAAACAAGAGGATTTTTTTAAGCACCAGAGGATGCAGAAACCACAAAGATAATGGGTACAAAATGAGATAAAAAAAAAAAAACAGTCAAGATGAAAAGCTATAAAATAACATTAGCTTGGCACAGAAAGAAAACACACATTTGCCACAACTTCAAGCAGTTAATCTGGCCAGCCAAATGCTGTAACCAAACTCAACAACAGACGCCAAATGTTAAATCAGTTAATGTTAAAGTATACGTTGCATGACTCACCTCCTGATGAGCATATACTGTAGGTATTGTACCATGCAATGAGTTGAGGAGTTTCGTAACACACTCTCAAGTGCCATGGTTGTGATAGTTACCACATCCACTGAAAATCCAGTGTGTGTACAGCGGCCCCCAATCCCCTAGTTCTCCCCACACCCACTCCATTGGCCCACCGCCTTCATCCGCATATCAACAGAACATGACACTAGCCTTTATTCTAGCTATGTGTTTTTACAACCTCAACCCTGTAATGTCGCTGAGCCACATGCCTTGTTGTGAGTGTGTATTGTGTACGAGGCTTAAAGGGACCCTGAGCAGAGGCGTAAATTGAAAATTCTGACTTACCTGGGGCTTCCTCCGCCCCCTGTAGCCCGCGAGGTCCCCCAGCATCCTCTTGGATGCCAGAGCCACCAGCAGGACCACGGAGGGCACCAAGGTGATAATGGGGGACCTCGCAGGCTACTGGGGGCTGGAGGAAGCTCCAGGTAAGTGCAGATTTTCAATTTACGCCGCTGCTCATGGTCCCTTTAGGAGTGGGATTGACTTAGGTCTATTTACAGATCTTCTATTACTCTAAATGATCTCTTCTTCTTAGAAAACATTACAATATTGAAATAAATAGTAATATAAAAACATTGCAATGTTTAATAAATATTTCACATTAACCTCTTGACGACCAGCTAACGCCGATTGGCGTAAACTGGTCGTCTGCGGGTTTCCATGCATACGGCCGCTCGTTTGAGCGGCCTTTCCATGTCCGTTCACGGAGGCTGTCTCCGTGAACAGCCGGAGAGCCGCCGATCGCGGCTCGCCGGCAAAATGTAAACACGCGGGGAAGAAATCCCCGCTGTTTACATCATACGGCGCTGCTGCGCAGCAGCGCCGTAAGGCAGAACGGCGATCCCCGGCCTCTGATTGGCTGGGGATCGCCGTCATTTGATAGGCTGAAGGCTATCCTACAATGCGCAGGACGGATATCCGTCCTGCGCAGCTCAGGGAGGGAAGGAGAGGGAGGGAGGGGGACGGAGCGCCGAAAATGCTGCGGAGGGGGGCTTTGAAGAGCCCCCCCCCGCAAAGCGCAGAGAGCCGGCGGTGATCAGACCCCCCCAGCAGGACATCCCCCTAGTGGGGAAAAAAGGGGGTAAGTATGATCGCCCTAGCTAAAACCTGATCTGTGCTGCGGGCTGGAGAGCCTACGCAGCACAGATCAGACCGAAATCCACTGGTCGGCAAGTGGTTAAAACATTATAACAATATAATAAAAGATTACAATCATATTAAAAAAGATTAGAAATGATTAAGTATAACATGTGCTGTGGTTATGAGTTAAAATAGCAGCCCTGTAGCAGGCAAATATTTAAAGTGGTCCTGTGCAATCATAGTGTAATGCTAGGGGGGTATACTTTTTGAGTCAGCATGTGTGCTCAAGAAGACTATGTATCTGGGTAATGGAAGAGGCTCCACAGGTGACCACAGGAGTAATGAACAAGGGAGCAAGATTGTCCACAGCAACTGCAGCTCTGGGCTTCCGATATGGCCTATCGCGCTAGATGCTATGTGATACAATACAACAACAGACGTAGTCTGTAACAGGCTAAGGTCATAAACGTTAATTCAGGAAAATAACAAACGGCTCAACTAACGGATAAATATATATCGCAGATCTGTATATATATTTATCAAGAAACTAGCTAAAGCACAAGTAATAACATTTAACAAGACAAACAACAGATAGACAGACGGAACGCTGCCCCAGCAACGGCACACATTCACACTGACATAGACAAGACTAACAGTTAGGAGCGTAACTAATGGCAACCGCTGCTTTAGTTACATCCTCAGGAACAAGGCAAGAAGGAATACTACCAGTCACCAACGTGGTGACGGCAGAATCCAAGCTATCAGGATCAGAAGGACTTCACTGTATCCCTGCGGATACAGCAAATGTCCAAGCAAGAAACGAGATTAAACAATGCAATAAACAATTCACATGAATGACCCAGCAACAACTCAGAAGCTGTACGCTATGTCGGGCGGAGTCTGAAATGGGAGGCAGACTTTTATGTCGACATCAGCCAATGGATGCAGGCATGCAAATTCCCACACAGCTGAATGGTAATTACTCAATCCTGAGTCAGCTTGATTACAAGCTAATAGCTGAAGGACTTTCATAACAAATACATGCAATATTATGCAACAACATGCATGTAGGAAATCCAGGGCTATCTGGCTGCAGTTCAACTGCAGCAAGCAATAGGAGGAGTCATGACAGCATCCTGAGCTGCTCGCTGCTCTGAACTGCAGAGTGATTGCAAATGACAATGAGACTTATTGCGAATGTGCAACCGAATGCACGCAGATAAGTCAGAACTTCTCGGTTGCAGTTCCACTGCAACCGACAGAACATGCTACAGGAGAGATCCTGACACAAAGGGACATATTCATTATATTCCAGTAAACTTTATGCAGGTAGCCAGGGCCAGTTCTAACTACAATGGGGCCCTGGGGCAAACGTAACTATGGGGTGCCCCTGACACCCCCTTCCAACAAAAACCACCCTACCAGCTGCCAGGTACGATCCAATCTCCACCCCATCACACAATATCATTAGGTGTCCATCATACGTCCCCTAAAAAGCTTTTTATGGGGTCCCCATTATTCACCTCTTTCTTTTCCTGTATAGAGTAAACATACAGCATCCCCATTCTCATGGGTCACCATAGCAGGAGGGGCTCTGCAGCCCTGGGTCAATAGCCCCATTTGCCTCTATGGAATTGCCAGCCCTGTAAGTAGCACATGTTAAGTTTACCAAGCTTTGTGCAAATTACACTATGGCCCTGATTCACAAAGCGGTGATAACTCAGTTATCACGCCTAAAAGACTTTAGGCGTGATAAGCTGTGCAAAGCTGAGTTATCACCGATTTGTGCTGCTCTTCGCGCGAAGCTCCCGCGCGCAAAGTTTTTCACGCGTAGTGCACCGCGCTGCGCGCGCAAAGTCCCATAGGGCTCAATGGACGCTGCGCGCGAAGCACGGTACACTGCGCGCGCAGCGCGGTGCGCAAAACTTTGCGCGCATGAGATCGCGCGAGTTTCTTCTTATCACGCCTAAACTGAGTTTAGGCGTGATAAAGGGCTTTTCACAGGCGTGCAAACACTTTGCACCACTTTGTGAATCAAGCCCTATGTGTTTTGTAATTTGCGTAACTCGCATTATACATGCAACGCCTACATAAATGCAGTACAAAGCTTTACAGAACCTCAATTGTGTACTGATGCTACCCAGTCCTCCCCAATCCCACCCCCCTCCACACTCCTGTCAGTTCCTGGCAGAATCGAGCCTGCAAAGAACCAACATTTCCATCTATGATTGATGTTTGATTGTATTATTGATCAGAAATGCCATAGTTTCAAAATATTTAAAATCTACTAAAATAATCTATTAGTGTATGGAGGTGGTGGGAGCAGGGCCGGATTTGTACTTTTTACCGCCCAAGGCCAACTATACCATCTGTATGGTTGTTATCTCTGTGTGCCCCAATGAGAAATCACCTTACTTTCCATCATTGGTGTCACAGACAATAGCTATTTTAGTTATACGTGTATAGATTAGAAGTTATGTTTTGAAATTTTATGTTATGCTTGCCATCTCATTAATGATGGACCCATTGCGTCACCATAAGAGTTCGACTGATGTTTACCTGCAGGATAGAGCTTACAAATCTTGCAGGGACAGCACAAGTACTGGACAGAGAGTTCAAAGGTTAAAGCAGTCCTTTCAGATAGGAATGACTGCATAGAACAGCTTTCCTGCCCCTCACTGAGTCGCCCCTAAACTTCTGGTGCCCTAGGCCATGGCCTATGTGGCCTTGCCAGAAATCCGTCCCTGGGTGGGAGGCATGATAAATGTCTACAAGCAGTTTCAAAGGAAAAAGGTGGCTTGCATCTAAGGAGTCACCAACAGCATAGTGGCTGGAGCAAATAATACTTATTTGTTAGGAACACTACTTATTTCTTATGAAAGTCTTTTAACACATTATTAGCAGAATCAAAATAAAAGTCGAAAACAGCGCTCACAATAGTCCAGGTACATATATCAAGTGCTATTAGAGTCCCACAATGCACTCTACTAATATGTAAACCTGCACAGACTTATTATAAACTCCAACCCAATTCCACAAAAGTCTATAATGGACTCATTTGGAATTTCTCAGATGTTTAATATTGTGGAAGTGCAGCAGGACGCACTAGGTTACACTAGTCCAATCAATAAAAGCAGAGGTGTCCGCGCTCTCCCTTCAATGCAATATCCAATATTGATGAATAAAACCCCTCAGGGTACAGACTCACCAGATCCAGAACTCGCATCCATTATTAGCAGCTTCAAACAAAATTTTTCGTTTGAAAGCTGCTATAGACCTCTGCCGGCAAATCTCGTTTGGCTGCATAGTGCAGGGAGCAGTTATAGTTTTTCTCTTCCTCCATCCACAGCTCTGAAATTCCGACAGGTCTTCTGGGTCCTGATCATATCCAATCACATGATACGACCTGTGATCGGGATCCAGGAGACCACGTCAGCATTACAGTTCCTCCCGGTGGTGGAAGAGGAGTGATGGAAGAGATGGAAGAGATGTTTTTATCAGCCCTATTCCACCACCAGGTGGCGATGTAACGCTGACACGGTCTCCTGGATCCCGATCACATCATATCATGTGATTGGAACCAAGGAGACATGTTTACTTCGCCACTGCGGTGGAGGAGAGAAGAAGCCGATCCAGCTGCCTGGACAGGTAACTATGAATGGTCCCTGCCAGTGCCACCCACTCTGCATACCCTGTCTAGCCTGCCAGGCTGGGGAAGCACACATCCACTGCGGGAAGAAAACTTCAGCTATGCAGCCAAATAAAGTTTTACTTTATTTGGCTGCTAAAGGGTTAAACCCTTTAACTATTTCACTTGAAAACCTGGAAATTTCCCATACAATTGAATCCGGAATTTTGACTCTTGTTTGTAAATGTGCTGCCCATGCATCATGGAACAGTCATTTCCCTATTTGATGAACACATTTCCTGATGCAGACTGTGCTTTTATCTGTGGGCATAACTCAGATACATAACTATCTGGCTCTACATATGCCATGCAGAAGGCAGGGTGGGGTCATGTCATGTGTGAAATGGAAAGAAATGGGAATGTCCGTATGCCGTTTATGCTGCCATAAATTTGTTTTCATCATGGGGTGTAATTGTGGCTCTCAGCATGGCACCCCTTCTACCTTTGCACAGTAGAAGCATTATGTGTGCTAACATTCATTTTCATTTTCCAAAACCATTACTATGATTGAATTAATAGTGTCATTGAGTCTAAGAAGCTGGAATTCTAAGCCAGGATTTATAACTATAAGAAATAGGCAGCTTATAGCTAAGTACCATACAGGGAAAATGAATGCAAGGTATACCTTCCCAGGAGAGGCCACACATTTTTTGTATTTCATGTGCGTTTTTGTGCGCACATCGCACACTTTAGACTGAGACACCTGCTAACAGTCTATGGAATTTGTATGCTCTTTGCGATTTTATGTGGCAGGGTGTCCGTTTTTTAACACTTGTGTATTGTGGACTAGACAATATAGACTTGCGAACACAAGCGCACATCGACATTGAAAAATATTGCCTGCAATTCCACATTGCACTCAATGTGGCCCCAGCCTGCCGCCAGTTTCACACTAGAAATCAGCATTTTTGTTGTGGTGTGATCGGATAACCCCATCACACTACAACGCCAAAAAAAGCCTTCACAGATACCTGCGCTAATGCACGGTAATGGCATGCATATATGCTAATGAGAGCCTAAAAGAGGCTCTCTAGCACTCACTTACTGTGGTAAAGATACATACAACTAGGAAGTGTCCCGAAAAATGTGTTCCCGCGCATGCGTGCCGCAATGCAAATTTTGAACAGTTTAAAAAGCCTGCGCCCCTATAGAGTTACATGACTTTCGGTTGCTGCACATCACCGTGCATGCTGGCCCCACACGCGTGGATGTTCCAGCGTTGCCCGCACGTCAGATTGAGGACTCGCCAAGGAATCAAATGCCCCATAAATTTTCATTGGTTTAGCGTTACCCTGCAACTTAACGGGGTAACACAACGCACCAGTGAGAAAGAGGCCTCAGATTTCAGGATCCTCCATACATAGGCTACAAATTTAAATGCAGTTAGTGTAGACTGTAATGAGACATTTTGGTTTTGTGAAATTTCGCATAATTTTTGCAATTATGATTCTGATTGCCATTACAATTTTGTGGGTAATATAGATTTAGTCTACTTTACCATCATTTTCAAACACACATATTTAAGCCTGTTAGGAATAAGAAAACATTTTTCCCATAAGAGAAAACACATTTTTTTTTGCATAAATACATTGAAGTATATGGGGCAAATGTTTGCATTGAAATTACACATCATTGCAAAATTACAGATAGTTACTCCACTGCCATTCCTGCTCTTAGCTAGGTATTCCTTTTGCTTGTTTTAGCAGTTTAGTACACACAAAACACCATGTGTGTGTTGGGGGGGGGGGGCTGGGGGGGAGGTTGTCAGCGCTTAGAAATCATTAGGTGTTGGTGATTTTTTTTTTGGGGGGGGGGGGGTGGAGGGATGGTCAAGCTATGTCCCTGCATGCAACTGCACAGGTAAAATCTCATTTTGTGGTCTTGGCTGGCTGTATTATTATACCCCTGTGACCAGGGCCGTTTCTTGGGCAGTGTGGGCACAGCGACCTCCCTGGGCGCAGACTGGCAATGAGAATAAGGGAGGCGCAGGCAGAAAGACATAACTGCAAGGCGGTAGGGAGTGCAACTGAATGGAAGAAGTAAGAAGAACACCAGCGCGATCACCTTCCTTTACTCCTCCTGGGCTGCCTGCATCCAAAGTCAAATGAAGAAAGTTTAAGTCCCATGGTGTCCGGGACTATTTGATCTGCACACCTGACCATCTGAGATCAATGGAAGCCAAGTGAGTGCGACTCCATAACAAAAACTGCATCCAAAGTCAAGTCATCATTACGTCACCACCGAATGATGACACCTGATGTCCTGTAGTGGTACTGCAGGCTGTCAGTGCCACTCCTCTATGGAGGAGACGGCTTTCCGGGCTCTCTTCCCCTGTGTGTTTTCCTGGTCCCTGCTTCCTCCAGGATGAGCAGCTCGTCACTAGTAAGTAGGCAGACCTACTTGTGACTTGTGGCTGGGTGACTGTCCCTAAAGAGTATGGGTTGGCGAGGGGGTGCAATTTTTACACCCTCGCCCTGGGTCTCAATTCTCTCTCAGCATAAGCCCCTTCTCATTGGTCACAGATATATGAATAGACTAAAGTTCTTGCAGCTCACAGCAGTAAGCAGGTGCACAGAACACAAGAAATCGACCAGTGTGACAACATACCTGTTTCTGGAATCCAAAGAATGCCAGAGTAGTAGCCACCACTGCTACTCTGCATGAGAAAGAAATACCATTTTGATGACACTCTGAAAAGTAGAAAAAAATAGGCCTACATCAGGGGTCAGGAACCTTTTTGGCTGAGAGAGCCATGTATGACAAAAATTTAAAATGTAATTCCGTGAGAGCCATACAATATGTTTCAACTAAATTCAAGTACAATTGAAGCGGCCGTTAGTTTTGGAGGGAGCGCGAGTAAGTTAGTAGTACATGCTACAGCAGTAACATGCCTGCTTTGGAAATTTTACTTGTGCTGCTGCTACACTAAGCTGCGCTGCTTGAGCAGTCTAGCTTAGTGAATCAACCTCTACTGATTTATCTGCGAGACAGATGCAGCCATTAGAAGAGCCACATCTGGCTCCTGAGCCATACATGATAAGAAATCAATTCACCCTTAAAGTGGACCTCAATTTGTAAAAACCTGTAAAAGGGCGATGCTGCATTATTTGAAGCAATCCTGTAGCAGATAGATTTCCCATTGAAGCAGGAAGTCAATGTTTTGGTGGCCATAGCCCCTGCCCACTTGACAGGCCCTAAGTTTGTATTGGTGTAGAGGTGGGCGGATAACATTGGGGAGGTGGGGACTGGACTTCCAGTACTTGGCAATATGGAGATAATGGAACCCACTAGTTTTCAAACAAATACTTTTTAATAAGTACCTACTTTATTAAAAATCAATGTGTTGTGTGTGGAAGGAATTCAGGTATTTTATGGTGTGTGGCCACCTTTACACATGCTCAGTCTATACCAACCAAACAAACATACAGTACTTTTTCTACACTTTGCAAGAGGTCTTCACCAGGAACAGTAGCTGGATAGTGTACTGGTTAAAGGGTACCGGAGGCAGTTTTTAAAGTAAAAAAGGGACACGGAGGCATGTTCCTATCTGAAGGATACGCCTCTGTGTGCACTCCACACCGCTGCCAGCCCTAGCCCCTGCACCGCTGTCA
Organism: Hyperolius riggenbachi; assembly: GCF_040937935.1. Taxonomy (NCBI): domain Eukaryota; kingdom Metazoa; phylum Chordata; class Amphibia; order Anura; family Hyperoliidae; genus Hyperolius; species Hyperolius riggenbachi. The sequence continues at coordinate 114,333,991 of NC_090654.1, read as the reverse complement.
GCTCCCCTGTGCCCAGCAAGCCCCCCCAAACCAGACTCGAAGGGGGGACACTCCTACGTAACACCCCTTCCCCAACTCTAAGAGCCCCTCGCTGGCTCTCCTCTGCATGTTCAGGATGGAAGAACAAGACCTCAAAGGTCACAGCACCAAAAGTGCTGTAATACAGCACAAAGGAGCAGTGGGGAGAGGAGGTAGTGTCGCTACCTGATCCCTCCCCCCCCAGCAGTTCAGGTAGTAAGTTTCATTTCAACATGTTTGAGCGGCTCAGGTTCTCTTTAATGACACCACCCATGAAGTAGGTGGCCAGGGTTTAAATCCACTACTTCTTTGGCAAGTGGTCATCAGGCTAAAATCTCCAATTCTCCAGTGCCTTCAGTGGCTGCTGCTCTCTTATATTTTGAGTCAAACACAAGAAAAACACTGATTGCTAACATTTCATTTAAAGAGTAACTGTCAGGCTGCAAAAGCTAATTTAAAACTCTATTCTCCTGTGTTAAACAGTTTAAAAGGAAGCCAAAAAGGCAATACTGAAATGAAAAATCTCTCTTACTTTGATGTTTGCTGAACAGCAAGGCTCTGTATACCCAAGTTCCTAAGGAGGCCACAGGACGCATAACAGATACTGCAAAGCATTCTGGGGCTGCTTCTTCTCCCCAGTGCACTCCCTTGGTCCTCCCCTTTATTTCCATATCCCACTCTAAGGCTGCTTTCACAGTGGGAAGTTACAGGCTCATGTTACAGCAGCTTGTAACAGCAGCCTAACTCACAGCACATGTTCCGTATACTGCGTGAGTCCGCTATGGTTCCTAGCCACATGGCTAATTAATATTCACTGCACAGTAGTGTTGTCCAGATCATGAACCATTAGGTTCTTTGATCCTGATCTTTTTTGTGAGTCGAATCATAAGGAAGCAAGCTAAGGGAGGATATTACATCACAGTTGGCTTCATACAAGACAGACAAACATGGAACCTGCCATGAGCTGTCAGGAGCACCACTCTCTGCAAATACTATATAAAAATTCTGTGAAATCCAAACGTGGACAGTGAAATGCATATGTAATGTAAGTACAGCCAATATTTAGCTACTGATATGTGTTTTTTTTTCTCTGAGACCCTATACCTAACAGCTCCTCTTTAACACTAATGTTTCCTTTATGCATTACCACCACCTCTCCTTCTGTATATAGTTAGTGATGAATACAATATAGTATCTATACCTATTCTTGTTATTACTATTCTCAAACACGCTCATACCCATGTCTGTACTAATCCCCACCACTGTAACCTATCCTACAATCCTATCCTATCGGCATTCAATTTTTGGTTAATATTTTCATTGACAATAACTCGTGGGAACAGTAATAATTACTTGCAAGGGCTTCTGACTGAGTCACACCTCATGCAGAATTCTCCGTACAGCGACAATGGTTCTGAGATATGGGACTGACTGTACATTGTCTGGAAGGGGTTTCTTCATTCATTCACACACAGTAGTCTCTGCTATCTGATCTGTGCTCTGGTAGCACTTCACTTGTTTCATGTCTCTGACTAATACACTTGTATCTTAATAAGGAAGTTGCCAATAGCCAGAGAAGGGAAATAGTTAAATCTTTTTACATTCAGACCCCCACTTCCCATCCCCACCCTATGAGAACAGGAAGCTAAAAAGGAAAAGCTTTCCCGAGTCCAGCAGCTGGGAACGAGGGATCCTGGAACAATATATACACTGAACCCAACAATGAAATGGCCCCCATCCCCCCGCAGAGGAAACACGAGAGACACTTCTTCAAACAAGTACAAAACACTGGCAGTTGTCTTGTGCAACCTCACAGAGCGCCAAGATGTAGGAGAAAAGTTACACTGCTTGTATTACTGTTCTTGGTACCGTATGCACAAATGTTATGATACATACGTCCTAGATGACGACACATTCAGCTTTCATTTAGGGCTCGTTCACTTTAAAAACCACAAAAATGCATAGCAAAATGGAAAAATGCATTTTCTATACATTTTACTCTGTGGTTACATTTTTAGTATGTCCGCTCAATATTGCGTACTTCAGTGCACACAATTGCACACAAACATATTAGTTAAAATGGTAATTGCTGCTATAAGCGCCCAATTGGAAATTTGGGTGCCTGGAGCACCAAATAAATATTGTAAATTAGGCAGCGCGGTTATCGGCAGAGGGTGAGTTTAGCGGTGAAGGCAGCATAAGGTTAGGTTTAGCGATAGTAAAATAACAGCAACAATTAGCAATATTCTACTATCGTATTATCTATTGCCCAATCATACTATATTGGTAATTTGACTGATATTTTACTAACGTCTTTCCCCAGTGCTGAAATGAGCACAGCATCATTTGTAGATATATGCCTAGAAAAAGGAGTGAATCCAATTCAATAAATAATCATGTGCCATCCACTGCGCTGCCTCCCTGGGTTTCCATCAATGCTCCCCCAGCTCTACCTGATGGCAACTCCATTGGCTGCATCCACCACTATGTAACTCCACCCCTGCTGTATAGTCTGTGCAATGGCACTAGGGCAGATGGGAAGGTCAAAATGTGTCACATGAGTGATAGTGCTACGGATAGCAGGATAAACATTGTGCAGGCTGCATTAATACCTGATACGTGACAGTGGATGACAATCCTATAGCTCTTTTAGCACATATATTAATTTAAATTAATCCTGACATGTTGAAATGTGTGAGTGTGTTTGTGTGGGGTGTGAGGATGCTGCCTGATGAAATATTGTGGGAAGGGGAGTGGAAGGATACAATTAAGCGTGTTTGAGTGGGGAATACATGTGTGCAGAGGGTAGGGGGACACAGTTAAATGGGGAGAGGGGGTTTGGAGAGTGCACATTGGGAAATTTGTGTGTGAGAGAAGGGAGGGTGGGGTGGGGGGCAATAATGAAATATGGGGGAGAATGTCAAAAGTGGGTTTAGTGGGGCAGATTAATAAAAAAAATATTTGTAAAGTCTACACTTTTTTCTTAGATATAAAATCAAGTCCTTTTTTTCAAATCCATAAAAGTAAGGCACAATATTATGACAGCAAGGAAGATGACAAGTTTTCTGGCTACGGCTTTGGACTCAGTGGGGTCAGAAACATGTAAGCTGCTTTGCTGTCATGATATTGTGTTATGCTATTATGGATTTGAAAGAAAAGGACTTGATTTTATATCCAAGAGAGGAGTACGAACTTCCTACATATGGTTGTGTTGGAGTGGCTTCCTTTCTGGCACCCTTTTGCCTTTGCACACTGCACCAGCATCAGAGGGATGTGCAGCAGTCACCATTCTACTATATATAAAAACATTGCGAGCAAAATTGGAGAACATTGGTGCAAACATGGAGCAGATGTTCAAAGCATCTGATCAGTATCGTTCATCTGTGTCTGAGCTTCACTTTTGTGCCAGTCAAACTCCAATGTCCTTTGTACTTGTTTTGGTTTTGATAACTCTACATCTGTGTCTTCTTCACAACTACACTCTGTGGCATAAGCACGCTGGAAGAAGAATGCCCTCCTACTGAGCACCATACTGTCTTTATTCATTTAGTGGTTTATGTAATTTAAACTACATCTGCATTGGTTTCTAAATACTACACTGTCTCTCTCTATTTTTGTCTCAGTCATTGGGGATTGAAGAAGAGGGGATGTGAGACTATTTTCATACCTGCCTTAATTGCAAATTGGGGGACGGTGCGAGAGGGATGAAGCCTTGGATTTAAAAAGCATTAAAGAGAATCTGTATTGTTAAAATCGCTCAAAAGTAAACATACCAGTGCGTTAGGGGACATCTCCTATTACCCTCTGTCACAATTTCGCCGCATTAAAAGTGATTAAAAACAGTTTTTAAAAGTTTGTTTGTAAACAAACAAAATGGCCACCAAAACAGGAAGTAGGTGGATGTACAGTATGTCCACACATAGAAAATACATCCATACACAAGCAGGCTGTATACAGCATTCCTTTTGAATCTCAAGAGATCATTTGTGTGTTTCTTTCCCCCATGCACTGAAGTTTCAGGCTGCTCTTTTCTTCCTGCAAACAGCTTTGCCCTTGTTTGTAATTCCTCAGTATGTGAAAGCCCAGCCAGCTCAGAGGATGATTTATCCAGCTTGTAAAAGATAAGAGAGAAGCTGCTCTAATCTAAATAATACACAGGCAGTGTGCAGAGAGGGGGCGTGCATCACAGAACCACAACACTGAAGAACTTGGCAGCCTTCCAGACACAGGCTGACAAGTCTGACAAGAGAGAGATAAGTTGATTTATTACAGAGACTGTGATAGTACAAAGTGCTGCAGTAAGCCAGAACACATTAGAATAGCTTTTGGAACTTGCAGGATGATAAAAAACAGGATGCAATTTTTGTTACAGAGTCTCTTTAAGCTGCGGACAAAAGGTGAACAGTCTTGAAAATGCCCAGATCGCAGGTCAACACGATTGCCCACCCTCATCCTCCTTTCTGATGCATTAATGCCTTATAAGTATATGGTTTTATTACTGTCATTTTTGCTCTAAAAAAGATTGGTGATTAAAGGTTTGAAGTTTTCACTGCAATCAAATTGCGCGTCACTCCTGGATTTTTCTCTTGTACAACATGCTTACTTAAAGCGGAATATAACCCTGCATTTCAACTTTGCTCTAAAACATTATTTACAGCATATTATATGCAAAAAGCATTTTTTTTACTAGACCAGCATTGGAAGGGTTAAACACAGAGGTTTAAAGTTCCGTGGAGAGATATGCAGAAGTTCAGATTGTTACATTCTATTTAGTTATATGTATCTATTGAGAAATGTTATTTATTTATTGTATTTATAAAGCGCCAACATATTACGCAGCGCTGAGTTACACACTCTTTGGCTGTCCTCCAATTCCTTCTCAGTCAGGGCCCTTTTCCACTAGCAGTCGCTAGCGTTCGTGCTGATTGCTAGCGATTGCTGAATCGCAAAATGTAAAAAATGACCGTCGATTTCCCGACGTTTGCGATCGCGATTTTGCTATGCTATGCACTGCATAGCAAAATCGCGGCAATAATCGCTCTGCCGCACGATCACGATCGGGTAAAAAACGAATCGCGGTAGTGGAAATGACCTACCGCGATTCCTATGTTAAAAGCAAACTGTAGCGATTTCAAAAATCACTAGCGGTTTGCGGTTTTGCGATTCAGCCATCGCAAACGCCGTAGTGGAAAAGGACCCTCAGAGAGATGAGTCACATTCAACACTTAGATACATTTATGTAAACAAAATGTATCTATGTCAGCTTTGGATGCGTCTGCAGAAATCTCCAGGAACTTTAAAGCACTGTGTAACAATTCCAATGCTGGTCTAGTAAAAAAAAAAATGCTGGTTGCATATAATATACTGTAAATAATGTTTTAGAGCAAAGTTGAAATGCAGGGTTATATTCCGCTTTAATAGCAAATTAGCCTAGAAACTCTTTTCATTCCCATGCTCTTATGTTCTTAGGTTAAGAAGGCCTTCAGATGGATAAGGTTCCTGATGAAAAATGTCTTCAATTTGACCTACAAACCAAATAACTCATCTCCAATTCAAGAGACAATTGATCCTGCAGGTATCTAGAACACCAGGATTTTCTGGGAAAAGAAGAGAGACCAGGAGTCTAATGGTGTAATATCTTAAAGTGATTGACCTGAAGAAGTTTCGTAAAACCCCACAAAACATGTTGTCCTTTTAAAGTGCATAAATCAAACTTTTTTTTCCCAGTTACTACTGGTTTGTATCTTCAGGAGAGGAAAGTGCAACACTGCCTCTCCTTTGTAAACAGTTTTTAAGTATTTTATCCAAACAGGGCACCTTTAACCAGTGCTTTCCTACCTCAACCCCAACTTCATAATCATTCATACATGAATTTTTGGATGGGATTAAATGCATCTTTTGTGCACCTCTAGTCAAGCGTGAAAACAGGTTCAGGATGGTAGGATTTGTAGCGCCAGTCATAATAAGGAGGCTGGGCTGGTCAGTTCCCATGCTCAGCTAGTTTAGTTTGAACAACAGGGCAAATGTTCAGGGGGCAAAATGGTCCTACTGGCATCAGATTCAGGAGAAGTAGCAGCTTTCTGCATCGAGATGGTGCCTTTTTACAAGTACCATAGTATAAGTGGTGATGGTGCCAGCAGTGAAGACACTCCGAGCTCAGTGGAATCTCTGGTTCAAATGCAGTGCCAGTCATGAGGGGGCAATGGTGCAGGCATAGTATTGCTGTATTGTTATCTTCAACAGCCTATCTATCTTGTAACTCCCTTAGTACCAGAAAATGTTTCCACCCAACTTTATATAGGTGGATGAAAACCCATGGGACCCAGGAATCACCCCACAGCAACTGTGCCCTATTAGTGTGGTATAATGCTACTATCAAATCTAGTGCTATAGGAAATACAAGAAATGTGATTATTCAGACAACCCCCTCTCCCCCTTCTATTCCTCTGTTTGTGATATGTCATCTCTTCATAATAAACCAGAGTTCATGACTCTAAGATTTCCACAATTCTGGCACAAATAAAAGCCATTGTACGGTTGACTGAGATACATGTGTTAATAGGCAGTACATGTTGTACAATGCTGTATGATTTGTCTTGTCAGTCTGTGTGGGGGATGGGAGGACAGAGGAGCAAATCTTCACATTATTGTGAAATCCAGATCACACCAGATAACACAAGCTGTTTGGATAATATGACTTGAAGTGTACTGACAGTTCCAAAAAAATATTCACACATCTGCTCACCCACCCCCTACACATTCCACGTGAGGTAAATGCTGGATTTTTGGGATCCTTAATAAAGCTCCAGTATTCATTTTTACTTCAATATAACAGGCTAAATATTTATTCTGTTCCGTCATTCAGTTGAGGTTAAATCTCAAAAATGGATGCAGAATGTTGGGGTAAGAGGATAGACTGCAAGCACTGTATTGCTCGATGCAGTGTAAAGCTATGGGCCATCGACCCCCCACCGCTCCTGCTCCGCCCCCATCGCTTCAAAATTATTCAACATTTCCAATCAGACTTTCAATTGATAAACAGCACAAAATCAATCAAAGTAATCAAATCTGACCGAGATTGATCAAAAAATGGATGTGTATGGCCAGCTTTAGTGGCCAGAGATAGCTGTACATGCACGCTAAAATATATATGCAACCTAGGCCTAAATTAGTTGAGTGATAGAAAGGAGTAGGACAATGAAGAGAACACTGATCAGCAGTATTGTATTAGAAGAGACCGCAAGGTGCTTAGAAAGAATCCCAGCAACTATCACAGCAGCCACACCAGGTCATTCTCATCTGTCAGCACAGGTCTACAGGAACAGCTGTGTGGGTCACCACTAGGTCTATTCACTAGACATTTGTTGACAAAGCATTCTTTTATTACTTCAGCTTCTGACAAAGCTATCATCACCTGTACCATCTGTGCTCAGCACTTAAAAGGAGAAAACATTGTTAACAATCTAGCCGCCAGGTGTATGATTAATTGAAGGAAGGTCTGCCACCCAGATCGGTAAAGAGCCTTCTTCCTACAGAAGATAGTCCCAGTGCCAAGAGCTGGCAGAGTAGGCAGCTCAGGTCAGGTACTGACGCACCGTGTTGCAAGGAAAGTGGATTTTTTGGCATCCAAAAGAGTAGTGACCAGCAGATGCACCCACTTGTCTACTGCCAATGTGGATCAAAATGAAAACGCTTGGATCTCAGATGATTTTCACAGGTCCATGTCAGATTCCACTGATTAACAAAAGCACAAAGCCCAACCTTTCTGTATGATGAGAGTGTCTTTAATAAGGGCTGGTTCACACGGGCGTCTGCTGAGCTTTTGCTTGGCATTGCGTTCAAACGCCAGCGTTTAAACGCCAGCGTTTAAAAGCTAGCTTTTGAAGGCTTTTGAAAAGCGTTCAAGGCTAGCAGTTCTGGTCTCTGCTATTGTTTCCTCGCGTTTACTGCCTCTGAAAGCAGCATGTTGCTTTTGAGACTAGACGCAACGCTGGGATCTACTGCCAGGCTTTCATGAAAGCCTGCAAAAGCCAGCTCTAAACGCTCCCATTCACTTGCATGGGATGGCAGTAGATCCCAAAAAACGCTGCGTCTGAAACGCTGCGTTAAACGCCACAAAAACGCCCATCTGAACCAGCCCTAACTCTAACTTTCAACCCATCACCCTCTCTGCCTTTCCCAATCCATCCTTTCAAAAAAAAAGTTAGAGTACTGTATCTATTTCTCCAAACATCGAAAAATCTCATTTTTGTTGGGAACAATATCCAGTGGCCTTCTGTCTCTGCTGTGGGTCTTGCCTTAATATTTTTGTACCAAAAAGTCCTTATTAAGGGCCTTCTACATGCATTCTGATGGGTGGAATGTCTAATTTGTTTATGAGAAAGGCACCTACCTAATTTTTATAAGTGTACTTCCAAGGAACCTCTTATAACTACAACTTTTGTGCCCAGGAACCAAATTCTGATGAAATAAGATGTGTTTTTGCAGGGCACACTAGTCTATGGCTAAAATCCTTTGCTAGGCTCAGTCCAGGGTGGACATTGTGGCGTTGTGAACCTATAACAGTTGCCTCTCAGCACCATGACTTCTCTATCCTCATGCCTTCTGTGCTGACTGCATCACAGAACATTTTTGCTAGTATAAACGATTTTGACAAAACAGGATTTGCATGGGGATTAGAGAGAGTTCTATTTGAACTATAATTTGGTCCACATTTTGAATAGATATAGTTGATGTTCATATGCTTTCCCACAGATGCAGAAAGTTGATTTGTTTGAGTTATATTGGAATATCTGGAGATGAGAGAAAAATGCAAAGACTGGATTGTGTTGTATTCAGACCCATGGGCTAAGATTAGATTCAATGAAATATTGTCCTCCCCTAAATATTTGCAATAGGGCCAGACAGGGCTGCCCTTTAACACTGTGTTTTTTGTGCTTATGTTTTACTTTTTAAGTAAAATTTAAGTAGACATACAGTATATTAAGAGGCTTTAGCAAGTATAAAGAAATATACAGTATCAGTCACCCTTCTCTGTCAATTTGTTGTTTTATATTTTACATCCAGGATATCAAATTGCTAATTTTGATGAGAGAACTGGAAAGATATGTAAATCTGCCTAGCCATAAAATTGATTATGCTAGTTCAGCCATAGTTCAGCCATTTTGAATATAAAGCATTCCAAATGAGATAGCAGAGACGTTAAAAATGATTTTTCCCTTCTGCTGAAATAACAAAGTTATTAAAGTGGACCTCCGCTGTAAATTCCAAGGTGAAAAAGAGCCACTCACTATGACTTTATTGAGCAGCAAGAAAGCACTGTGGCAGCTCTGGAATGCAACATACTGTGGCTGGCACTGCACTACTTCTCTCTTCACTTCTCCTCTTTCAGATAAGCTGGCTCAGTGGCATAGTAGTTGGTATACACAAATAAGGATCCTATCAGAAGCATTAAAACATAACTTTTACTTCATTTACATAAAATGATTTTAATCGTGACTTTTATTACAAATCATGGTTGGATTGTTTTATATGTCTGACCACAGTAAACTATCTTGTCTTAAATTTTGGATATTCTGTTGTCTCAACCCTAAACCATGGAAAATACGCTGAATTTAATGCTGATTTCCTTTTTGCTATGCACTTAGCACCCTAAGCACTTTATACTTTGCCCTGACGACGGCTCCAATTTCAAAGGACTTGAAACATGTTGGTTTGCTGGGGGGCTCTTTTTCCTTATATGTAAGAAAGTAATTCAGCGTATTTTCCATGGTTTAGGGTTGAGACCACAGAATATCCAAAATTTTAAGGGACTCCGAGCTCTAATTAAAATCAAAATCTGAACTTACCTGGGGCTTTCTCCAGCCCACCGTAGGTCGGGAGGTCCCTCGACGTCCATCTGGCTCTTCTTCCAGGCCTTGGTCAGAAATGGCTCCCCGGCGGCACTGGGCCCGAGTGTCGGGCTTATCTTCCCGAAAGGTGACGTCAGTCGTCACCACACCGGCCGCCTCGCGTCATCACGGCAGCCGACGTGTCAGTACGGCGCATGCGCAATTAAACCGCGCATGCGCTGTACTGTCATGCCGGCCACCGGGCAGCCATTTCTGACCAGGCCCTGGGAGAGGAGCCAGATGGATGTTGAGGGACCTCCCGACCTACGATGGGCTGGAGAAAGACCCAGGTAAGTTCAGATTTTGATTTTAATTAGAGCGCAGAGTCCCTTTAAGACAAGATAGTTTACTGTGGTCAGACATATAAAACAATCCAACCGTGATTTGTAATAAAAGTCATGATTAAAATCATTTTATGTAAATGAAGTAAAAGTTACGTTTTAATGCTTCTGATAGGATCCTTATTTGTGTATACTATATAATTCAGAATTGTGTATTGTTCATAGTTGCAAGCTCTTTAGGCCACAGTATGAGGCCCCTCCCACCCACAGATGACACAATCTTGTAGCAGGCTTTGCAAAGGCAGAAAACTGCATCTTTCCAGAAAGGAGGTGTGGTTAATCAACAAAACTTAAAGCGGAATATAACCCTGCATTTCAACTTTGCTCTAAAATATTATTTACAGCATATTATATGCAAAAAGCATTTCTTTTTTACTAGACCAGCATTGGAAGGGTTAAACACAGAGGTTTAAAGATCCCTGGAGAGATATGCAGAAGTTCAGATAGATACATTCTATTTAGTTACATGTATCTATTGATAAATGTTACACACTCTTTGGCTGTCCTCCAAGCTCCTTCTCAGTCAGAGAGATGAGTCACATTCAACACTTAGATACATTTATGTAAACAAAATGTATCTATTTCAGCCGATGCGTCTGCAGAAATCTCCAGGAACTTTAAAGCCCTGTGTAACCCTTCCAATGCTGGTCTAGTAAAAAAAAATGCTGGTTGCATATAATATACTGTAAATAATGTTTTAGAGCAAAGTTGAAATGCAGGGTTATATTCCGCTTTAAATTTTATGGCACAAGTGGTCAGTTTTTAGACATTTTTTCCTGCTACTCTATTACAACTTGCAGCTTACTACAGCTGCATGGGCTGATAGTGTGAGTTTTAGCCTTACATGGGAGGTCCATTTTAATTACTTAGGAGGGGTTAAAATTACATCTAACATATCAGATCTACATGTTCTTAACCACATCCCTTTCAGTGAGTGCATCAAGAAATTGGAAATTATTGGAAATTTCTTGACTAGGCAGGACTAATGTGATAAAGTTGAAGATACTACCAAGACTGCTTTTTTACCAAAGATAACTGAGATAACAGGTATTCTAAAAGGTTAAAATAAGCAGGAATACTTTTTCCCGATACAAGAATAAAGATAATTTAGTTTTTTTCCTATTATGTGCAGAAGCGCCTTTCCCCTTACATGTACAGCCCCTCTTTATGTGTATCATCCATGTAGTGAAGCCCCTCCCCTTATCCTCTTTCATTTGTAGCCCTTTCATGTTTGGGTGGCCCCTTGGGCTGCAGCCCAAAGACCGTAGTGGCTTTTCCAGAAATCTGGCCCTGGGTTTAGAGCTGGAACATTATTATAAATGCAGGGATTGAAGTGTCTGGTAATGTCATAAAGGAAAGTAGGCAGTAGACTTTAGAAGAAATTATAGGAGGAACCTAAAATCGGAGGTTCGGGCCATCTCTAGATGCAATATGTCATTAAGTTTAGGAATTCCGGGATTTTCTGTGTAAGTGATTGCATGAAATGAAGTTAGTGCTTACAGTAAAATGTGTTCTTTTCTGTTACCGGACACACACTTGAATACTTGGCTGGTGGGTGGCCAATTACATTTTGGATGCCTTAGTCACAGCGTCCAGCTATTTCATGGCCTGTACGCTTATTCTAATTTTGTTTACATGAAAAAGAACTAGAGAGGATTAACTATTCTTCTCTACTACTGAATAATTTGCCTATTGATTTTGATATGGTGATAGCTTTTGATAGATTTGCAGATACCTCTGATCTGAGAATATTCATTATGAGGATTTCCATGTTAACTGCTCCACGGCACTGACACAAACCTGCTGCAAGGGAGGTCAGTTCCAGTGCTCTTACCTATACCTTAAAGAGAACCTGAACTGGAAATAAAAAGTAAAAATAACCAAACACAGGTCATACTTGCCTCTGTGTAGTCTACCATTCAATCTCTTTCTCCACTCCTGCATCCCATTTGTCTACTGTGATCAATGCATTTCTCCATCCTCCATTTTAAAAATTGGCATTACCCCCTAACAGCTTCCTGGTCAGCACACTGTTAAACTTTAATATCACCCACTTGAGCCATAGGGAAACATGGACATTACCTTGCACATTCAGTTGTAACTGACAGCTGCTGATATATAACTGACAGCAACTGGTGTATTTCAGTTCTGATAAAATATTGTCAGAACTGGAAGGGATCACTGTAAGAAGAAAATAGTGAGCCTCTGAGAGGAACTGGTGGTGAGGTTAGTATGTAATATTCATTTGAAGCTACATCATGTGTTCCCCCCGCTCTACTTACCCGGGGCTTCCTCCAACCCCTTTCAGCCGACATGTTCCTTGCAGCATCTCTGCTCGCAGCCGCCGTCCCAGGGTCCCCGGTGCAGAGGATGTTCTCTACTGTGCCTGCGTGAGCGCCGCTGTCAATCAAGTCCACTTTGTCCGCAGTCACTAATATTATAAATGCGAAAGTTTGCATGTTTGTTACTCAATCACGCAACAATGGCTGAACGGATTCGAATGAAATTTGGCACACACATAGTACAGTTCCTGGAATAACATATAGGATACTTTTTATACCCATAACCAAAAAGTGGATGGAGACAAATACAAATTTCACTGGGAAAATTTAAACTGCAGCCATTCTTACACTGTTAATGGTAGGGATCTCAAATAGAGTTGCCTCGAACCTGCGATTTTAGGTTAGCGGACCTCAAATGCGAACGCCTGCAAAAGTTCGAGTTCGCGTGAACTTCACAAACGGCCATAGACTTCAATGGGCAGGCAAACTTTCAAAACTACAAATACTAATTCTGGACACTAAAGTGATGGAAAAGATTTTTCAAGGGGTCTAACACCTGGAGGGGGGCATGGCGGAGTGGGATACACGCCAAAAGTCCCGGGGGGAAATCTGGATTTGACGCACAGCAGGGTTTAAGGGCAGAAATTACACTGCATTGCTAAATTGGATGCCTAAAGTACTTAAAGTACATCTTGCATATGTATACATCAATCAGGTAGTGTAATTAGTGTACTGCTTCACACTGACAGACTAAACTTACTGTGTAACGCACCACAAAAAGCTGTTTGTGTAGTGACGACCGTGCTGGACTGGTGCGCACCATGGCGAGAGTGCAGGCGATGGCAGTTTTCAAGCCCACATGGTCGGGCTGAGGTAGCTAAATGACAGAACAACAGTGATTGAGTGTCCAGCTGATCGAATTTGGTCTGTCCACAATGAAGCAACGACCTTATTATCTTCTTGGGTCAGTTGTGCCCCCCAACCCCAACACACTCATTTAGCCGGTCATTGCTTCATTGTGATACGCAAGCCCCTTCACCGCGACAAGGTAACGATCACGAAGGGAAATTGACACATGTACATGCCTTTGTTTTGTTGTTGCAGCCGCAGTGCAGCCAGAAAAATTAGGCACACATGTACATGCACCAGAAAAATTATTATAGCGGCCTTAAAAATTCAGGAATCCACCTGGAGTCCTGGACCCTGTTGGTGGTGGCGGAGAAGGCAGTCAAGCGGCCTCCAAGTAGAGATGCTGTGTGGGGACCGACTTAGTCATGGGGCAGGCAGTCACACAGCGTGCAGGCAGAGATGCTGTGTGTGGGGACTGACTTAGTCTTCAGGCAGGCCTGACCGTGCTTTGCAGACCACGTGGTCAGATGGACCCTTAACCCAGCCCTGTGTGCCAGAGATGACACCACTTGCCTTTTAACATCACGGTACAGTTTGGGTATCGCCTTGTTTGAGAAAGAATTGCGGCCTGGTATCTTCCAGTGCGGTGTGTGGTTTTGCTTTTGTGTGCTGCTTTTCCTCAGGTGGTCATCCCATTGCAGTTTGTGCGTTGTCATCATGTGCCTTTGTAAGGAAGTTGTCCCTACGCGGGTCTTGGTCTTCCCATGGCTCAATTTTCGGTGGCAGAGAGTACAGATGGCATTGCTCACATCTGAGGCAGACACACACAAAAAATTCCACATCGCTGAGCCCTGGGATGATGGCACTTTGGTGGCTGCCGACTGAGTGTTAAAGAGAAACTCTGACCAAGAATTGAACTTTATCCCAATCAGTAGCTGATACCCCCTTTTACATGAGAAATCTATTCCTTTTCACAAACAGACCATCAGGGGGCGCTGTATGACTGATATTGTGGTTAAACCCCTCCCACAAGAAACTCTGAGGACCGTGGTACTCCTGGCAGTTTCCTGTCTGTGAACCTTGTTGCATTGTGGGAAATAGCCGTTTACAGCTGTTTCCAACTACCAAAAAAGCATGCAGCAGCTACATCACTTGCCAACAGTGAAATGTCACCATGTAATAAATGTCAGAATGTAAATCAGGGATTTTAAAGATTTTACAATGGGCAAACATTGACTAAATCATTTATACATAATTATTGTAAAAATTAAGCACTTCTTTTAATACATTATTTTCACTGGAGTTCCTTTTTAAGTGGGGTGCCAGAATCGGAGGAGGAGGAAGATATGTCACGGTTCCGTGTGGAAGCTGAGGAAGATGAGGTGTTCTGTGTTAAATAGTCAACTACGTCCTGACAATCTTGGGGTTTGATGGCACGTGCCTTCTTAACATTGTACTTTGGTCCAGGGCCGCACAAAATCACAACAGCACGACCTCGAACAGACCTGCTGGGTGGCCTGCCTCTGGCTCTGCCTCTGCCTGTTTTGCCCATATTGGGGGGGATGAAGTGAAAGGCATGCACTGACTTGACTAATACAATGTGCAGTCGCACAGGTACAGTGAACAGGTATGCAGTGACTGGTATATAAAACTGCGTGCTGTCACACAGGTGCAGTGAACAGGTATGCACAGACTGGTATCAATACAATGTGCAGCTGTCACACACACAGGTGCAGTGAACAAGTATGCATGGACTGGTATCAATACAATGTGCAGCTGTCACACACACAGGTGCAGTGAACAGGTATTCATGGACTGGTATTTCAAATGTGCAGCTGTCACACACAGGTACCATGAACAGGTATGCAGTGGCTGGTATATAAAACTGCGTGCTGTCACACAGGTG
This sequence comes from Hyperolius riggenbachi, assembly GCF_040937935.1. NCBI lineage: Eukaryota > Metazoa > Chordata > Amphibia > Anura > Hyperoliidae > Hyperolius > Hyperolius riggenbachi. The sequence goes on along the minus strand of NC_090654.1, from coordinate 114,318,705 downwards.
CAGTAAAAGGTATGCAGTGACTGCTGGTAGAACAATGTGCAGTCACGCACATTGTAAGGCCCCTTACATCCTAGCAACACCAAATTTGCAGGTTATGTTAAAAAGATAGTGGGAAATAATATTTAAAAAAAAAAATTAAAAATGTTATTTTTGGAGAATGTTCTGAGTGTGGGAAATCTGAAAAACAAATGGCGTGGGGTCCCCCCTCCAGAGCCTCTGTAACCCCTTGTCCCCCATACAGGTTGGGATAGCCAGAATGCATAGCCCCGGCCGACTGGGGCTTTGCACCCTGAGCTACACCAGCCCGCATGGTCCATGGTATGGGGGGGCTCTTGGGGGGAGGGGCAGCCAAGCCTCCCCCTCCCCCCGGAGCCCTTGTCCAATCCATGGACAAGGGGCTCTCCCCCACCACCGCTGCCCCAGGAGGAGGTGGGGGCGATGACTCCCTTGGGGGGGTTCATGGTGGCATCTGGGAGTCCCCTTTAAGAAGGGGACCCCAGATGCCCACCCCATCCCAGGAGAAATGAGTATAGGGGTACAAAGTACATCTCAAGCTCACTCCAACCTGAATTATCGCAAACTCTTTCTGTTTTAGGAAAGCAAACTCTTGTTTTTCTTACCCATTTCCACAGAGGGTTAAATGAAATAAAAACACAACCACGAGAAAAGTATTTTAATAATCTTAATTAACCAGAAATACTTACCTGTACCTTTAAAAAAATGCAATATCCTCGGTAAATGATCCAACGTATACAGTATCCTCTATCTTGCGATCTTCAATTAAGTTTATTGAAGATCTCCCACAGCAATTAGCTATATACTATACCTTAGAATGCGTCCTTTGGGACGCATAGTGCCGGCTCCCGCTGTCCTCCCCGCCTCCTCACCTGTCACCCTCACCTAGCCTGGCACCTGGTGCACCCATGAGGGTGACAGGTGCAGACAGGTGGGGAGAGATCGCGGGAGCGGCGCTATACGTCCGCACAGGACGCATTCTAAGGTATAGTAACCGGCTCATCAATGAGCCGGTTCTTTTTGTATTGAATCAAATGAATCATTTCAGAGCCGGTACATTTGATCAATGATCACGGCCGAATTCGAGAGGCACTATTCGGGAAAAATCGACTTCGAATTTGGGAGCAGGATCGCTATTCGAATTCGACAACCATGAAAATCTACAGGATAATTCGGGTATATTTCGAGAGTCCTGGTGAGCAACCCTGAATGCAGTGTCAGTGGCACAAAAAAAAACCAAACACTTCACATTAGCTCTGAAAAGAGCTCTTTTTGTGGTGCTTTTCAGCAACAAATATCAGCTAGGAAAAAGCTACAAGAGCCTAACTAACCTTTCCCTATCTCTGCAGCAGTTTCCTCCAGTGGCGTTCCTACCACAGGGCGCAGGGGGGCGTGGCGCACCGGGTGACAGACAGCCAGGGGGGTGTCGCCATGACCCCCCATAGATGCAGGACCCAGGAGGGGAAGAGCAGCGCTAGAAGGAGGGGTGACAGCAGGGATAGCGGCGGGAGGGGGGGACATATCCCCCCCTTCCTCACTTGGGTCCCCTCCTTCTGCCACTCTTCCCCCCCAAAATGCGGGCAGCGGGCCAGGGGCAGCGAGCAGGCGGGCGCGGAGAATACTTACGTCACTTCCGCGTATCAGCCTGTAACGCTGCGCCGCCGTCACGTGCCTCTTCTGTGCCTCCAATCATTGGAGGCGCAGAAGAGGCACGTGATGGCGACGCAGCGTTCAAGGCTGATACGCGGAAGTAACGGGAGTATTCTCCACGCCCGCCTGCTCGCCCTGCCTGTTTGCTGCCCGCATTTTTTGGGGGGGGGGGGGGAAGAGAAGCAGAAGGAGGGGACCCAGGTGAGGGAGGGGGGGATATGTCCCCCCCTCCCCACCGCTATCCCTGTCACCCCTCCTTCTAGCTACACTGGGGCTTTATCCTAGCTACACTGGGGGGGCCACTATACTACCTACAATGGGGGGGGGCACTATACCAGCTACCTTGGGGCCACTATACTAGCTACACTGGGGGCCACTATACTACCTAAACTGGGGGCCACTATACTAGCTATACTGGGGGCCACTATACTACCTATACTGGGGGCAGCTATACGGGGGGCCACTATACTAGCTACACTGGGCCTGGGGGTCACTATACTAGCTATACTGGGGGCAACTATGGGGGCCATTATATTACCTATACTGGGGGGCACCATACCAGCTGCAATGGAGGCCACTATACTAGCTACACTGAGGGCCACTATACTACCTAAACTGTGGGCCACTATACTAGCTATACTGGGGCAACTATGGGGGCCACTATACTACTTATACTGGGGGCAGCTATACCGGGGCCACTATACTAGCTACACTGGGGGCAGCAACACTACCTACATTGGGGGCAGCAGCTATGCTGCCTATCCTGGGGCAACTATACTAGCTATACTGGGAGCAACTATACTATCTTCACTGGGGGCAACTAGCTACCTATACTGGGGGCAACTGTGCTAGCTACCTATACTGGGGGCAGTGGCTGCACCGGGGGGTGCTTTGGGTGCTGAAGCATCCCCTAAAATTCTCCAAGCACCCCCCCCAGCGTGAACTGACTTCAGTTCACTGCAGCGGCAGAGCAGGGCTACAGTAAAATGTCGTCCGAAGCCCTGCTCTGGAGACTTTGAGTCTGCAGTGCAGGGCTCCGGGCGCCATTTTCCTGTAGCCCTGCTCTCAGTGCGGGAGTTTCAGTTGCTGCCTGCGGAGGATCGTGGGAGCTGTGCACCGCACGGAGGCCGGAACAGGAACTCTGCTGCAGGCGAGTAAATTATTTTTTTTTTTATTTATATCAGCAGCCAGGTGAATCGTTTATGTTCTGGCCAGGTCTGCTACACGATTGAAGTGTTTTCTGGCCAGGTCTGTCACACGATTGCATGTATTTTCTGGTCAAATCTGCCGACATGATTGCATGCATTTTCTGGTCAAATGTTCTACATGATTGCACATATTTTCTGGTCAAATCTGCTACATGATTGCATGTACTTTCTGGGAAAATCTGCCGATATGATTCCACGTATTTTCTGGGCAAATCTGCTACATGATTGCATGTATTTTCTGGGCAAATCTGCCACATGATTCCACGTATTTTCTGGTCAAATCTGCTACATGATTGCATGTATTTTCTGGTCAAATCTGCCGTCATGATTGAACATGTTTTCTGGTCTAATTTGCCGACATGATTGAATGTATTCTCTGGGCAAATCTGAACACATTACATGTATTTTCTTGAGAAAACCTGCACAAGTATGTGAATTTTCTGGGAAAAGGGTCACCAAAACTTGGGTCCATTGTCTTTGCGTTGCACTTTTAAAGGGAACCCGAGGTGAGAATAACATTGAGGCTGCCATATTTATCTCCTTTAAGCAATATCAGTTGCCTGGCTGCCGTGCTGGTCCTCTGCCTCTAATTCTTTCAACCATAGACCCTGAACAAGCATGCTTGTTTCTGGTGTGATTCAGTTCACTACTGCAGCCAAATAGATCAGCAGGGCTGGGAGGCAACTAGTATTGTTTAAAAGGAAATAAATATGGCAGCCTCCATATCACTCTCATCCCGGGTTCACTTTTTAAATTACAGTTAGCTCTGCCCTCATCCGGTCATGGCCACGCCCACTTTTGCTAGCCCCAACCGTTTTTTGCCCCTTTACTTTTTTTGAGGGGGTGTCTTGTAATACCCAGCACTGGGTGTCAAATGCCCTAGGTACGACGCCACTGGTTTCCTCTCCCTTCTCTCACTACAGCAGCAGACAGAGTGAGATCATGGTCGATGCTGCTGCCTTATATAAGGTGTCGGGGGGCGCTCCAGGAGGGAGTGCAGTCTGATTGGCTGCCATGTGTCTGCTGACTGTGATGTAGAGCAGTGTTTCCCAACCAGTGTGCCGCGGCACACTAGTGTGCCGCGTCATGTTGCCCGGTGTGCCGTACAGGTCTGGCCTCTCGCCAGACCTGTACCTACTTTAGGGTGCAGGAGGGGGGAAGTAGCGCTAGAAGGAGGGGCAGTGGAGGCAGCGGTGGGGAGGGGGGAAATATCCCCCCCCCCCTCCCTCACCTGGGAGCCCTCCTTCTGCCTCTCTCCCCCTCCGTTTAGCGGTGGCAAGTGCGGCTCGGCGGCGGGGAGGCATACGGAGAATTACTCACCACTTCCGCGTTCCAAGCGCCGGCAGCGTCATGTCGTCACACATCTCCGCCTTCAATGCCGCCCACTGTTCTTCCTGATTAGCGGAAGCACAGTGGGCGGTATTGAAGGCGGAGATGTGTGACGACATGACGTTGCCGGCGCTTGGAACGCAGAAGTGGTGAGTAATTCTCCGTATGCCTCCCCGCCGCTGAGCCGCACTTGCCACCGCTAAACGGAGGGGGAGAGAGGCAGAAGGAGGGGTCCCAGGTGAGGGAGGCGGGGGGGGATATTTCCCCCCTCCCCACCGCTGCCTCCACTGCCCCTCCTTCTAGCGCTGCTTCCCCCCCTCCTGGGCATCTATACTGGGGGGAACTGTACTAGCTATACTGGGGGCAACTAAACTAGCTATACTGGGGGCAACGAAACTAGCTATACTGGGGGCAACGAAACTACCTACACTGGGGGCAACTAAACTAGCTATACTGGGGGCAACTATACTAGCTATCTGGGTACTATACTAGCTATACTGGGCACTTTACTGGCTATACTGGGGCACTACCTATCCATACTGGGACTATACTAGCTATACTGGGGCACTATACTAGCTATACTGGGGCACTATACTGGGGTAACTATACTAACCATACTGGGGCAACTAAACTCCCTATACTGGGGCAACTATGCTAGCTATGCAGCCGCCCCCCCCCCCCCATAGCACGGCACTGTCCACTAGGCCGCGCAAACACCCGCGCCGCCGCCCCTAACCCCCCCACCCCCCCGCCGCCGTTCCCCGGAGAAAAATATGGTCAGAAAGTGTTCCCCGGCCCGGAAAAGGTTGGGAACCACTGATGTAGAGGGTCAAAGTTAAACCCAATGTTGTAGTATAGAGGGCGGATCGATCTCGCATAAAGTTTGCCAGTCAAATTTAACTACTGATTTTCAAGGGGAATATTTATTCTTGCACTGTTTAATAGCACAAGCCTCAAACCTGGTACAGTTGGTCATTGGGTGACTGGGGTTCAAATTCAGAAGAGGGGTGGAGCCACAAACAACCAATCAGATTTGTTGCATTTCAATGCAAATTATTGATGCCAAAGACTGCAAAGCTCACAAACTTGGTCATTGAGTAATTGAGTAATTGTGTGTTAGGGTTAGAAAATAAATACATACCTGGCTGGGCAACTCCGAGCCATTAGCTATATATATATATATATATATATATATATATATATATATATATATATATATATATATATATGTATATATATATATATATACATTTTATTATTAATTTTTTTTTTAAAAACAACATTGTTAATGGGTGTGTTTATAGATAATGGAAGCTGGTGCTGTCTGTTTCTTTTTATGTGTGCCGATAGTAAAGATGATGACTCCCAGGCTAATGGTGGATCAAGTGGATCAAACATCATGAACAAATTACACTGTAAATAGCAATCATTTCTTGATCTATCTTTTATTTTTTAACTTCTCACTTTGCAATTTATTGATTTATTTTTCCTCCCCAGTACTATCTCTTGGTAAAGTCCCTAATCAGCCTAATCACCAGAAAGTGTCATTATTTCTGTAGAAATAACAAAACTGTTCAGATCGCCAGATTAAGAAAGTGGTAATTAGATCAAATGATCAATACTTTATTAAAGCGGTATAAAACCCTGACATATAATATTCAATAAAAACATGTTTTCCTACTTTTTATATGCCATACGGTTATCATATTTGCTTTTGTGCATAAGTATTATTATTCCTTTAGAAATTACACGTTCCCAAAGTACATTGTTTTTGCTCTGAGAGTGTCTGTACGTGTTCAGGAGCTTCTGCAGTCAGAGAAGTGTTTACTTAATTGTATCAAGTGAGTTATGTAAACACAAGATAACATTATCTCCAGTTCGGATGCGTCCAGCTTCCTCTGCCCTGAGCTTGTAAGTCATGTGCTTAACTAGTTGAATGCTGTTCGATTAAAAAAAATGGTGGTAGTATATAATATGCTGTAAATAATATTTTAGAGCAAAGAAGAAATGCTGGGTTTTATTCCGCTTTAAGGCATGTTAAGCAATGGCCACCGCACTGTTATTTAACTATACTTTTATGACAGTCATCACAGGTTGGGGAAGGGGGCAGGCAGATGTAGGCAGCCATAATACAGTACATGTAATTGTTCTAGTTTCAAAATATGTTTTATTAAATCACTTTAGGGTACAACTATAATAGTGACATCTAATATACAACGTTTAAAAGGACATGCTTGTTATTTCTGTCTGTATTCACTAGGGTTGTCTGTCCCTGTTATTGTTTACTGACTTTCTTTGGAACCATAGTTTCTTTTTTTCTTTATTTTTTCTTTTTGTAATTTAAACTTTATGCGCTACCTCTGTACCCTTTTCTCTGCATAGTATACGGTATATAGAAGAGGTAACCTTGATGCTCACGGTATATGTTTATTCATTTGTGTTTTTAAGAGAATGTTCATGTTTATTCCTCAAAATATAAGGAAATTGATGTTATTTTGTGAAAATGAAGTATAAAATATTGAACTGCATTGCCATCGTTTAGTATGCCTCTGTACCTGGCCTAATCCAATTCACTTTTTTCCCCTTAGTTTTCACCTAGGTGATAATTTCACATCTTGATCTTATCAAAAAAATGTCTTTTAAGCCACCAGCAAGCAAAAAAATAGAATAACTTTGACAGTACTTTGTCACCTACTTTTTGGTACTTTTTCAATTGTAGAGTGCTGCTGAAAAGTTTTTTTTAAACAGAAGATGAAAATTATTGATTTATATAGCACCAGTATCATCTGTGGCAATGTACAAAAGAATATGGCAGCATGGTGGCGTAGTGGTTAGCGCTCTCGCCTTGCAACGCTGGGTCCCCGGTTTGAATCCCAGTCAGGACACCATCTGCACGAAGTTTGTATGTTCTCCCCGTCTGCGTGGGTTTTCTCCGGGTACTCCGATTTCCTCCCACATCCCAAAAACATACAGATAAGTTAATTGGCTTCCCCTTAAAATTGGACCTAGACTACGATACATACATAGACATAAGACTGTGGTAGGGAATAGATTGTGTGACAAGACAGCATGAACTCACAGTGCTGCATAAGATGTTGGCGTTATAGCGCTGCATAGGATGTTGTCGCTATATAAATACTAAATAATAATAAAAATTAATACAAGGTATAGCTTTTCAAATTGAGTAACATGACTTATAACATAAATATACCATACCATACCATAAATGAAGGTTAATCACAATAATATACAATTATAACGATTAAACATATATTATCGTTTTTCTAACAAACGTTATTTTAAGTTTCACTTTTGAAACAGAGAAGATTAACGTTTTCACTATTGCCGATTTCATACACATTATTTAATGATTTATAAAACATTTTTTGTACACTAATACAAAACATTATCGTTTACACCCCGCGCCCTTTTTTCCCGACGCCCTTTTTGTACGTACGTGGCCTTCTTAGTATATTCCACCTTGTGCTTGTGTTCTCTTGAATGCTGTCATATTTGTAATTTCAGGAAAATGCATGCTGTTTGAGACCAGCTCCTTGTACATTGTTATCGGTGGCAGAAGCAGCAGTCCCTGCCCCTAGCTGTTAAAATATGTGCAAATAGGCTGGAAATTTAGCTATAACACTTTTAAAGCAGCATTGACAACCATTCTTTCTAAATAGTATCTCAATGCATTTGCCTGGTTGCTAAGCAGCTAGGAATGCTTATCACAGCCACAGAGACTGGGGAAGCTCTAAAGAGGAACTACAGTGAAAATAATGTACTAAAAAAGTGCTTAATTTTTACAATAATTATGTATAAATGATTTGGTCACTGTTTGCCCATTGTAAAATATTTTAAATCCCTGATTTGCATTCTGACATTTATTACATGGTGACATTTTTACTGTCGGCAGGTGATGTAGTTGCTGCATGCTTTTTTGGCAGTTGGAAACAGCTCTAAACAGCTATTTCCCACAACGCAACAAGGTTCACAGACAGGAAACTGTTAGGAGTACCACGGTCCTTAAAGTTTCTTGTGGGAGCGGTGTCACCATAATATCAGTCATACAGCGCCCCCTGATGGTCTGTTTGTGAAAAGGAATAGATTTCTCATGTAAAAGGGGGTATCAGCTACTGATTGGGATAAAGTTCAATTCTTGGTCGGGGTTTCTCTTTAAGGGGTGCAGTTCTGTTACAACATACAGAAGCCCATGTAAACATGCATTACATTAATTTATTGTCATCTTTGATTCGTCTTCCTTGTAGAGAAAAAGAATACTCGTAAATCACTTCTTTCCTCCCATCAGCTGTACTCTGTCTTGTGTATTTATGGTATTTTAATGTTTTGTGTCATAGCTGAGGAGCTTGGGGCGCCAGTGCAAGTTTTACATGGGGCCCCAAGAACTCTATTGATATGGCACCTCAAAACCAATTAAAGTGAACCTCCGGACTAAAAATCGACTCAGCAGCACTGAAAAGGCTTGGTGTTTCTTTAACAGTTTCACAGCATCAGAACTTTGTTTCTCTTATCCAAGCCTCATTTTTAGCTGCACAGAAGAAAACCGCCCGGGCTTTTTTCCCCTGATGCTGTGCACAGCAGGATGGGATTTCTGATGTTTTTGCTCTCGTTCTGCTGTTTTGGTGCAATTTTTTTTTTTTTTTTTTTAAGTTTGAATTTGACATTTGAACCCTAGCGTGTGCAGCTGGGAGGGGTAATCAGGACACAGGACAGTTGGAACTGTGTCTCCTGCTCCTTGTCACCTCCTTTCAACCAAAAAGATGGCTGCCCCCATGACAAAGATGGCAGCCCCCATGAATCACAAACATTTGCCTGTTCTTTTAAAACAGGCTGGGTAAAAAATTATATTACCCATCTATTCTAATTAACATAACTAATGTAACTTAATGGCAGTATGTTTGTTTAGGCTGAAGTTCCCCTTTAAGGACAGCTGCAGTGGCAGAGTGGTGTAATCAGAGTAAGGAATTGCAACTATCCAATGCCCATATAGGGGGTGTTCATTACCAGCATAGCAACAATGAAAAGCTAATAAGATGGATTAGGAGGGCCCATATTGGGCCCCTCTGGCCCAGGGCCCCCAGAGCAGTAGCAACCTCTGTATCCCCTATTGCTATGCCACTGTTTTTTTACCTTTTTCTATCCTAGTTTTATAATATTGCTTTTTTATATATTTTTTTTTTCATTCACCATTTATTTAAGTACTTCTGACCTGCCACAGGCATTAAAATGAATAAAGAAACTGAATAATATAACGGAAGCATGTAAAAATAAATCCTGTTTTACGCAATGCTTTTAATGCTATTTTTCACTAGGGACAATGTACTTATCTGCCTCTATTCAAACGTAGCACTTACATATGAGGGGATCAGAGTAGGTGGCCATACACTTATAGATTTGCAGCAGATTCGACCATCAGATAGATTTCTGTCAGATGCCTATCCAGTCGAATCTGACAGGAATCTATCTGATGTGTGCCACACACTTGGAAGAGATTTCCAATAGATTTCAGAATGAAATCTATCTAAATGCATTATTGTCCCATTAGATCCAATGCAACTCTATATGCCAAGGATCCGCTACCAGCAACAGATCGACCTAGATTTTCCATCCTGTCAAATCCTGAAATCGATCGAAATCAGCCGCAAATCGATCGATTGATAGATTTGATAGAATCAATTTCCAATCGATCTAAGGGGTTTCACCACAATATCAGCCATACAGCGCCCCCTGATGGTCTGTTTGTGAAAAGGAATATATTTCTCATGTAAAAGGGGGTATCAGCTACTGATTGGGATAAAGCTCAATTCTTGGTCGGAGTTTCTCTTTAAAGGAAACCTCAGACAACCTGAGGCACCCGGCGGTGCTAATGGGGCTGGAGGAAGCCCTGGGTAAGTATAAAATCGTTTTTATTCGTGCTCTCAGGTACACTTTATTCTGCTCCTTATGTCTTGTGCCAGATACGACTGAACATCACCAACGGAGTCCATTTGCTAAGGGCTCTTTCACATTAGGGCAGATTTTCTGCGTTTCAACGCAAAGGATAAAGTTTGCGTTACCCAAGGTGAAATGAAAGTCCATAGACTTTCATTTTAGCTTTCACATATAACGCAGCCTTTTTGTGCGTTGCGTTACACTGCACCCAGGCGCAGTTTTTTGGCCAACGCTAGCTTTATGCGTTGCAATGTTAGTCAATGTAAAACGCACACTATGCGCGTTTTTAATCCGTTAACGCAGGCAATCAGTCCCAGAATGCAACAGAGGAACAATGTAGAAAGTTGAAAACATAAAAGAAAAAAAAAATACCTGCGTTTTCCTATGTCCTGTAACGCATTGAAAACGGATTAAAAACGCACACTCACTGCAGTGCAACGCATATCAAAACGCAGTTAAACGCATACAACAAAACGTATGCTTTGAGCGCTCTCCAACGCAAGCTCTGATGTGAAAGAGCCCTAATGGATATGGAGACAGAAAGGAGAAAGCGCACACATTGTGATACTACTAGGTGAGGGCTCTAGGCCCTATAGGAAAGGTCTCACCTGGTTGTCGAGGCTGGAGAAACCTATATAAGTTTTCCTGCTGTCACACTTGTATCCCTCTTATGCCAGGGACCTGGCTTGCACGGGTATTCTCACGGTCCTGGATGGTGATCCGGTCGCGATTCCATGGTGGTTATTTGGAACACGCTGCGGTGGGTGTGTAAACATTTTTCTGTGCTCTGCCAGTACGAGCCTGATTCCCCGGCTATGAGTGTAGTAGAAATCTTTATTGCAACGCGTTTCCCAGGAGAACACCCCTGCTTTATCAAGCATAAAATAGCTTGATAAAGCAGGGGTGCTTCCCTGGGAAACGTGTCGCAATAAAGATTTCAAAAACAGCCTTTGCATATCTTTGCAGCTAATACCGCCTTGCTTTTCTAGCTGTTTTTATCTCCTACTACACTCATAGCCGGGGAATCAGGCTCGTACCGGCCAAGCGCATAAAAACGTTTACACGCCCACCGCAGCGTGTTCCAAATAACCACCGTGGAATCCCGACCAGATCACCAGGTGAGACCTTTCCTATGGGGCCTAGAGCCCTCACCTACTAGTATCACAGTGTGTGCTTTTTCTCTTGAAGAGTCAACACACACAAAAAAAAATAGATCTTTTTCTTAGGGCACCAACATGACCAGGGAGATCCCTGAGTCAAACAAAATGTTTATATCTACCAGAAGTTGCACACAGAATTCAGGGGTGCATATTATTTTGGCACCACTCAGTTCGGCGCGGTGAGAGCCGAATGACGGCTCTCACCGCTGCCACTAAACTCCGAGGCGGTGTTAAAAACTATTCCCCCTCCGAGTTGTCACAACTCAGAGGGAGATGTAATTCGGGGTCTGGCAGCCGACAGAGCCCCAAATTACCGCTACGTGCCCCGCGCAGCATAGCATTGCTGCTATGGGGCGCCCAGTTTCGGCGCTCGGCTCTGAGAGCGGTGCGCCAAAATAAGCTGATCCGAGAATTCAGTATAGATATACTGTATAGAGCATAACTGTTTTAGCTCAAATAAAGTGTTTTGATCAATGGGGTATTTTACTGCTGCGTGGCATTGAGCCTTTTTTTGCATTTAGTTTTATTTGATTAATTAGTCTTATTGTTGGAAATGACTTTATTTCTACCAAATGTGACATCAAAGTACAGACTGACTGGAAAAGGGAAATGGCCATGGTAATAATTCACACTGAAATAACTCAGATTTTCCACAGTGTATGTAGTGGCGGGGCTGGTGGCACTTTCGGTCCCCTCTTCATCCTAATGGTGACAGTTCCAATACACAGGATGTGGTGATTTGAGCAGAACTTTAATTTGTGTGACCCAAGAGTATCAGATAGATTAGCAAAGAAAATCTGAAAATGTAAATAGCTAGGAGAGGCTATGCAAACACACTTAACTTATCTGGATAGTTTTATGAACAAAACAATTAAAGTGGTATTTTACCCAAATATCATCTATTGTCTACTCTAAAGCATTAAGCATAGCATAAAATTAACAGCTAAAACCATCGGACTATTTCTCAAGGTAGGTTAAGACTCAAGCTTTTTACCAAATTTAGCTGCTAATTAATAAGCTTGCTTTTGCTGACCAGAATTATCAGATTGTGTTGGAAGTGTTTTAATTGGTGTAGAGAAAGGCAGAAAAGTTTCTGCTGTATCTACAGTAGGCAGGAAGGAGAAAACTCCTTGCTCTCCCTTATTTGCTAAATATTTACTTAATTCGCCTTTCAGCCAGAAGTTAGCTTCAGTGACATGGGGCGTAACAATATGGGATGCAGCCCATGCGCCCATGGGGGGGGGGGGCCTGCAACCCCCCGGGCCTGCTTGTGGCCGTTTTGGGGGGCTGGAGGGGTCGCAGCATAAGGGGAAAGCTATGGCCACACTCGGCGCGGAGGGGGGGCGGCCCCCCCTCTCCCTCACCTCGGTCCTTCCCCTCTGTGCTCCCCTCCAGCTTCAATAGCTATATAGGTGCAGCGGAGCGGCAGGCAGCGGCAGGCAAACATACCTTCCGTGCGTTCCAGCGCGGACACTTCTCACTCTAGTATAAAGCTGAAGGATTGGACAAGCACCATCAACAGTGCTGACCAGCACTACATAACACAAGGCTTGTGAGTATATAAATCAATACATGTGTGCAGAAGGCCAAACAGAAGAATCACATGACCAACCAGACAAGCGAGTGGCCCTACAGAAACCGCACCACAGGCAGTAAATTGTACAAATATAGCCTTTATTGAACCATACAAATAACAATAAAACCATAAAAACAGGCACAATGACAAATAATGCCCTCACATAAGCACTGAATTTCTAATATTAACCACGAGGATACATGTGTAAGATGTAGCCTAAGTCCAGCTACATACACCGTGAGCAGGACAGGGGGGGGGGGGGGGAGGGGAGTGAGGGGGGGGGAAGGAAGAGGAATGGGATACCAGACCTGAGCGTGCAAGTAAGTAGCCTGCAGCAGGTATATTGGTGGAGGGATGGCCGGGGATAATTCCCTGTGAAAGGGCCGGTGAATGGAGGGTGGCGGCTAATGTGTACAAAAGGGGCAGTGTGCGCCCTGGTGAAAAAGTAAGTCCAGATAACTGGAACCGTGTGTGCCGTGTGTGCTGGGTGGAAGGCTTACCGGTGTGGAGCTGGACCAGAGGGCAGGCGTGCTTACCACACCGGTAAGCCTTCCACCCAGCACACACGGTTCCAGTTATCTGGACTTACTTTTTCACTCTAGGCTAAATTGCACCCAGGGCGATGGTGTAAAAATTGCTCTGGTAAGTTGCTGCTAGGTTCTGTTCTCATAAGGGACTATTTTCACTGAGCTGCTGTGTCTATTTTGGGAAATGGATGCAGCACCTGTGCTAATTCGAATTCGTGTCTGCATCTCATTGCCATGCTATGTACAGCTACGGGGATTCAGATGCATGCTGCTGAAAACTGCAGTATGCATCATTTTTTTCACCTGCACGCGAGTCACACGCAACCTATTTGTTAGGCTTGGTGGTGTATTCTCCACAGTCAGCATGCAACGCATGAGCTGGCGTGGAGGAGGTACACACACTAGCACCAGGAAACAGGCTATCCCTAGTATAGTGGAGGGGAGGACTGACTCCAATAGGAGATTGTGGCGCACAGAGCCGGTGCAGATCTGACAGCCACAAACAATGCTTTCGTTATAACGTCTCAGCGCAAAGTAGCGCTGAGCGCACAAACCAGAACTGAGGAGATCAGGACAGGTAGACAGAATGAACGCTTGCTAGCTAGCGGCTACTTAGCGACAGCAAGCGTCCAAAACCAGACAGACTGGAATGAGGCAGCCAATGCGATGCGGCGATGGCGTGCCTCACAAAGATAGGACAGGATAGTCAGAAAATAGCAGGATCGAGATAGATGAACGTAACACAGATAAATATACAATAAGTATGTTTTCCTAGCGTATTACAATTACAGCTATCAATGAAACTATTTGTAAGGTCTGACTAACATATGTATATATCGGCAATGAACCGATATATGACATAAGCAGGAACGCTGACTAGGACTGGAGTAATACAGGGAACAGGACTCAGAAGGATTCGCTATCTCTTCGCAGAGATGAACGCAATCCACAAACGGTAACAGAACAGGATTCAGAAGGATTCGCTATCTCTTCGCAGAGATGAACGCAATCCACAAACAGTAACAGAACAGGATTCAGAAGGATTCGTTATCTCTTCGCAGAGATGAACGCAATCCACAAACAGGACCAGGAACAAGATAACTAGCTCAGCACGGGTGTTCACGGTACGCGCAAACTACCAAAACGTGCTGGAAAACTGACTAACTGAACACAGGAAATAAACAGTTCATGTACGTATACATCAGCGACACTGATGTATCAACGTAACACAAATACAAGGAAAATAATAAACGTGCTGGTATGCATATATATTGGCAATGAACCAATATATGATGCAAAGACCAGCAAAGTATCTTTATAACAAGAAACACGATCGGGGGCTAAAGCGACAGCAAGGCAGGCTTAAGCTGAAGCTATGAAAACCCAAGGAAACCCTGCAGGAAGCAGATCTTTATACTGAGGTCATCCAATGGGAGCAGACATGCAGATTCCCACACAGGTGAATGATAATCAGTCACAAGCTGACAGCAGGGAAAGACAGACAAAGCTATGCAGCTTGCATGGAAATAGATCAGAACTGCCTGAGCTGCAGCACTACTACTTCCAGTAATAGCTGCTGCAGCAGCGATCATTACACTATTGATTTTAATAATTCAGGGAGGGTTTAGAGGAGTCCGGTAAGAAAGTAGTATAAGCTATTCTCTACACGATAGTAGCAATAGAAAGGATAAAAGGTTTGGTCCTACCTTATAGGTGTCCCATTACGGGAAGTATACGAATGGAGGTATATAGTTCAGTGTTGCTTGCGAATTTTCGCCAAAGCCATTTTCGTATCGAAAATCCCATTTTCGATTTCGACGAATTTTCGCGAAAATACGGTAGGTACTATTTTCGCTTCAAAAGGCGAAATTTCGCAATGATATTTTCGCATTAATTTCCGCCTAAAGTCCATTTTTTCGTGTTGAATATCTAAGCCCCCTTAAAAGCTAGAATCACCAAATTTTCAGGGTATATTAAAGAGATATGTGGGTACAAGAGGAAAAAGAAATTTTTCAAAAAGACCTTATAGTTTTTGAGAAAATCGATTTTAAAGTTTCAAAGGAAAAAAGTATAAATTTAAATGCAGTAAATGACAGTTACTTAAGCAAACCTAGAGGTAGTGTAAATGTACTAATAGCAAAAGAAGGGGCCAACTGCCAAGTGCAAACTGCCAAGTGCCAAGTGCAAAGGGCCAAGTGCAAGGGCAAAGGACCAAGTGCAAAGGGCCAAGTGCAAAGGGCCAAGTGCAAAGGACCAAGTGCAAGTGCAAAGGGCCAAGTGCAAAGGACCTAGTGCAAAGGAAAAGTGCAAAGGGCCAAGTGCAAAGGCAAAGGGCCAAGTGCAAAGGACCAAGTGCAGGTTCAAAGGGCCAAGTGCAAAGGGCCAAGTGCAAGTGCAAAGGGCCAAGTGCAAAGGGCCAAGTGCAAAGGGCCAAGTGCAAAGGCAAAGGGCCAAGTGCAAAGGCAAAGGACCAATTGCAAGTGCAAAGGGCCAAGTGCAAAGGCAAAGGGCCAAGTGCAAGTGCAATGGGCCAAGTGCAAAGGGCCAAGTGCAAGGGCAAAGTGCAAAGGCAAAGGGCCAAGTGCAAAGGGCCAAGTGCAAGTGCAAAGGGCCAAGTGTCAAATGAAAAGGGCCAAGTGCAAAGGCAAAGGGCCAAGAGCCAAGGGCCCTTTGCACTTGGCCCTTTGCACTTGGCCCTTTTCATTTGACCCTTGGCCCTTTTCACTTGCACTTGGCCCTTTGCACTTGGCCCTTTGCACTTGGCCCTTTGCACTTAGCCCATGGCACTTACACTTGGCCCTTTCTTTTGATATTAGTAAATTTACACTACTGCTAGGTTTGCTACAGTAACTGTCATTTACTGCATTTAAATGTATACTTTTTTCCTTTGACACTTTAAAATCGATTTTCTCAAAAACTATAAGGTCTTTTTGAAAAATTTCTTTTTCCTCTTGTACCCACATATCTCTTTAATATACCCTGCAAATTTGGGGATTCTAGCTTGTAAGGGGGCTCAGATATTCAACGCGAAAAACAGACTTTTCGCCTTTCGAAACGAAAATAGTATTTATTTTCGCGAAAATTCGGCGAAAAGAATATTTGCATTTTCGCTCATCACTGATATAGTTAAAAGTATTTTATTTTATTGGTGCGTTACACTTTTAAAAATCCTTAGGATACTGTTTACAGACATTAGTCCTGCTTGGACACTAGAATATATTTATAATACAACCCTTTACTCTGTCCACACATCTACACTGTACTGACCCTGTACTGACCCTGGTACACAACTACTGTATATATTACACTAAGGGATGTAAAAAATGTATGTTGACATATGATGTATCTGATGTATCTGTGTATATTGGCTTATTGTGATACATCTTTTTTTTATATTTTATGTTTTTATTCATATGGAACACAACTGACAGTTTATGTTGTATTATACTGTATTATATGTTTGACTCTAGCTGTGCCACTTTTTGTTCTTGAAGGCACAGCTATTGACCTGAGGAAGCGGCTCTAGCCATGAAACGCATTGTCTTGTGCACCAATAAAATCAAATACTTTTAACTATATACCTCCATTCGTATACTTCCCGTAATGGGACACCTATAAGGTAGGACCAAACCTTTTATCCTTTCTATTGCTACTATTGTGTAGAGAATAGCTTATACTACTTTCTTACCGGGCGCCTCCAAACCCTCCTTGAACTAGTTAGTACCCCTACCCTTAGGTACAGTGACCAGATTTTTGTAGGCTCAAACCTGGGACAGGGTTGGGGGGGGGGGGAATGTGGTGGCTGCGCGCCGCGTCGAAAAATGGGCGTGGCCATGACATTCTATGGGCGGAGTTAACATAATGATGTAACAGCGAGGCATAAGAAAGCAGTGTTTACGCCATGATGTGGTCAAACGAGGATTCGCATCATGGGTGTGCAGAAACTGTGTGATGCTATTTAATAGTATACCGTAACCCCAAAGCAGCAAACATAGTCAACTATGACCATTAAATAATAAATGCAGCAACAGTTACCCCGGACACCACAAAATAAACACAATGGGCAACATGTCAGCACAAAATAAATGTATTGCGGGCAACATGTCAGCACAAAATAAACGCACTGCGGGCAAATATCAGCACAAAATAAACACAATGGGGCAAACATGTCAGTACAAAATAAACGCAATGGGGCAACATTTCAGCCCAAAATGAATGCATTGCGGGCAACATTTCAGCACAAAATAAACGCAATGGGGCAAACATGTCAGCACAAATTAAACGCAATATGGGGCAAACATGTCAGCACAAATTAAACGCAATGTGGGGCAAACATGTCAGCACAAATTAAACGCAATGTGGGGCAAACATGTCAGCACAAATTAAACACAATGTGGGGCAAACATGTCAGCACAAATTAAACGTAATGTGGGGCAAACATGTCAGCACAAATTAAACGCAATGTGGGGCAAACATGTCAGCACAAATTAAACGCAATGTGGGGCAAACATGTCAGCACAAATTAAACGCAATGTGGGGCAAACATGTCAGTACAAATTAAACGCAATATGAAGCAAACATGTCAGTACAAATTAAACGCAATATGGGGCAAACATGTCAGCACAAATTAAACGCAATGTGGGGCAAACATGTCAGCACAAATTAAACGCAATATGGAGCAAACATGTCAGTACAAATTAAACCCAATATGGAGCAAACATGTCAGTAGAAATTAAACGCAATATGGGACAAACATGTCAGTAGAAATTAAACGCAATATGGAGCAAACATGTCAGTACAAATTAAACGCAATATGGAGCAAACATGTCAGTACAAAATAAACGCAATATGGAGCAAACATGTCAGTACAAATTAAACGCAATATGGAGCAAACATGTCAGCACAAATTAAACGCAATATGGAGCAAACATGTCAGCACAAAGTAAATGCAATGTGGGCACATTTCACATGAAAAAAAAAGCATTTACCCACCTGACATAAGACAGGTCCCCTCACGCAGCCGGCCTCTGTTGTGTGCAGCTCCTCCAGATGATCCTCCTTCAATTTCCCGCTCTCCTCTCACAGGCAGAGCAGGCCTACGGCAAGATGGCGTCCGGAGGTGGAGCCCTGTACTGGAGACACAAATAGTCTCCAATACAGGGCTCCGCCTCCAGACGCCATCTTCCCGTAGCCCTGCTCTGCCTGTGCCTGCCGGAGCACAATGCAGGCTGCTGGAGCGGGGCTGCGGGGAATGATCTAGCGCAGCGTCTATGAGACGCTGCGGCTAGTTCATTGTACAGTGGCCAGAGTCCCGAGGCCGGGACGTTCCGTTGCTAAAAGCGGGACGTTTCCCGGGACCTCATGCAGCCTGGGACAGCGGACCCCGAAGGCGGGACGCGTCCCGGGTAAAGCGGGACGTATGGTCACCGTACCTTAGGGGAAGATCGATATCGGAAGTTTTTTCGACAGATCTATTTTTTCGGAGTTGCAACCAGCAGCAAAGGCAGAGTATGGACGGCACTTCCTCATATGCGAAAACGAGTGGTTGCCTCATTCAGCAACCCACCTTTGTGAGTATTTTACTATCTGTACTTACAAAATTTCCGTACCCACTAACGATATTGCAACAGATTGGGCTCCCGGACCTCCCTGTGTTTTTTTCTCTACCTCTCTATTGATTTTAATAGGCTGCGATTCTGCATAAAAAAAATCACATACGGAAAATGGACACAATTTGTAGCTAGTGGAAATAGGCCCTTAGTTTTAAAGCGGACCCAAACCAAACATTTTTTTTAATTAAAAATATTTAGTTGCACCACTCTGACACATACAAGATAAATAAACACTCCTTCGAAACTTATAAGAATATCAGTGCATGCTTTTCACCCTTCTCTTTTCATAATTAGGGTTATACTGGGGGCAGCCATTAGCAATTCCTCCATTGCCGGACACCATCTACTCTACCAGTTTGCCAGATTTTGTCCCGGCAATTTGAAAGGAAGGGAGGGGTTCCTCCATTAAATGTAAAATATGTTATATATGTCATCATGCAGCTGAAAAAAGGCTGCTGTTATTATGCGTAAAACCTCATTGGGTTGCACTCATGTGTATTTTTGTGCGTATTCTTGCGTGTAGAGATGCACATATTTAACCTTTTAAGAACTAAATAGCAACAAGTATACTAAACTCAGCAATCATCTTAAGAGATACTAGCCATTGATTTATAAGGGAAAGTTATTATACACTGTTTATGTATAACTGAAACTGAATGTATATTTGAAAAATCAACAGTATATTTCTCATTGGACTGCTGTAATGTAAAAAGTAAGTTTATTTTTATATTGTTTTAATATGTCTTGGCATATTGTTAAAATTTTTTGGAAATTCCAATAAAAAATATTGAAAAAGAAAAAAGGCTGCTATTTATTATTATAATTTAGAAAATAGATTTTATTTCTAAAATCGTGTATTTTTAATTTGGGTCCACTTTAAGTGCATTTTCTGATACTACTAATTCTGTATTTTGTACCATTTCTGTATTTTGTATATTGGTGTACACCATTGTCTGTATTATTATGTACCCCATGTTTGTTTTTTACTTTGTACAGCGCCACAGAATATGTTGGCGCTTTATAAATCAATAGCAGCACGGTGGCGTAGTAGTTAGCTCTCTCGCCTTGCAGCGCTGGGTCCCTGGTTCGAATCCCAGCCAGTGCACTATCTGCAAAGAGTTTGTATGTTCTCTCCGTGTCTGCGTGGGTTTCCTCCGGGCACTCCTGTTTCCTCCCACATTCCAAAAACATATGGATAAGTTAATTGGCTCCCCCTAAAATTGGCCCTAGACCACAGTACTTACACTACATAATATAGACATATGGCAATGGTAGGGATTAGATTGTGAGCTCCTTTGAGGGACAGTTAGTGACAAGATATATATATATATATATATATATATATATATATATATATATATATATATACACTGTACAGCGCTGCGTAATATGTCGGCGCTATATAAATACTAAATAATAATAATAATACTGCAATGTATTGAAGACTTGCATACTTAATGACAACAATTTTCCAGCAGAGAGAAGCTAAGAACATCAGGGGTCAGCAGGGGTCAGTACAGGACTAAGCCATCCAGTTTATATCACTGTATAGGGTAAGACACAGACAATTGCTGAGGTTCAAGTAGGGGTCAAGCCAGCTGGGTATCATCAATGCCAACTGAAGAGATAAGTGAGATGGTCATTATCAATAGCTATGGAAGCCAAGTGCAAAGCTAAAAAGCAGAACAGAGTCCATGTCAGGAGTCACAGGAAGGTCAGGCTATATGGAGTTCAACTTAGGTCAGGCCAAACAACATCAATAATACCACACCCTTAGGCTAGCTAAATATTAGAATGGACAATTAAAATGTGTACTCCGATGCCTTTTTAAGAAACATGGACCAATCAGGATGTGAGCTGATATCCACCAAAGTAAGTGTATGCTCTGCCAAGGTTCCCTTTGTGCTTAGCTCAGCTAACGCATGCATTCTCTCTAAATTTAGGAAGGATATCTGAAGGGTAGGAGTTATTACATAAACAAGAGTAACACCTGACAAGGATACTTGAAGAGATGCAAATCCTGCATTTCACAGCTTTCCATGGTCCTAGAATACTGTGCATATGGGATATTCTTCGGACTTTGAACAGTAACACTGCATGTTAGTAGTAATTTCTCTACATCAACATTTTTTTCAGTATATAGTCCACAAAATCAGAAGCATTGTTGACAAACATTTTTAAACAAATGTCAAATAAGTTAAAAGAGTTTTCTCTTGCGGTACAAACCGTAGGCTGATGTAATTTTAGAATGTGGTATTAGCCATGCATTGGTTTAATCCCCCCAAAACATTATTTGATTTATTGGTAGTGGGCAAAAATATTATTAAAATAAGACCATCATTACCCTTAATATCATAATATTGATCACAAATATTTTTTTTTCCAAGTGGAAACACTAACTTGTTGAGACAAGTGACAAAGAAAAACAACAAACCCCCTGGAATGTTCTTTATGATAACAATTGTATGCAGAAAACGGTTTGAACTGTATTTTTTAAACCGGTATTGTGATCATAAAAATCAAATTTCAACAGCAACTGGTCTGAGTGTATTAAGTGATAAGGATGCTAATCCTGCATTCAAAACTTGCAAAACTTTTTCTGCTGTTATGGTTAGTAGTTATCAAATACTTTAAGAGCACTGGCCCTAGTGCCAAACAGTGCCAAAGAGTTGAATGCTGGGAGTTCTTAATATCTATAATATATTCCTCCTCTTCCATTTATTTCCCTATCTAGCTGCTTATCAGAAACACCCTCTGATTACTTGTGTTTACAAACAAGGCTGAGGTGACTCAGTGATTGGATGTGTAAATAAAAAAAAAATAGACAGAGTAGTTGTTAGTATACACTTCAGTGGGAGTGTCTGAAGACTCTGGGAGGAGGTCAGCTAATGAATACACAATGAGCAAGAGAAGGGAGGGGGGGAAACAAGAGTCAGGGAGGATATGATGTCAGCATTAGCTTGGCAAGATGGCAACTGCCTAGAATAGGATTTTCTGCTTTTCCTTTATAAAATTCACAAGAATCATTACGTGGATAGCACAATACATCTGTTATGTAAGTAGAAGTAGTATTTATATACTTATATATGTGTTTTTTTATTTGTAGGTTAGCATGGGTGTCGCTTGTTCTTTAACAGTAGAACAAACTTGTATTAAAAATCTACTTGAGGTTTCTTCTACACTGCAAATCGCAATTCATATTTGTGTTCCTGATTTGCAATCCTGATTGCGATTTTCACTGGAAGAAAAGCAGAAAAAGAGCAGCATGCAGACTTTTTTTGATCGCACCCAAAATCAGAATCACATGTAAAATCACATAAAAATCAGAAATCGAAATCACATGTAGTATAAAAGAGCCCTGAATAAGCTCCACTCACAACAGGAAGAAGGAACAATGATCACCCTCCAAAGCTTAGCGTGAGTCAAGTTTAAGCACGGGTGCATGCTCTGTCTTTTCCCTGAGCTTCCTTCAATTGCATTCTCATATGGCTTTGAGCACAGCAGTCGCAGCCAGGAGCGTTATGGGCATGCACAGTTTGGATACATTTGTATCAGGACACTCCCACTTGAGACTACAGCACACACAGCAATGGGGGAGCATGTACGCACTTCACACAAGAATGGGGGGCAAAGGACAAAGACAGGGGAGGCTGGCTAAGCTGAGGGGACATGGAGATTATGAGGGCACTAAAGAGCTCTAATATTTATTTTTGGTTCAGGTGTGCTTTAAGTGGAGTGAGTTAACTGTTGGGTGTTCCATTTGCTGACCAAACAGGTCCCTTGGATTTCCATGGAATACCATGGCTTTAAAGACCCCTGTAGATGCTAAATGAGTGGTCACCTGGAATGTCCTCTTTGAGTCATTTGTTTTAATCACGAAGGCCAGATTTGGTAAGATTATATTCCGGGGAAAGAGTTTGCTCAACTTTGACTCTCTAATTTGTTGAGGATGTCTTTCTGTCATGCTGCCCCTACTCTTTGGAACTCCCTGCCACACCCAGTAAAGACAGCACCATCCCTGGAGCTATTCAAATGCAGACTGAAAAGCCATCTGTTTAGCCTGGCATTTCCGGACTTATAAAATTCTTCCTCTGTACCACGATGGTCAGAGCCATGCTTATGCGCTTTGAGTCCTACGGGAGAAAAGCACTTTACAAATGTTTGCTGTTGTTGTTGTTGTTCTAAATATATCAATTCTGCTAAAAGTGATCATACTGCAAAAAATCAGACTATTATTGTCTGGTGTTGTGGTTCACTTGGCAAAATGTGCAAAGAAATGAGGAAAATATTAAATTTATGGTTGATTAGCACTCGTCACTTCCTGCAAAGCCCTTATTTGCAGATGTTTTTCATCATTTAAATGTTATTTAAAAAAAATCTTAAAGAAAATAGTTTACTACAGCAAGGTTTTTTTATGTTAAATGTTATATTTTCTTTAATAAGTTAGAAAAGAAAGGTTTTTATAGCAAAGGGATTTTTGATCTGTTCAAGGTGCTTATACTTTCCTCCTGGTTCTGGGTCACCCTGAGCTATCTGGGTACTCTGTACCACCCTGATCATAGGCACTACCTCATAGAGTCTTATTAACCCATAACATGAACTGATGAGGAGCAACAACTCTGAAGAGGCTGTATGCAGGTTGTTGGATTAGTACGGCTCTGTAAAATGTGTAAACTATAGGCACACTGTCTACCAGCCATTCTAGATGTGTGTCTGGCTTTTAGGAACATAAAGAGATAATTTACATACTGTATTCAGCAGTGATCATCTATACTTTTATAAATATATTACAAGTATCTGGATCCTATTCTTCCACTTACTGTTGAGATGACAGTACACATTAGATAGACATTAGATAGACAGACAGCTGTACAAACTCCTCCCTCTAGCCAACATCACCTATGTAAAGTAGTCAGGGAGTATCTGGAGGGGATACTGGCTAGTCTGTAACACTTCTTACTGAGCCACTAATGGCTCCGCAGGCAGCCGAAGAAACGTGTCACCCACACACCACACTTCAGCATCATTCAGCACTGAACTTGCAGACAGAGCCAGGGGGTGTTCACTTGCTTGTGCTTCATGGCATGTTTCACATGAGTCCGATACTTCCTTCTTTTGGTTTTGGAAGAAGGAAGTAAGTGACCGCTCCTTAACCCTGGCGGCAGGTTTAGCGCTGAATGGTGCTGAAGTGTGGTATTTGGGTAAATTTGAAACGATGTTGGAATATGAACACCAACACTACTGGTGAGCTAATACCTACCTCCTGTCTGAGGGACACTATTGTACACCTTGCCTAGTGTACTTTTGTAGAGACCTGCAGTAATCTATACTACTGTCTTTGGAGGCTACTCCATGCTTTAAGCTGTACTGACCACACTTATGCTAGGAATACACGAGTCGATCCGGCGGCTCGATTAGCCGCCGGATCAACTCCCACCGCGTCCCTGCACGTCCCCGCTCGTCCCCACGCCGTCCAGATCGATTCCCGCTCGTCCTCGTGGGCGCTTCCTTATCTTCCGCTCGATTCCCAGCTATTGTCTGCCTGCAGGGATCGAGCAGGGAATCGATCCGGCGGGTCATCGGACCTGTCGGACATTATCAATCGAGCCATCAGCGGCTCAATTGATAAGGGCGCATCGACCCGTGTATGCCCAGCATTAGGATCAAGCAACTATCTCTTATATTTTGGATTATAGCGTGCTATGTACACAGGTCTTGCATTGTACTTGTGCTTTGTGGAACTTTAAGGGTCTATATTGTCAGCTGTCTGCAACAATCCTAATTGTGGGGTTTGGAGTACTGTGGATGATACCATATGCAGTGCAGTTTGTGATGCTTACACATTAGGGGCTTGATTCACTAAGACAAATAGCATGCCTTATCAAAGTTAACACACCTTATCAAAGTTAACATGCCTTATCAGAGTAGCATAGCGAGCGCTACGAACCGCAGGGGCTCAGGGCAGGACGAGTGGAGCTATCGTCATTGCCATAAGTCCGTAGCACTCGCTATGCTACTCTGATAAGGCATGTTATCTCTGATAACACTTGCTATTTGTCTTAGTAAATCAAGCCCTAGGAATGAAACCTTAAAGCCAATGGGTACCGTTCAAAAAAAGGAAAAGTCAGATACTCACCTAAGGAGAGGGAAGGCTCGGTCCTAATGAGCCTTCCCTCTCCTCTCCTGGTGCCCTCGGTGCTGCGCTGGCTCCCCCGTTCGCGTCCGCCGCCACAGGGACTTTGGAGGTCTTTGGGAGCACTCGGGCTTCCGAAGACATGCCGCTCCATACTACGTACGCGCAAGCGCATCATAGAGGGCGCTCGCGCATGCGTAGTATGGAGCGGCCGCGTCATCGGGAGCCCGAGTGCTCCCGAAGGCTTCCGAAAGCTCCCTTCGGCATGTGGAAGTGGCAGTATTTGACCGAACTGGTCGAATACTGCCACGGGGGATCCTGCGCGGGACCGGGCACCGGGAGAGGAGAGGGAAGGCTCATTAGGACCGAGCCTTCCCTCTCCTTAGGTGAGTATCTGACTTTTCCTTTTTTTGAACGGTAAACATTCACTTTAAAGCGGATCCGAGATGAAAAACTAACTATAACAAGTAACTTGTCTATATATCTTATCTAAAGTTTAGATAGTTTACACAGCAAATCTGTCTGCAAACAGCTTTAATAGAATATGATTATTTCTTCCTGTGATACAATCACAGCAGCCATGTTGTTTGTAAACATTACTCAGAGGCAGGCTTATCTGCATCTTGAGCAAAAAAACCTAATCCCATACTCCTCCTCCCTCTTCCCCTCTGCCTCTGAAATCTCTGGATAGTAATACCTCCCCCTCCTCCTGCCCACACTGAGCTCCCATGAGCCCTTGCTACTGTCTGAAAGTGCCTTGGCTCTCTGAAAACCTGTGGGTGTGGCTTGTTTAGTTTATAGGGAATTAGAGTATCAAAACAAAAACAAACAATAATTTGGCTTGAGGAATGCCCTATAAACAATAGGAAAGAAATACAATTATGCAATAAGTAAAAGTTCATCTCGGATCCACTTTAATCCACTGGATTATATGGTTCAAATTATGAACCTCAGAGGGTGTCTTTTTATCTGTGCACATATCCCTATTAGATCTCTTTAGTGGTAATGCTGTTTGTAGTGTGATAGTTGCAAGCACGTTTTGTATGCTTACTTATTATTGTCCCTTAGCACAGAGTTCCCCCAACCCTGTCCCCAAGGCCCACCAACAGTACATGTTTTGTAGAAAACCTCAAACATGCACAGGTGAGGTAATTAGTGTCTCAGCAGAGCTGCTTAACTACTTCTGTGGATTTCCACAAAACATGCACTGTTGGTGGGCCTTGAGGATAGGGTTGGGGAACACTGCCTTAGCAGACTGTCTTTTAACAGTGTAACAAATGTTTTTGTGGGAACTTTTAATTAATATACCGTAAAGGTTTTGTAGTTTTATTATTTTAGTCTTTGCGTTATATACGGTGTTTTGTGTTGACTTTTTAAGCTTGTTGTTGTGGCCACGGACCAATACTATAAATTAGCATGGTCTCAGAATGATATCACTCTGCCGTAGCTGCAATGTCAAAACCGCACAAAGTTACTATGTAGCAGGGGGAGTAGAGAGGTGGGATGGTTCTGTGTTCTGCAGTGAGAACTGCTCCCTCATAATGAGATGAATCTGCTGTAGCTGCAATGTCGACTGCAGGGAGTTCATATTTGGGCAGCAGGGGGAGGAGATGGGTTGGGTTGTTTTGTGCTCTGCAGTAAGAATTGCTCTCTCATAATGACATAAATCTGTTGTAGCTGCAATGTCTACCACAGGCGGTTAATATTCAAGCAGCAGGGGGAGGAGTTGGATGAAGTTGTTCTGTGCTCTGCAGTGAGAACTGATCCCTAGCTAAGTAGCTCCCACTTTAAGGGCCGGTTCACACGGGCGTCTCCTCCGCGTTTACCGCCGGCGTTCGGGACTTGGCGTTAAACGCTTCAATTCAAGTGAATGGGAGCGTTTGTACCAGGCTTCTACCGGCGTTTACGCGAACGCAGCATTCGGATCCTGATTTTCCCTGGAGTTCGAGGTGACCCTGGTCGCTACATGTATCGACCTGGGGTGGTTAACCGCCGCGGGTATTGTCCACCTATGGGGAAGAAAAACGCAGACCACAACCGAAAGCCACGGAAAGCCGCTGAAAGCCTGAACGTGTCGCCACCGCAGCACTGCCAAACGCGATGCCGCCGAAAGCTGGGCAGACGACCGTGTGAAACAGCCCTTATTGTTGAGAATATTCAAGACAGCTTTCACAATAAATCATGCAAAATTCTAAATGGAAAAACACTGGAGTAAACACAGGTAATGCTCTGTAATATATATATATATATATATATATATATATATATATATATATATATATATATATATATATATATATATATATATATATATATATATATATCTCCATTGAAGCACTTCTTTTGCATGAAGCTAATCGTATTAAAGTTAATTAGTGCTGAAAGTAATATCCAAACCTCTCTATAGAAATGAACAAATGAATAGAAGCTTATGCATGCTTGTGCCTAATTCCACAGTATTGCATGTGCATCACCAGGGATTACATGGATTTGTTGTCAGCTCCATCCCTCAATTCACTAAAAAATGAGATTATGAGTGGTACCCAGAGAGGCAGTTTCTGGATATAAGTACATATGTGCAGTGGGTTAAAATTGGGACTTTCAGTATGTACTCTAAAAAGCAAGCATAGAGGCATTATCATACTAAATAATTATATTTGCAGTGTGACTCATTCGTTTGCAGGCTTTATAATTTCACATAGGACTTTAAGATATAATACATTAATAATATATGAATTTCAGGCAATTTCATTGATTAAAAAAATACAGTATATTTAACGAAACGCAAGTTTTGGAAATGCTAATTCATTCACGTTTTATGAACAGTGTATCTACGTCCTCTGAGACTGAGGATCGTGAATACAGATACTTGTCTTCAGTAATTATGAGCACAGAGTGCATGCCAGCACACGCCTGTGCTCATTATCCATGGGGATACATAAAGGACTAATCAGGTAATAACCCTCCATAACATCTGATCCCTCCTTCTCCCCTCATGCAGAGATGAGCAGGTAAGTAGTAGTATCTCCACCTTTTCCCAGTTCCAGCAATGGTCACTAATCTCCTCTATCCCATACTGCAGCAAGCCTCTACAGCCACATCTATTAGTTCCCAGCCTGATGACCTCATCAAGTCGAGACCAGGTACATGCAGACAGTAGCCAATAGTGGCTAGAGTGCAGGCAGGCATGGATGCGCCACAACTGTCACTGAAACAGAGAGAGAGGAGACACTACGTGCAAAACTTAGGGCCACTGCAATTGAGAACAAGATAATTGTCACTATAAAGGGCACAACCAGGATCAGTATATGTACAAAGGGACTATAAGAGGAACACTATAAGCAGTACTATATTGAGGACAACTAAAAGGGAAACACATGGAATTGAGACATGTAAAAGAATCACTGCTGTAAAGAGGGTGCAGTAAGAACAAAAGATGGGGCTATGAAAATATTATTTAGCTGCCTCCTATAACCACTATAACTTTTGAAACCTACATAATAAAGTGAAGAATTTTCAGCTTTTCACATTGTTACAGTTGAAGGAGAAAAGAAGCACAATGCAGAAAAAAAATCTTTATTTCCAAATCAAATATCTTCACCATCCATTATACCCATGGCATCATTTTTAAGTTTTGTGATAAATGAGATATATAGTTAAACACAGTTTCACTTTTTTTAGCTACAATATCATTTTTTTTTTATTTAAAAACAAAAACAAAAAACTATAAACAAATACACAGACACACAAGGGTTGTCCTGAAATGTGCTTTTATCTGCCACAGAAGGTATTCTTTATCTGAAATTTAACTTGCATATGTAAGGTTAACCTCTCCCAGCAATGCTTGTCACATGACTGCAGAACTCCAGTAATTTTTTGTTCAGCAATATTAACATGCAGTTCTCCCTCAATTCCTCCAACCCATAGATGAGGAGTGCGATGCTACTACAACACAGAGACTGAAAAACCTTGTAAAAAGAAAAAAAAGAGGTGATTATGTTGAAAAATAATCAGAAGAGACAGTCTCACTGTAATCAATATGACTACCAATTCTGTATTATATACCAGTGTCTGTATTTTGTGTATACCATTGTCTGTAACCGGCGCTGAGTGCAACAAAGCTCCAACCTCGCAAAGGGGAGAAATAAGTCAGCACTGAGAGAGGTAAGTGCAAATGCATTTTAATGTCACTTAAGAACCATAGGTTGACATCAAGTGACCTTCAAAAACAGCAGAAAGCTGAGACTGGGCAAGAACAGATAGAAATAGGCTCCTGAAGGTATGGCTGAACTCTTGTAAAGCCAGAAGAAAAGCTCTTCATCAATGAGAAGACTGATGTTTGCTAAAGACCAGATGAATTGGAGTGCAGAGGATTGGAGTAAGGTCGTCTTCTCTAATGAGTCCAATTTTCAACTTTGGCCAACTTAAAGGACAACCCGAAGTGACGTGACATAATGAGATAGACATGTATATGTACAGTGCCAAGCACACAAATAACTAGGCTGTGTTCTTTTTTTTCTTTCTCTACCTGAAAGAGTTAAAAATCAGGTATGCAAGTGACAGTTTCTGCCTGGGTCGGGACGGGTCGAACTGTGTCAGACTATAGCATAAGCCTCAGTGATAAGTAATTACAGCCATAAAATACTTTCCTGTCAGTAAATGGCTTCTGAGAGCAGGAAAGAGATGAAAAGGGTCAATAATTCATAGATTTTTAGCTCATATAAAAGTAGAAGAGGAGGCACTCCTTCCAGTATCAGATGGGATTTGCCAGGCCGTCCGGTCTCCATCCGGATCCAATAGTTGCAATAGATGAGGCCGGCACCATCCATATTTTGAATGCTCTTTAATTGAAATATTATCATGACATCCTGATGGTGCCGGCCTCATCTATTGAAACTGTAGATTTTAGCTCAGGCATAGTTCAATGAAGGTGTCATTGAGCAGAGACAATGAAACAGTAAAAACGTAAAAACTAGATTTAAATATAAAATAAATCTGTGACATATCTAAAAAAGTCATTTTTAGGAGAAGGAGGACAAATACAATTGTTTTTCTCATCAGTTTATTTTCATCTCAGATGTCCTTTAAAGGCAACAAAGCACCTCGCTGCTAGGGCTCACATCCACAGACTACATCTCCCAGCATGCATTGTGATGGTCACGGGCATGGAACATTACTGGAAACTTCAAAATGTGGCACAGCGGCAATCTCTGCGGGGAAGTTGCTGGATCGCACATGGACAGGGGGAGGGGGTGGCATCTAAGTAATGATGATCATCCCAATCCCCACCCACCGTCCGATGGCACATTGTATCACAAACCCCCATCATGAGGAGGTTCATTTTATATATTTTCAGTTACATGTGCTCAATCACCTTCAAGTTTAGGCAGAGACCTCAAAAAGTGTGTAACCAAAAGTGTCTCACACCAACTGTAAAATATGTAGGAGGGTTAGTGATGATCTGGGGATGCTACAGCAAGGCTGGAAAAGGGCCGAACTATCTTTGTAAAGGATGCATGAATCAAGCCACATACCAGGTTCCTAGTAAAAAACATTTTCTTCCTTCTGCCAAGAATATGTTCCCCAACTCAGTCTATTGGTATTTCTAGTAAGACAATGTTCCATGATGTCACACAGCCCAGGGAATCAAGGTCTGAACGTAGGATCACCAAATCAAGAGTCTGTCTTAACCAGCCCAATAGATTTGAACCCAATTTAAAAACTGTGAAATAATATGAAAAGGAAGATGGATGATCACAAACTATCAACCAAAGCCGAGCTTTTTGATTTTTTTGCAGAAAGAGTGGTATAAAGTTACAAAACATCAATGTAAAAAAAAACACCAAATACCAGTGTCTGACTTTCTTTAGTTTTGTTTAAAGCACACCGAGAGTAATAATATACCTATGTGATAATTAATTGTATGAGTTTTGCTAATGGTTGAGAGGACATTAGTAACACATAACCGAGTCTCATATTTTTATTTTTACACTGATTTCTTAACTGTTGTAAAATCTGTTGTAAAATCTGCTTTGCTGTGAACAAAACAAACAGTAGCAACAATTCTTTGAACTTTTTGGTTCTAAAACCTTATCAGAAATGTTTTTCTTAGGATGAAAAAAATGGTTTGGCCTCTATTTACTTTTTAGGAAACCAGACTGAATTTGACAAGTTGTTGGACAAGCCCATTTGCATAGATGTGTAGTTTTATAGGTTTGCTTTACAGGAAGACAGAAAGGGACTTCAAACAATGTCTTAGTAGGACTAGTACTATATGTGTCTATCTTAATCTCATGTCACATGTCACTCCAGGTAAACTTTAAGTGTGTAAGGGCCCTTTTCCACTACAGCGTTTGTGATTGCTTAATCGCAAAACCGCAAACCGCTAGTGATTTTAAAATCGCTACGGTTTGCTTTTTAACATAGGAATTGCGGAATCGCGGTAGGTAATTTCCACTACCGCAATTCGTTTTTTACTTGATCGCCGCGGAACGATTTTTGCCGCGATTTTGCTATGCAGTGCATAGCATAGCAAAATCGCGATCGCAAACGTCGGGAAATCGCCGGGAATTTGTTTTTCTTTTGCTGAATCGCAATCGCTAGCGTTCAGCGCGAACGCTAGCGATTGCTAGTGCAAAAGGGCCCTAAGGGAATTTGTTTTCTTTGAATTATTCAAGTTATGCAAACACGGCATCACATCTCTTATTTTGATGCATTGACATTTCCTTAAAAATTATGCTTTAAAGAACAATATTTTTATTTCGAAATTAGAAGCAAAATTGTCAGCAGTTCTTAAAAACTAAAGCAAAGCTATTCAGTTCGACATTTGCACCTATAAAATATAAAGCCTGAGAAACTGATCATTTTTACGGTGGTCTCTTATTTTGTTTTCAAAGTTGTTTATATCAAGCTGAGTACCCACTACGTGATTTACCCAATATTTTTCCCGACGATTGGTGATACTATGAGAGGCAATCGCTACCACGATCTCACGAAATGGGTAAATGCGCACAATCACGCAGACATTGTTAAGCGTCACGCGGCGATAACAGCTATCACGGCGAATCACATCTTTAAGATCCCCGATGACTGTACTGTGATCGCTTGACTTCCTGTTCACACCCAACTTATAACATTGTGTATACCCACCGGCCGGAAGATGGATCGTGGGACGCTCGTCGTCAGGGAGACATCGCTGGATCCATCTTCCTCGTTGCTGTGGTGAGTAATCAGCTTTAGGAGTCATAAGAAGTGATAAATCTACTGCTTACAGTAATCAAAAGAGACAAAGCTAAAATGATAAAAGGTAAAAACAACCTATATAAGTGAAGTGGATAATAAAGTTTTGAAACTACACAGTGCTATTATTCACATGAGAGCACTTGGCTTATTTTATTTATTTATTTGTTTGTTTGTTTGTTTGTTTGTAAAGGTGGTCACCTGTTTAGTAAATACCTGCTCAGGTATCGGCTTTTAGCTGTAAACCTCAGGCGATGGAGAGAAAGTTCTGTCTGGCTGCTAAAATCCCCTCAGCATTTGCATTTAATTGCATACTTACTGTTTGCGTTTTAGTGACCCTTCTGTGCTGAAGGTTAGAGACCGGACAGGAAAGGGACACAGTGTCCTAAGTGAAGCTCTCTTTTGTCAAAGGTTATTTGCCATTAAAATAATGGTGTGAGTATTCTGATGAACCACATCCTCTGCCTTTGTAAGACTTATTTTACACTTTTTTGTTTGTTTCTTTTGTATATTGTGCTTTTGTGTTTTATTTTGTATTTGTGTGTGCGTCTGTGTTAATTATTTACTGTGCCCTTAAAATAGCCATAGGTTGGTTGCATTCATTTTTAATGATTTTCTGTGTCCTGAAACATCTGCTAGAGGTCTAGTCCATTGACCTATCACCCATGGCTGTAAAAAGGCCTTCATTATAGACCCACCATGTCTTTCTTCTTCCCATCTCTATCCTGCACTCTATACCTTGTTAGATTTCACTAACCTTTTTTTCTTAACATGAATTTCTTTGTCAGCTGTGCTAACAAACATGTAGTGGACAGACACAGGGCTATTATGTAGAAGGTATATTTAAGCCTAGGACAAAATTATGTACAGCGTCAACAGACCATTATGACCACTAATTTAATAAGTAATTGCATTTGGGTGATGAGTGACTAGTAGAGCCCTGGGCCATATGGGAAGGCCACTACAATGTTTTAATGCCATAGAGAAGGCCCTTCTGCATGTGTGTGTGTGTGCGTGCGTGCGTGCGTGCGTGTGTGTGTGTGTTGTGTGTGTGTTTTGTGTGTGTGTTGTGTGTGTGTGTGTTGTGTGTGTTGTGTGTGTGTGTGTTGTGTGTGTGTGTGTGGTGTGTGTGTGGTGTGTGCGGTGTGTGTGGTGTGCATGTGTGTGTTGTGTGTGTTGTGTGTGTGTGTTGTGTGTGTGTGCGTGTGTTATGTGTGTGTTGTGTGTGTGTGTGTGTGTGCGTGTGTTCGTGGTGTGTGTGTGGTGTGTGTGTGTTGTATGTGTTGTGTGTGCGTGTGTGTGTGTGAGTCTGCGTGTGTGTGTGTTGTGTGTGTGGTGTGTGTGTTGTGTGTGTGGTGTGTGTGTGTGCGTGTGTTTGTGGTGTGTGTGTGGTGTGTGTGTTGTATGTGTTGTGTGTGTGGTGTGTGTGTGTGTGTATGTGTGTGTGTATGGTGTGTGTGGTGTGTGTGGTGTGTGTGTGTGTGTGTGTGTGTGTGTGTGGGTCTGCGTGTGTGTTATGTGTGTGTTGTGTGTGTGGTGTGTGTGTGTGCGTGTGTTTGTGGTGTGTGTGTGGTGTGTGTGTTGTATGTGTTGTGTGTGTGGTGTGTGTGTGTGTGTGCGTGTGTGTGTGTGTGTGTGTTGTGTGTGTGTGTGTGGTGTGTGTGTGGTGTGTGCGGTGTGTGTGGTGTGCATGTGTGTGTTTTGTGTGTTGTGTGTGTGTGTTGTGTGTGTGTGCGTGTGTTATGTGTGTGTTGTGTGTGTGTGTGTGTGTGTGTGTGTGTGTGCGTGTGTGCGTGTGTTTGTGGTGTGTGTGTGGTGTGTGTGTGTTGTATGTGTTGTGTGTGTGGTGTGTGTGTGTGCGTGTGTGCGTGTGTGTGTGTGGGTCTGCGTGTGTGTGTGTTATGTGTGTGTTGTGTGTGTGGTGTGTGTGTGTGCGTGTGTTTGTGGTGTGTGTGTGGTGTGTGTGTTGTATGTGTTGTGTGTGTGGTGTGTGTGTGTGTATGTGTGTGTGTATGGTGTGTGTGGTGTGTGTGTGTGTGTGTGTGTGTGTGTGTGTGGGTCTGCGTGTGTGTGTGTTATGTGTGTGTTGTGTGTGTGGTGTGTGTGTGTGCGTGTGTTTGTGGTGTGTGTGTGGTGTGTGTGTGTTGTATGTGTTGTGTGTGTGGTGTGTGTGTGTGCGTGTGTGTGTGTGGGTCTGCGTGTGTGTGTGTTATGTGTGTGTTGTGTGTGTGGTGTGTGTGTGTGCGTGTGTTTGTGGTGTGTGTGTGTGCGTGTGTTTGTGGTGTGTGTGTGGTGTGTGTGTTGTATGTGTTGTGTGTGTGGTGTGTGTGTGTGTGCGTGTGTGTGCGTGTGTGTGTGGTGTGCGTGTGTGTGTGTTTTCCTAAATATTTTATGCAAACTGTACAATATTCGAGCATTGAGCCACCCTTTGTTTTATAGTACCGAAAATTAGATGTACTTTCACATTCATATCACCATCTCCTGGCACCTCATTGGAGATTTCTCAAACGTGTCATAGTAATCAGATCAGTAATCAGTAATCAGTAATCAGATGGAGCAATGTTATCAAGAAATTGTTTTTGGGTGAGGTATTAGGTCATTTCTGATTCAGGGCTGTTTAAAATGAAATTCCCACTCCCACCCCAGCCCCCTCACAAAAGCAGAAAATATAGTAGATGATATTACTTCTTTCACAAGCAGCTGCACTGGTAATGTAACTGCCCATGCAAGAGGTCACTGGACCTTCATATAAGTGACAGAGATGCAAACAGGAAATACAATTCTTTCCATCCATTATACATGGACGCTGTCAGATCAACTCTTGCTTGTAAGACATAACTGGATACACACATAGGTACGGTTATTTATAATCATGCTTATACCATTTTAGCAAGGCATATGAAATTGATCCCCTCCCAATTAATATCACATGCTTTCACCAGTAGTATTTTTTTTAAATAAAGTCATATGTAAATAGCGCTAGAATTATTAATGATAAAAAACATCTGCAATAACCCGCACTCCTTAATTAAATAAGCAATTTAGGATTGTTGCCTGTGAGACCAACCCTTTCATATTGTAGTCCATAATCAAACAATAGAATCGGCATTTATTGATTGAATTATTATTATTATTATTTATTGTATTTATATAGCGCCAACATATTACGCAGCGCTGCACAATAGATAAAAGGGTTAACATACAAGGTAGGACATACAGGAAACTCACAACAAAACAAGATCATGCAAATGATTTGATAATAGTATCATAGGTCAAAATAGAGACTGTTCTAGTCCACAAGAGGGGTGATTGTCAGTAAGATTGCATAATCAAGCTGGAAACACTAAGGGAGAGGGCCCTGCCAGAGGCTTACAATCTAAAGGGTGGGGGTGGAGACAATAGGTGTGTCTGCGAGAGGGTGTCTAACAGAACATATTATGGTGCTGGTGTAGGGGGGTATGCGAGCATGAAAGGGTGAGTCTTGAGAGCTTGTGTGAAGGTATTAAAGGTTGGGGCGAGTCTGGTGGCTGGAGGGAGCGAGTTCCAGAGAGCAGCTTATTGAGGGTGGGTCTGGCATTCCAGAGGCCACAGGAAACACGGAGCGAATGCCTAGGGGTAGGATGGATAGGAATAAGGTTATGCCGAGGGGGTGTGTGGGTAGAGTTTGGGGGGGAGGGAATGGAGGTGCATGGGGGTTGAGGACCAAAAGGGAGTCTAAGGACAAAAGGGGAGAGGGTGCGGGGAAACAGAAGGGGGACAAGGTGTAGAAGGAGGTGGAGGTACAGCATGGGGTGATGGGGGAGAGCGAGATGGGGAGGGAGATAGCTTGGAAATGGTGGAGGGGTAAGGGAGTGAATAGGAGGGAACATTTTGTACTGATGGGATAAGGTAGGATGGGGTGTGGAGAGTGGAAGCATAGACGGGGGACAGCAGTAAGATGAGATAAAT
This sequence comes from Hyperolius riggenbachi, assembly GCF_040937935.1. Lineage (NCBI taxonomy): Eukaryota > Metazoa > Chordata > Amphibia > Anura > Hyperoliidae > Hyperolius > Hyperolius riggenbachi. The sequence goes on along the minus strand of NC_090654.1, from coordinate 114,282,359 downwards.
GTCACCAATGATGTGGCTGAAGGGGGTTCAGCAAAGTTGCATCAGTAATCAATCTGGTAAGGAGCAGTCCACAGGAGTTCAGCAGTGACGTTGGCAGATCATCAATGATGGCAAAAAAAAATAAAAAAATCCAGCTGTGTGTGATTGGTAGATGGGGTGTCTGGTTGGTAATGACGTAGCTGGTAGATGGGGTGTCTGGTTGGTAATGACGTAGCTTGTCTGGAGGTCGGCGATGGATCAGCTGATAGGAAGTTCAGCAGTGGAGCAGTTAGCGAAGATCAGCAGTAGTGTGGTTGGTGAGGCACGGTGAAACCACCATTGAATAGGAATCGCAGATGGCGAGTGCCCCAACACTAAAGGGTCTGCTATTCATTCCTTTATAAATGATTTAGTCAGTGTTTGCCCATTGTAAAGTCTTTTCTCACCCTGATTTATACTCTGAAATGTTTCACAGGCAGCAAAATCTTTAGTCCTGTCAGATATGCAGACATCAAACCAACAAACGTTGATTCCGGTGATACCTTTATTGACTAAGTGTAGTCATTAAAGGTATCACCGGAATCAATGTTTGTTGGTTTGATGTCTGCATTTCTGCTCCATGACTAACACCGCACCACACTTCATTCGCTTAGTGCTGTCAGGTGATCTCTGTGAAATGTTTATTTCTGAGAATTCCAAAGCCAGTACAAAATATACCTGGTCTCTCAGAATGCTCTGGGAGTAAGAATTCCGTTTATCTAATCCCCCTAGGCTAAACATCACTGGAATGGTTGGGGTTAAATTCAATATACAGCAATATACTGTATAGCTATAGGCAGAAGCGTATCTAGAGGGGAGCAGGCATGGCTCATGCCATGGGAGCCACAGCACTGTGGGCGGCTGGCCTGCCCCTGTGCTGCGCTGGCTACTTAATGTATATATACTGTACATGGCTAATTCATTTATGTACACAGGGCGCACTTGGCTTTTTAATTATTTTATCTTGTCAACAGCTGGCTATTTAATTTGTTTATCACTACGCACCTGGCTATTTGATTATTTTATGTGGAGGAGTGTGACTACTTAATTATTTTATCTGCAGGAGTGTGACTATTTAATATTTGTATTAAAGGGACACTTAAGCTAGTAATAAAAAAACAGTTTTACTTGCCTGGGGCTTCTACCAGCCCCCTGTAGCTGTCCCATGCCCTTGCAGTCACTCACGGAGCCTCCAGTCCCCCGCCGCCAGCTAGTTTCGTTTTCGCTGACAGGCCCTGACAGGGAGTCGGCAGGAGTCCTTCGCAGACCTGGCCACACGTATCCTTAATCATGTTCCTGTCCTCAATAACGCCCTGTATGGGCGCAGGATGCTATTGCGGTCAGGCATGCAAAGAAAATAGTGTGACCAGTCCTGTTAGCGAAAACGAAACTAGCTGGCAGCGGAGGATCGGAGGATCTGTGAGTGACTGCGAGGGCACGGGTTGGCTGGAGGGGGCTGGTAGAAGCCCCAGGAAAGTAAGACTGTTTTTTTATTCCTGGCTTAAGTGTCCCTTTAAGGGGGGGGGGGGATGTGACAACTTGATGAATTATCTGGAGGCATGTGACTACTTGATTCTTTTATCTGGAGGCTTGTGAGTACTTGATCCTTTCATCTGGAATCATGTGACTATTTATATATTTAATTTTTGTTAGGCATATGGCTATTTAATTGTAATATCTAGGAGAGCATGGCTTCTCATTGCATGTATTCAGGGGCATATTAAGCTTTGGTATCTGGGCAGCCCAGCTGCTTAATGCTGGTATCTAGGGAAGACCCATTTGTCTTACACAGTGGAGCCGCCTACAGATAAAAAATAAACTGCCTGTCCTGCGGTCAGGGCCGGCCCGCTCATGAGGCGGGGTGAAACTTTTGCCTCAGGTGGCACATTTCTAGGGGCGGCATCCGCCCACCTGTGGGTACGGGGAGCCGGCCGCCGAGCTGGAGGGGTAGCGGGCAGGACGGGGGTATTGGGCCTAGCGGCGGGGAGGGGGGTCGGACCCCCCTCCCTCGCCTGGGTCCCCCGTCCTCCGCTCCCCTCCAGCCTTAAATAGATCAGAAGCGCTACTCGTAAGAGGCAGTGGGCGGGGAGGACTCACCTCTTCCTCGATCCAGCGTGCGCTCCACTGACGTCACTTCCTGCAACGCCGCCCACTGTATTGTAAGTGGACGGCGTTGCAGGAAGTGACGTCAGTGGAGCGCACGCTGGATCAAGCGAGGAAGAGGCGACCCCCCTCCCCGCCGCTAGGCCCAATACCCCCGTCCTGCCCACTACCCTTCCAGCTCAGCGGCTGGCGCCCCCCCCCTCCCCAGGGGGGGGGGGGGGGCGGCAGCAATAATTTTTTCAAAATATGCCTCAGGCGGCAAAAAGTCTAGGGCCGGCCCTGCCTGCGGTATTGAATTGTGGTCTCCCATTGCTTGTTGGACTGAAATATTCCAACTTACCTAACCACCCTTTAAGCCAACAAACAGGGAGGGCGGGGGAAAAGGAAGGGGGGGCAGATATAAATTGGTCTTCCTGTGGCCCTGTATGGTCTTAACCTAATTAGCTGTGATAGTGAGGGGAAAGGTTAGTGTTAGGAATGGAGAGGGGGAGGTTAGTGTTAGGATAGGAGAATGTTAGGAGTCAAGAGGGTTAGGGTCAGAGTGGGAGGTTAGTGTTAGGTGTTTAAAAAGGGGAAGGCTAGTGTTAGAACAGAGTACAGAGAGGGAATAAAAAAAAGTAACCTTGACAATACCCCGAGCCAAAACACACAGACAACAATAACAAAAGTATGCAAGGAGGGGTGTTGTTTTTGAGAGGAAGGGGGTTCTGACCTGGGGGGGGGGGGGGATGGGGGGCACAATTTCAGTGTATGCCACAGGTGCTATATTATTCATGTACACCCCTGGCTATAGGAAGTTTTTCTGATGCTAAAATCAGGAAAGCTACCGTATTAGTGGGTATCCTGAATAATTGACTGCATTCTACTATATGTCACTACAGTGCCTCTTTAACCTTACTATCTCCAGCCCTATCCTAATCACTGCCATTACCAACGGAAGCTATCCCAACCCGATAACACTGACTGATGCTCATCTTCTTTTATCTTCATCCTTGATGCCAAATCCAAGTACTATGGAGAAACTTTGACATTTCTACCGTCAAATGCTGGTGACCAACCTAAAGAGACACTGAAGCGAAAAAAAATTATGATATAATTAATCGATTCTATAGTACGGATAATTACTAGAACATTAGTAGCAAAGAAAATATTCTCATATTTTTATTTTCAGTTATATAGTGTTTTTCATAACATAGCATCATTCTTTAATATTTGCAGTTTACACACTACTCAGCATTCTAAATGATTTTAAAGAGCAGGACAGTGAACTATTGACCTGTCCTCTGCAGGAAAAAGAAGCAACAGTGACTGACAGCTGAGATAACAAGCTTCAGAAGACAGAGCTCTCTGCTACTTTGAAAGTCCTGGAGCTCAGTGGCTCTTTTGCATAGATAACAACTGGAGTTTTTTAACTCTTCCTGTGCTGCAAACAATATTAGACTTGTGTCTCTGCTCCTAATGTTTTATTTTTTAACTGTACTACACATACAAATCATATTTTTTGTTTCCGCTTCAGTGTCTCTTTAAAGAGGAAATTCAATGAAAATAACGAAATGAAAAAAAGTACTTAATTTTTACAATAATTATTTATAAATGATTTAGTCAATGTTTGTCCATTGAAAAATCTTACCTTTCCCTGATTTACATTCTGACATTTATCACATGGCGACATTTTTGCTGCTGGCAGGTGATGTCTGTGGAAAGAGATGATGCATTTTTGGCAGTTGGAAAGCTGTTATTTCCCACAATGCAACAAGGCTCCCATAGTGTAATGCCATCACCCTGGTGCTGACATCGCACTATGGGAGGGCTTTTACCACAATATCAGGCATACAGAGCCCCTTGATGATCCATTTTAGAAAAGGTAAACATTTCTCATGGGAAAGGGGGTATCAGCTACTGATTGGGATGAAGTACAATTACTGAAAACCCCATGAGTGCTGGCATTGTTATAGCTGAACACCTTCTCCCAAAACTACAGTGCCACAAATACCTGCTTCATGCACGCTGTATTTGGACATGACTGAGAGTTCAACACTTGTGACACCGAACAAGAGATTATTTTTAAATAGTCAGTATTGTTTGATGAATTTTATTCTCCAGTGTTTTATTCTCCAGCTCAGGAGGAGAACCTTAGTAGTTCAGTCCGGTGTTCTTTCTGTGGTTTATACCATCAAAGCAGGAACAAGCATTTCCGAGCTTTTTCCACACCCTAACTAATTACATCTTACTCATCACCTGGAGCTTCCTTTCATATGAATGAATGAATTTAATTCGTAGAAGAATTGCTCTCACCTATTATGTTTGCTGTGTAAACAGAATCTACCGCATTTAGTATCTTGTTTGCACCACAAAGGAAAATTGTTTCCTGAAAGTGGACCTGAACTCTTGCACAGGACAGAAGGAAAACATAGAGAAATACACCCTGAATGTATGCAGGGAGTTTAGCCTGTCTAATTCCCCCTCATTTGTTTCTAATCACAAGTTGTAATTTGATCTCTCCCCGTGTTATCTGACTGCCAGGGCAGATAAGGTAAATAAGCTCATTTGAAAGCACAGGATGTTAACAATATGTCTGCTTTCATGAAACAGGAAGTAGAAACAGTGCAGATTTATTTTAGGATTTGTATCAGGTGTAATAAAGACATTTTTTTGTTTAAAGGTGATTATGCTGTTGCTTATCTTTTAGAGTAGAGAGGACGTCCTGAGTTCAGGTCCAATTTAAAGGACAAGTGTAAGGAGAGCGATATGGAGGTTGCCATATTTATTTCCTTTTTTTTTAAACAATACCAGTTGCCTGGCAGCCCCGTTGGTCTATTTGGCTGCAGTAGTATCTGATTCACACCAGAAACAAGCATGCAGCTAATCTTGTCAGATCTGACAATAATGTCAGAAACACCTGATCTGCATATGCCTGTTCAGGGTCTATGGCTAAACATATTACAGGCAGAGGGTCATCAAGATAGCCAGGCAACTGGTATTGTTTAAAAGTAAATAAATATGGCAGCCTCCATATCCCTCTCATTACAGTTGTCCTATTAAAGTGTACCTGAAGTGACATGTGGCATGATGAGGTACATATGTGAACATATAGTGCTTATCCTACTTTCCTGTGTTCATATTTACGAATGGTGCTTTTTCTGGCAACCATAGAGAGAGATATCATAAAATAATTACTATGATGGTATTACACTCCTAATAAATTGGCTTTATTTTCTATTGACCAGACAGATAGATGTTAGAGGAATTGTTCAGCTAAAGGAAGCATGTTCCACATATGCTGGAATTGCCCATATAGCAAAAGACTTTATTTACACCTTGATTGGGCTCAGACTCAGTCCATCTTGAAACAAGTCCCCACTTGTTTCAAGAGGTCCAACATCATACCTGTCCCTAAGAAACATGATGTCTCCGACCTCAACAACTTTAGGCCTGTAGCCCTGACGTCCGTCATCATGAAGACCCTGGAGAGAGTGGTCCTATATATCCTCAAGCTTTCCACCCTGCCCCTACTGGACCAACTTCAGTTCGCTTATAGGACAAATAGGTCCACTGACGATGCCATAAATATCTGCTTGGAGTTCATCAATGAACACCTTGACAAACCAGATACGTATGCCAAAATTTATGCCCACGCATTCTCCAGGAGGATTTGGCTGCACTTGGGGTCCATCCCATCCTTCGCCTATGGATCATGGACTTTCTCTCCAACAGGCTCTAGGTCATCAAGCTGGGGGATATCTACTCACGTGAAATGATCACCAACAATGGGGCCCCCCAAGGCTGCGTCCTGTCCCCACTGCTATTCTCCTTATACACGAATAACTGTAGGTCCACAGCAGACTTTGTCAAGGTCATTAACCACTTAAACCCCCGTGGTACGAATTTCTCCATCCCTTTTTTCCCCCCTAAAAAACCAGGGACGGAGAAATCCGTACCTTCTGCGCTACCGCCGCTGTCCGCGCTCCCGACGCTCGTGTGCGCGCACCCGCCGCTCGCGCACGCCGCCGCCTGCTCGCACGGAGATCAATGAACGGGAAAATCCATTCCCGTTCGTTGATCTAAGCCCCCGCAATGATCGCGCTGCTTCTATTAGAAACAGCGCGATCATAGTGATTCTCCCAGCCGCTACTGCTTCCTGTAAGCGTCCGGAAGGACGCTTACAGGTCGCATGTAAACAAACACACTGTGGCCATCTTGTGGCCAAATAGTAAACTACACCCTAAAAGCATTTTACATAAACATTACATTTACACAATAAATTAACTCATTATCTCCCACACTCCCCAATTTTTTTATTTTTTTTTTGTAATTAAAAAAAAAAATACAATAAAAAAAAACAACATAAATAGTTACCTTAGGGACTGAACTTTTTAAATATTTATGTCACGAGGGTATAACACTGTTACTTTTTTAAACTGCGGGCTTGTAATTAGGGATGGATGCAAAACTGAAAAAAATGCACCTTTATTTCCAAATAAAATATTGTCGCCAAACATTGTGATAGGGACACAATTTAAATGGTTTTATAACCGGGACAAATGGTTAAATACATTTCATGGGTTTTAATTACAGTAGCATGCTTTATTTAAAAACTATAATGGCCGAAAACTGAAAAGTAATAATTTTTTCCCACATTTTTTCCTATTTTCCCATTAAAACACATTTAGAATAAAATAATTCTTGGCATAATGTCCCACCTAAAGAAAGCCTAATTGGTGGCGAAAAAAAACAAGATATAGTTCATTTCATTGGGATAAGTAATAATAAAGTTATAGACGAATTAATGGAAGGAGCTCTGAAAGGTGAAAATTGCTCTGGTGTTCAAGGGGTAAAACCCCTCAGTGGTGAAGTGGTTACGTTTGCGGACGACACCACCATTGGCGGTCTCATCACCAAGGATAACATTCAGGTGTACCGGCAGCAGGTGGAGATGATATGTCACTGGTGCAAAGACAACAGTCTGGTACTCAACACAGCCAAAACAGTTGAGCTGATCATCAACTTTAGGAGGTCTGCTCCCACACCTCCTCCAATCTACATTGACTGTACAGAAGTGGCTAGAGTGTCCTGCGCACGCCTCCTGGGCACTACCATCTCATGTGACCTCAGCTGGAGGCTAGAGTTGGGCCGAACGGTTCGCCTGCGAACGGTTCCATGCGAACTTCAGTGGTTCGCGTTCGCGTCCCGCAGGCGAACCTTTGCGGAAGTTCGGTTCGCCCCATAATGCACATGGAGGGTCAACTTTGACCCTCTACATCACAGTCAGCAGGCCCAGTGTAGCCAATTAGGCTACACTAGCCCCTGTAGCCCCACCCCCCCCCTTATATAAGGCAGGCAGCGGCGGCCATTACGGTCACTCGTGTGCTGCCTGCGTTAGTGAGAGTAGGGCGAGCTGCTGCAGACTGTCTCTCAGGGAAAGATTAGTTAGGCTTAACTTGTTCCTGTCTGGCTGCATACCTGTTCTGTGAACCCACCACTGCATACCTGTGCTGTGAACCCACCACTGCATACCTGTGCTGTGAACCCACCACTGCATACCTGTTCAGTGAACCCACCACTGCATACCTGTGCTGTGAACCCACCACTGCATACCTGTTCAGTGAACCTGCCACTGCATACCTGTTCTGTTCAGTGGACCCGCCACTGTATACCTGTTCATTGAACCCACCACTGCATACCTGTGCTGTGAACCCACCACTGCATACCTGTTCTGTGAACCTGCCACTGCATACCTGTTCTGTTCAGTGGACCCGCCACTGTATACCTGTTCATTGAACCCACCACTGCATACCTGTGCTGTGAACCCACCACTGCATACCTGTGCTGTGAACCCACCACTGCATACCTGTTCTGTGAACCCACCACTGCATACCTGTTCAGTGAACCCGCCACTGCATACCTGTTCTGTTCAGTGGACCCGCCACTGTATACCTGTTCAGTGAACCCGCCACTGCATACCTGTTGTGTTCAGTGAACCTGCCACTGCATACCTGTTCTGTGAACCCGCCACTGTATACCTGTTCTGTTTAGTGAACCCGCCACTGTATACCTGTTCTGTTTAGTGAACCCGCCACTGCATACCTGTTCTGTTCAGTGGACCCGCCACTGTATACCTGTTCAGTGAACCCGCCACTGCATACCTGTTCTGTTCAGTGGACCCGCCACTGTATACCTGTTCAGTGAACCCGCCACTGCATACCTGTTGTGTTCAGTGAACCTGCCACTGCATACCTGTTCTGTGAACCCGCCACTGTATACCTGTTCTGTTTAGTGAACCCGCCACTGTATACCTGTTCTGTTTAGTGATCCCGCCACTGCATACCTGTTCTGTTCAGTGGACCCGCCACTGTATACCTGTTCAGTGAACCCGCCACTGCATACCTGTTCTGTTCAGTGGACCCGCCACTGTATACCTGTTCAGTGAACCCGCCACTGCATACCTGTTGTGTTCAGTGAACCTGCCACTGCATACCTGTTCTGTGAACCCGCCACTGTATACCTGTTCTGTTTAGTGAACCCGCCACTGTATACCTGTTCTGTTTAGTGAACCCGCCACTGTATACCTGTTCAGTGAACCCGCCACTGCATACCTGTTCTGTTCAGTGGACCCGCCACTGTATACCTGTTCAGTGAACCCGCCACTGCATACCTGTTGTGTTCAGTGAACCTGCCACTGCATACCTGTTCTGTGAACCCGCCACTGTATACCTGTTCTGTTTAGTGAACCCGCCACTGTATACCTGTTCTGTTTAGTGAACCCGCCACTGCATACCTGTTCTGTTCAGTGGACCCGCCACTGCATACCTGTTCTGTTCAGTGGACCCGCCACTGTATACCTGTTCAGTGAACCCGCCACTGCATACCTGTTGTGTTCAGTGAACCTGCCACTGCATACCTGTTCTGTGAACCCGCCACTGTATACCTGTTCTGTTTAGTGAACCCGCCACTGTATACCTGTTCTGTTCAGTGGACCCGCCACTGTATACCTGTTCAGTGAACCCGCCACTGCATACCTGTTGTGTTCAGTGAACCTGCCACTGTATACCTGTTCAGTGAACCCGCCACTGCATACCTGTTGTGTTCAGTGAACCTGCCACTGCATACCTGTTCTGTGAACCCGCCACTGTATACCTGTTCTGTTTAGTGAACCCGCCACTGTATACCTGTTCTGTTTAGTGAACCCGCCACTGTATACCTGTTCAGTGAACCCGCCACTGTATACCTGTTCTGTTTAGTGAACCCACCGCATCAGTGCGCATACCTGTGCAGTTAAGTGAACCCACCTACCTACGTGAGTGCACGCAGTGTGATATACCACTCCGTGCATACCCGATATGGACAAAACAGGTAGAGGAAGAGGTATTGCCAGAGCCAGAGGAAGGCCACCCGGCAGGTCTGCGCGAGGTCGTGTAAATGTAATTTCGTGTGGACCTGGCCCACAGTACAGTGCTCGGAAGAAGGCACGTCCCATCACCTCCCAAGATTGTCAGGACGTGGTTGAGTATTTAGCGACACAGAACACCTCATCTTGCTCAGCCACCAGCGCTACTACTAGCACCACTTCCGCTGCATTTGACACTTCGCAAGAATTATTTAGTGCTGAAATCACTGATGCACAGCCATTGTTGTTACAGCCAGATGAATTTTCACCAGCTCATATATTTGAGTTACCCGGCAACACTATGGATGTAACGTGTAAGGAGGATGAAGGACCTACTGATGGTGCATGTTTGGATTTGTCTGAGGCAAGCGAAGCTGGGCAGGATGATTACGATGATGACGATGATAGGGATCCTCTGTATGTTCCCAATAGAGGAGATGAAGAGGGGGACAGTTCAGAGGGGGAGTCAGAGAGTAGTAGGAGGAGAGAAGTTGCTGAAAGAAGCTGGGGCAGCTCTTCGTCAGAAACAGCTGGTGGCAGAGTCCGGCACCATGTATCGCCACCTATGTACAGCCAGCCAACTTGCCCTTCAGCATCAGCTGCTGAGGTCCCCATAGTGCCCACATCCCAGGGTGGCTCAGCGGTGTGGAAATTTTTTCATGTGTGTGCCTCAGATCGGAGCAAAGCCATCTGTTCGCTCTGCCAACAAAAATTGAGCCATGGAAAGGCCAACACTCACGTAGGGACAAGTGCCTTACGAAGGCACCTGGAGAAAAGGCACAAACAGCAATGGGATGGCCACCTGAGCAAAAGCAGCAGCAGCACACAAAAGCAAAGCCACCCTCCTTCTCCTCTTCCTCCTCCATCAGGTGCATTATCTGCTTCTGCCGCTTTCTCCCTTCCACCTTCACAGGCACCCTCCTCCACTCCGCCTCTGCCCTTGAGCGGTTCCTGCTCCTCTGCCCACAGCAGCAGTCAGGTGTCCGTGAAGGAAATGTTTGAGCGGAAGAAGCCAATTTCGGCCAGTCACCCCCTTGCCCGGCGTCTGACAGCTGGCGTGGCGGAACTGTTAGCTCGGCAGCTGTTACCATACCGGCTGGTGGACTCTGAGGCCTTCCGTAAATTTGTGGCCATCGGAACACCGCAGTGGAAGATGCCAGGCCGCACTTATTTTTCGAGAAAGGCCATACCCCAACTGCACCGTGAAGTTGAGAGGCAAGTGGTGTCATCTCTTGCGAAGAGCGTTGGGTCAAGGGTACACCTGACCACGGATGCCTGGTCTGCCAAGCACGGGCAGGGCCGCTACATTACCTACACAGCCCATTGGGTGAACCTGGTGGTGAACGATGGCAAGCAGGGCGCAGCGGACCAAATTGTGACACCTCCACGGCTTGCAGGCAGGCCTCCTGCCACCTCCTCTCCTCCTGCTACATGCTCTTCGCTGTCCTCCTCCTCCTTGGCTGAGTGGCAGTTCTCCTCTCCAGCTACACAGCCCCAGCTCCGCAGGGCCTATGCTGCATGCCAGGTAAGACGGTGTCACGCCGTCTTAGACATGTCTTGTCTCAAAGCGGAGAGTCACACTGGAGCAGCTCTCCTGGCTGCTCTTAAGAAACAGGTGGATGAGTGGCTGACCCCGCACCACCTGGAGATAGGCAACGTGGTGTGCGACAACGGCAGCAATCTGCTTGCCGCTTTGCATATGGGGAAGCTGACACACATACCCTGCATGGCACATGTCATGAATCTAGTGGTTCAAAGATTTGTGGCAAAGTACCCTGGCTTAGCGAATGTCCTGAAGCAGGCCAGGAAGTTCTGTGGGCATTTGAGGCGGTCTTACACAGCCATGGCACGCTTTGCGGAAATTCAGCGCAAAAACAACATGCCGGTGAGACGCCTCATTTGCGATAGCCCTACTCGCTGGAACTCGACCCTGCTCATGTTCTCCCGCCTGCTAGAACAGAAGAAAGCCGTGACCCACTACCTCTACAACTTCAGTAGAATGAAACAGTCTGGGAAGATGGGGATGTTCTGGCCCAACAACTGGACACTGATGGAAAATGCATGCAGGCTCATGCGGCCGTTTGAGGAGGTGACCAACCTGGTGAGCCGCAGTGAGGGCACCATCAGCGACTTAATTCCCTACGCTTACTTCTTGGAGCGTGCTGTGCGTAGAGTGGCGGATGAAGCTGTGAATGAGCGTGACCAGGAACCGTTACGGCAGGAACAGGCATGGGACCAATTTTCATCAGACCCAGCTGTTTCCTCAACACCTGCGGCAGCACAGAGGGGGGAGGAGGAGGAGGAAGAAGAGAAGTCGTGTGCAGAAGACGAGTCAGACTCAGAGGATGATGAGCAAGGTGTTTCTTTGGGGGAGGAGGAGGAGGAGGAGGGGACAGCGGCAGGAGAACAACCTCAGCAGGCATCGCAAGGGGCTTGTGCTGCTCAACCTTCCCGTGGTATTGTGCAAAAAAAAGTGGGATCAGCTCATCTGTTTTTAAGTAGCGCTGTTCATTTCTTTGCTATGTTTGATTGATTTATTTCTGGTCAGCTGCTCCCACTTAATAGTTTTCCTTTGGTGTATATGCAGAGCCTCTGTTTGGGTTCAAGGTGCGTTTGTAGTTTCTGGGGGGGCTCAGCGCATCTCTGAGCTGAGGCCATTCAGAGGCGGCCTGGTGATGCGCTGATCCCACTTTTTTTTTTTTTTTGCACAATTCTCAATTTTACTGGTAGCGCGCCCAGGCTATGCATATGCATAGGTAGAATTTAGTTAGTGTTAGGTCCCCTCCCATGGAGGAAAGACTTCTTCGACAGTGGGAGGGACAAGTACCTAACAAATTGCAAATTGTTAGCGGAAACTAACATCCTCCAAGTGGTAGACAGGTCATGTGTATGCTCATTGTGTATTTGAATCCCATGAGTGGGGTGTGCACTTTTTTGCAGGTAAGCACTCATCTGTTTTTAAGTAGCGCTGTTCATTTCTTTGCTATGCTTCCCGTGGTATTGTTCGCGGCTGGGGGGAGGAGGTTGACTTACCTGACGTCACTGAGGAAGAGCAAGAGGAGATGGAGGGTACTGGATCCGACTTTGTGCAGATGTCGTCTTTTATGCTGTCCTGCCTGTTGAGGGACCCCCGTATAAAAAACCTCAAGGGGAATGACCTGTACTGGGTGGCTACACTACTAGACCCTCGGTACAGGCACAAAGTGGCGGACCTGTTACCAACTCACCGGAAGGTGGAAAGGATGCAGCACATGCAGAACCAGCTGTCAACTATGCTTTACAATGCCTTTAAGGGTAATGTGACGGCACAACGCCAGCAAGGTACCACTGCCACTAATCCTCCTTCCGTGTCCACGCAGTCAAAGACAGGACGCTCCAGAGATCTCATGGTGATGTCGGACATGCGGACGTTCTTTAGTCCAACGCCTCGCCGTAGCCCTTCCGGATCCACCCTCCACCAACGCCTGGAACGGCAGGTAGCCGACTACCTGGCCTTAAGTGTGGATGTAGACACTGCTGTGAACAGCGATGAGGAACCCTTGAACTACTGGGTGCGCAGGCTTGACCTGTGGCCAGAGCTGTCCCAATTTGCCATCCAACTTCTCTCCTGCCCTGCCGCAAGCGTCCTGTCAGAAAGGACCTTCAGCGCAGCTGGAGGCATTGTCACAGAGAAGAGAAGTCGCCTAAGTCACAAAAGTGTTAAGTACCTCACCTTTATCAAAATGAATGAGGCATGGATCCCGGAGGGCTGCTGCCCGCCCCAAGACTAAGTCAGTCCCCGCACACACAGCATCTCTGCCTGCACGCCGTGTGACTGGCTGCCTGGCCTGCCCCAAGAAGACTAAGTCGCTCCCAGTCCCTCCACACAGCATGTCTGCCTGCAGGCCGCTTGACTACCTTCTCCGCCACCACCAACAGGGTCCGGGACTCCAGGCGGATTGCTGAATTTTTTAGGCCGCTGCTAGCAGCGGCCGCTGTAATAATTTTTCTGGTGCGTGTACATGACTGCCTAATTTTTCTGGCTGCACTGCGGGCAGCTGCAACAACAAAAGAAAAGGCATGTACATGCGCCCATTCCCCTTTGTGATCATTACCTTGCCGTGGTGAAGGGGCTTGCGTATCACAATGAAGCAATGACCGGCGCCTAGATGAGTGTCTCGGGGGGCACACAAAAGATAATAAGGTCGTTGCTTCATTGTGGTCAGACCAAATTTGATCAGCTGGACAGTCACTGTTCTGTCATTCAGCTACATCAGCCAGGCGACCATATGGGCTGTAAAGCCACCAAAACCTGCACTCTCGCCATGGTGCGCACCAGTCCAGCACGGCCGTCACTACACAAACAGCTGTTTGCAGTGCGTTACACGGTGAGTTTGGTGTGTCAGTGTGAAGCAGTACCTTAATTACACTACCTGATTGATGTATACACATGCAAGATGTTTGAAAGCACTTTAGGCCTGTCATTTTTAGCATTCAATGTGATTTCTGCCCTTAAAACGCTGCTTTGCGTCAAATCCAGATTTTTCCCCGGGACTTTTGGCATGTATCCCACTCCGCCATGCCCCCCTCCAGGTGTTAGACCCCTTGAAACATCTTTTCCATCACTTTTGTGGCCAGCATATTTTTTTTTTTCAAAGTTCGCATCCCCATTGAAGTCTATTGCGGTTCGCGAACTTTAACGCGAACCGAACCTTCCGCGGAAGTTCGCAAACCAGGTTCGCGAACCTAAAATCGGAGGTTCGGCCCAACTCTACTGGAGGCCCAACATCACTGCCACCCAGAGGAAGGCCCAGCAGAGACTTTACTTCCTCCGTCAGCTGAGTAAGCTTGGCATGGCCCAGGAGATTCTGACATGTTTCTACACTGCCACAATCGAATCGATCCTTTTAGGGTATATACACATATATATATATATATACACATTCAATTTGGATTGGCCAATTGTCTTTCAATTTTACATCTCCCATGTAGTATGAGAGATTACCTAATTTGCTCATAGTCGTTACAGCCGCACAACGCAAAGTAATGTACATACTCGTATCCACGTTGAAAAGTTAATTTTGGCACATTACAATATTTCTTTTCAAGCCTACACGTTTTTGCACAAGTAGATCTGCCAAGCACCTTCATTCAGCAGTAGCTCATCATTAACAAATAAAGGTTCTAACAGAAGTAATTGCACTTTGGGTGCATACACACACACACAATTTTGATTGTACTACATACTACATGTACTACATGGAAGATCAAGATTGTGTGTGTGTGTATGCACTCTTAAATCTGAAAATTATTTATATGAGCCTGGACGCAGTGTCTATTCCTTGCAACTCATAGCTGCAGCGGTGAAAGTGTCACCCTGGCCTCCACAATGCATGCTGGGAGAAGTAGTACATTAATGTGCCTACATCTCCTGTGATTACATTAATGTACTACATTTTCCAGGGTGCATTGAAGTGACCAGGTGGGGGGGGGGGGGACACACACTTCCTCTAGATGTAGTGTAGATGGGGAGCAGCCTACAGCATACAGGGACAGGGATGTGGGTGCTCGGCTCTGCTATATGTTGTTTTAGCAGGGCTGCTACTTCTCGGTTTTTATTGATTTAAATAAGAGTAAAAAAAATCTTTTAAACACTTATTTGGCTGTGGTTTGTGTATAAAAAAAGGTTTTATTTACTTTACAGCTCCCCAATGTTGCCATAAATGTGTACTTTAAAAGAAAATGGAAAAAGCGGGTCGGGTGCTGGTAGCGGGTCTGCGGGTGCGGGTCGGGTATTAAATTCAGCTGAAAGTGGTTGCAGGTCGGGTGCGGGTAGCGGGTCTGCGGGTCGGGTGCGGGTATGAAAAATTGGACCCGCACAGGCCTCTATTCTGAGCAGTGTATCAAGCCAAACCCAATTCTGGGCATGACCCAGTCATGCTTGGCGAAATAAACTATTCTGATTCTGATCTCCTGGCCTAGCACTGTTCAATCTTGATTTAAACTCTATAGTATTACCCTTGAGATCTTTGATTGCTAATATATTCCTTGCTACTAAATTAGCCATAGCAAGACATTGGAGGGGTCCAGAAACCCCTGAGCTTGCAGAGATCTTGCAAATTGTCAACACTAACTTCAAATATGAACGCATGATAGCCAACCTAAATAGCTTTATGGATAGATTTCTGAGAAACTGAGAGCTATGGGGAAATAACTATGTTCACTAATCAAATAGGTTAATGCATAGCGCAGATTGAGTGACAACTGTCTGTGGGATTATGAGAAATTCTAAACTGGATCGGCCTGCAGATAACAGAATTATGGTGAGGCCTTATCATGTTATAATAATATAGTGTCACGGCAATACAATGATAGACTAGGATGCACTGTGATATGTATTGCCTCCATATATTTCTGACTTTTTCCTTTCCTTCTTTGAAAATGATTCCTATTGATATTGTTACTGTTATTGTTCTGTGTAGTTTTACTTTCAGTTGTTTGGAATTTTGTACTGGCTTTTTTTCTTTTAAGTATTATTAAGACCCCGTACAGGGTCACTTGTTGACTAAACACTGAGAGTACTTAAAAATAATGTTTAAAATGCGGTTGTATACTTAATGCTATTAACCCGGTTTGTTTAACATTCCTTACGCTAATAAAAATGTTTTGAAAACAGTTATCCTTTAAAGCAATACTCCTTTGTAATATACACTGCCTGATGAAGGTGACTTGAGCAATAAACTACTATCTGCACTCCTAAAAGTGTAAAGAAAAAGGTGCTCTAAATCGGTTCTTTAAAAGACTGGAGAGGAGGAGACACCCCAAAAAATTAGTATAGTAGTAAAAAATAATAAATAATTGTACTAGACACTTAATTGATGCAATTAATCAATTAAGTGTCTAATCAAATAAAATCTTTGATAACCTCATATAGATGTTGTCCTTACTAAAGGTCCATACATGTCGGATTTTTTTAAACGACCCGTCGTTTGGACGTCCCGTTGTTCTGGACCAGTCTTATCAGCTGAACGACGGACTGTACAAACGCCCGATTTGACGTCCAGACGACTTAATGACGGGACGTCCAAACGATGGGTCGTTTAAAAAAATCCGACGTGTGTATGGACCTTAATAGGTGGGCACTTTTTATTATTAATTATTAATTACTACTATACCAGTTTTTGGGGTACCTACTTCTCTCCAGTTTTTTGAGGGTTCTGTTTTAAGTTCCTGAACCATACATTTTTTGAGGGAGTTCCACCTATCCAGTTGAAAGACTCGATAACCTGAGTGAGGGCGGGTTTCCCTCACTGGCTGTTATACTGTGATTGTTGGTTGTGAAGCCCATGTTTGTGAGTATTACTCTATGGTCTTATCTAATCAAAGAAGTCCTCCTAACATACTACACCATAAGGGGCTCCCGGCGTCTCTGTGTTTTTTTCTGTCTTTTCTGTAAGGTTTTTGTACCCCCAGAACCTTACCCCTAAATGGGTAGGTACCTCAGTAGTGAATAAGCCAGATGATCCCTCTGTGCCCATCCACTTTGTCGTTCCTGCTCTGGGCACCCCCAAATCTTTTAGGCTTATTTAAGATTGAAGAAAAACAAAAGTTTGCTTTCCTAAAACAGAAAGAATTTGCGATAATTCAGGTTGGAGTGAGCTTGAGATGTCTCCCAGAGCAACACTGCTGAATATATGCAAATTAACCATTGTACCCTTAGAAGCTAAACACACCTCCAGAACCGCTGGAATGCAATGATGTGTCAGCTTGTTAATTTGTACAGAGCCATAATAATCCAACATGCATACAGACTGTTTCGGATTGTTTGATCCTCATCAGTGCATGGCATGGATTAATTTGGCTCTATGGAGTAGGGCTTGTGAATCTTAGTAAGGGGGCTTTTAGGACCATTGTAGTCCCTTACACACTCCAATGAGTTCTGGGTCACCGTGAGCTTGCTGGTTAGTCCGTGCCTTTAAGATTGAAGCACTCCCATCCATGAATCAGCATAGCAGCATTGCTTTCTGGCTCAGGGTGCCTCCTCCTTCAAGTGAGACTGGCAGACCAGGTATTGTTTCTGCAGGCCTCAGAACACACAACAAATATTCTGCAGCAATGCACCTGTATCAATGTCAGAATGTAAATCAGGGTGAGGTAAGATTTTACAATGAACAAACTCTAACTAAATAATTTATAAATAAATATTCAGAAAAAATATTCAGTTGTATTAATTAAGTATATTCAGTAAAGCTCCTCTTTCAAGTCAGCAGCACTGAAAAGTCTTGGTGTATCTTTAACAGCTTCACAGCATCAGAACTTTGTTTTTCTTACCCAAGCCTCATTTTTAGCTGCACAGAATCTAAGATCCGCCCCATCAAAGAAATCTGCCCGGACATTTTCCCCCTGATGCTGTGCAAAGCATGATGGGATTTATGATGTTGTTGTTCTCGTTGCCTAGCAACTGCGAGGGATGATCAGGACACAGGACAGTTGCAACTGTGTCTCATGCTCCCCATCACCTCCTTTCAACCAAAAAGATGGCTGTCCCCATGAAATCACAAAAAATGTGCCTGTTCTTTTAAAACAGGGTGGGTAAGAGATTGTATTACCTATTTTAATTAACATGACTAATGTAATTTAATGACAATATGTTTGTTTAGGCTGAAGTTCCTCTTTAAAGAGGAACTTCAGCCTAAACAAACATACTGTCATTAAGTTACATTAGTTATGTTAATTAAAATAGATAGGTAATATAATCTCTTACCCACCCTGTTTTAAAAGAACAGGCAAATGTTTGATTTCATGAGGGCAGCCATCTTTTTGGTTGAAAGGAGGTGACAGGGAGCATGAGACACAGTTCCAACTGTCCTGTGTGCTGATCAACCCTCCCAGTTGCTAGGCAACGTGAATAACAACATAGGAAATCCCATCATGCTTTGCACAGCATCAGGGAAAAAAAGCCCGGGCAGTTTTCTTTGATGGGTGGAGCTTAGCTAAAAATGCAGCTGGAAATGATGCTTTGGTAAGAAAAACAAAGTTCTGATGCTGTGAAACTGTTAAAGAAACACCAAGCCTTTTCAGTGCTGCTGAGTAGATTTTTAGGTTCACTTTAAGTTATAAAACTGTTTTTATGTAGATGTTTCAAATTGCGCTGCATAGCAAAATTGCGGTAAAAATTGCTCCAAGGCACGATCGCACTTTGGTAAAAATCAAATCACGGTAGTGGAAAAGACCTACCGCGAGTCCTATGTTATTTAGCAAACCCTAATGATTAAAAAATCGCTAGCGAGTTTGCAATTTAGCATCGCAATCGCCGCTAGTGGAAAAGGGCCTTTAAAGGCTCTTTCAAGATGATCCGACACAGCTCTTTTACAAAATTTTACTTTATTGGATCTTTAACCACTTGCCGACCGCGCACTCATACCGTGCGTCGGCAAAGTGGCAGCTGCAGGACCAGCGACGCAGTTCTGCGTCGCCGGCTGCAGGCTAATTAATCAGGAAGCAGCCGCTCGCGCGAGCGGCTGCTTCCTGTCAATTCACGGCGGGGGGCTCCGTGAATAGCCTGTGGGCCGCCGATCGCGGCTCGTAGGCTAAATGTAAACACAAGCGGAAATAATCCGCTTTGTTTACATTGTACGGCGCTGCTGCGCAGCAGCGCCGTAAGGCAGATCGGCGATCCCCGGCCAATCAGCGGCCGGGGATCGCCGCCATGTGACAGGGGACAGCCTGTCACTGTCTGCACAGGACGGATAGCGTCCTGTGCAGCCCAGATCACCGGACAGGGAGGAGAGGGAGGAGGGGAATCTCGCCGCGGAGGGGGGCTTTGAGGTGCCCCCCCGGCAACACCCATCAGGCAGGAGCGATCAGACCCCCCCAGCACATCATCCCCCTAGTGGGGAAAAAAGGGGGGCGATCTGGTCACTCTGCCTGCACCCTGATCTGTGCTGGGGGCTGTAGAGTCCACCCAGCACAGATCAGCTAAAACAGCGCTGGTCCTTAAGGGGGGGTAAAGGGTGGGTCCTCAAGTGGTTAAAAGGCGTACATAAAAAGCTGTATAGTGGCTAGTAGACGGTGTTCCCTTTAAAAGAGAAATAGATCCATTTTCAGAGTAGATGTCAGAACAACAGGAAGACATCTAGTGGCAATGCATGCTTTACTATACGGCCAGCCAGTATGTTTACATAACAGTACAGATCACATGATCAGAGTACCAACTAGGTTCAGTATACAGAAGTACTCGTGGAGGTGAAGACTGTAAACAGGATAATATCTGTTTCATTCATAAATTCAGTTTCAAAAAGTGTTATTGTGAGTTAGTAAAACTATATGTGGAAAAGACAGCTTCAGACTGGTTTAATCCTAGATTCTGATGCAAGTGTAAACAAATGTCAAATGAAAACAAAAATAAAGCGTGTTTTCCCGCTGTAAAAAACTGTTTTAAGACTATTATGGCAAGCAAGTGCAGTTTACACTGTGTGCATTTTATGTTTATGTTTATGTGCTTTTAAAGGTGAACGCTAGGAAAAAATATTATTCTACTTCTCAGATGACACTGAACTTTTTTGTTTTTGTTTTTATTCAAAAAAGTACTAAAACATAAATCGGTGGTGATGGTCCTTATGCAGTTTACTTTTTCTCCTGGGTTTTCTACAAGGAGATATTTTTCATTCTCTCTTTAAAATAACTTTTCAGCACTCTGAAATTGAAAAAAATACCAAAGGAAGGTGAAAAAGTACTGGCAAAATCAGTATTTTGCTTGCTTGCTGGTGGGACACATTCTTGAGAAGATGTGAAAATAAAATCTAGGGGAAACTAAGGTAAAAGCATATATTGAATAGAGGCCCTTGTGTTCTAATGTCTATGAAAAGTATTTTGCTATTTCAATTTTCAGCCAAGTATGGCACTTCCTTGTAACCATGGAAACAGTACTGAGTTTAAAGTACAGACTGCCAACAAACTCCTGTCTTACTGCATTGCTAATTAGCGTCACCAAACAGAACCAGCTTGCAACAGCCAATTCACCCAGGCTGATCAGTGAATGTTTTTGATGCCCACCAAGGACCCTTAACTACTTATTATAAAAAGAATGATTTAAGCATAAGGGTTTGGGTGTTCAAAATTAGTAATAAGTATTCCTGCTGTGTGCAGATAATTACTCGCGTGGGACATTGGATTTATCAGCCCTGAGACTAGATAGCCAGGAGACATGCCTTTACTTCCAGAACACAAACATGCTGGCAGTATTAGGACCCACTGGGACTGTCGCCTAGCAGGGCCACAGTTCAAGGCCAAGTCCTGTACAAATGTATCACTCCCTAGCCTGTAGGCTAGCAATGCATCTATTACTTCAAGGAGGAGGAGAAACTGCATGAGGCACACAACTTCTGGCAGGTTGGGTGAGTGGTAAACAATGTGTTCAGCGTTACCATGGACGTCAAACATCGCGAAAAATCCATAATGCCGGATCTTTGGGCGAACTCAGGGGGCTCCTGTATGCAGGGCTGATTCTAGACTTTTTGCAAGTCAAACTTGTGAGGATGCTCAACCTCAGCCAGTCAGCCATCCTCCATTCCTCCAAAGTCAGGACAGCATTGCCACCTCCTCACTTCTGCTGTGCAAGTCAAATGAAACACTGTTGCTTTCCTGCCTCCCCCATCCTCACTCACTGTCAGACTCCTAACACAGCACAACAAGCTGCTTTTCCACAATGATGACTTCTTCACCTCGCTCGCTCTCCTCTCGCTTCTGCTCCTACTCTGACTGCATGTCGTAAGTGTAAGCACACAGTACAAACATGATGCCCCTGTATAATATCTGTGCCCAATGCAAATGTTTCACCTTGCTTCTTGAGAGAACCGGCCCTGCCTGTATGCATGCTACAGTAACTGTAAGCCAAAAGTTTTTATTTTCAGCTATATTCACCTTATGCAGTCTTCATGCTGTTTCAAGCAATAGTTATCTATTTTAATTGCCTGATGATGATTTCAGTAATAACATGTTTTAACTACATATGGATATCATAATGCCCCAAAATAAAAACAAACAGTAGTGTCAAACCAGTTTGATTTGTTATTGTGTGAGTATACCTTCACCTGTGTTATTGGGTGGGGTTCACCGCTGTGTTGACTCAACACAGAAAAAAGCAACTAGACCGGCTCAGCTACTTGAAACAATGTGATAAACTGTTAAAGAATAGAGAACATAAAAGTCTGATGTTTTTGTGTACTCACAGGAACCAGCAATATATAAATTAGATGTGTGGTTTATATATATATATATATATATATATATATATATATATATATATATATATGTATATATATATGTGTATATGTATATATATATATATATATATATATATATATATATATATATATATATATATATATATATATATATATATATAGTGAGGGAAAGGAGAATTTGAGGCAGGTCCTCTGAGGCAGCCCCTCTCTGCCAATCCCTCCATTGGTTACCAGTTGCCCAAAGGATCCAGTTTAAACTTCTCACGCTTGCATACAAAGCTCTACACAATCTCCAGATAC
Organism: Hyperolius riggenbachi; assembly: GCF_040937935.1. NCBI lineage: Eukaryota > Metazoa > Chordata > Amphibia > Anura > Hyperoliidae > Hyperolius > Hyperolius riggenbachi. The sequence continues at coordinate 114,260,330 of NC_090654.1, read as the reverse complement.
CTCCCCGGCCGGACCCTCCGTTCCTCACAGGAGACCCTTTTGTCCTCCAGCCTAGTCACCTCCTCTCACTCTCGCATCCAAGACTTCTCACGGGCTATCCCTTTCCTTTGGAACTATCTCCCTCACCCGGTTCGTCATGCCACGAGTCTGGAAACCTTCAAACGTACTCTGAAAACACACTTGTTCAGACAAGCCTATAATTTGCTATAGGTGTAACGTTCGTGTAACGTTTGGTGTCAACACACAGAGAGAATCTGATTGTTGATGATCTGCAGTATCACCAGCAATGCAGATATATACCTGATTATGGATGATCTGCAGAATCACCAATAATACAGATATATCACTAACCTCTGAACACTAGGACAAGGATAACAATTATAAACAGTAACATTACAATACCATGGAAATATCCACCACACGGCAATTCCTCAGAGGTGTGGTTACCTCTGAATGGGAACCCTGTGTGTGAGATCCTCTAACCAGGCCGAGAGAGGGATCTCGGGCCCGAGCAGCAATCGTCTGCTTGAGGCAGGCGTCTCGGAGAGGCAAGCCTCAGAGAAAACCCTCCAGTGGTAGATGTTCCACTGAAGGGAGAAAGGTCAGACTATCAAGGGTTCGGCAACAGAGAAGGCGGCAGCAGTACAGGAGCAGTAGGCAGAAGAGTGATCGGTAATCATGCAAAAGTTGGCAACAGGAATCAAATAGGCAAGGTACACAATCGTTAAGAGAAAGAGTAGTCAGGGATAGCCAGAGTCAAGACACAGGTAAATATCAAATACAATCCTAACTAAGGTGCAAAATCCTTAGCATCAACACCAGGGCACTGAACTAAGGTCTGAGCGTTCACACAGAGTGTATTCACGACAGCAGACAACTTGCTACTGCCCAGCAAGTCCTTATGTAGCTGGAGGACTACTCAGCACTGCCCCAAAGCCCCAGTCAATCAGGAGACCTCTGGAGGTCAGCTGACTGGAGAGTCAGCTGACCCTCCTACGTAGGAGGTAAAAATCCTGCCTCCTTGCGCGCGCACGCGAGACCCTTTGCCTCTGGACGTTGGAGAGGCCAGGCCCAGGATCCGCCTCCGCACGTGGACTAAAGTCCGCCTGTCGCAATGCAGGACCCGCCGCCATATCACCAGACGCGACGGCGGCGTCCTCGTCAGCCTGCGCCGGCATCGGGAAGCGGGGACCGTCGCCATGCTGCCCGGCGTGGCGGCGTTGTCTCCGCTATCCCTAACAATAGGCAGCACTGAAGGCACACTGGCTCACCCACTAATCCTTGTGTTTCCTTCCCTGCGTACATCAAAAAAGGGCGTCGGGAAAAAAGGGCGCATGGTGTAAACAATAAGCAGTATTATCGTTTATAAAAATATTGTGTAGAATTTCGTTTACAAATAGTGTTTTACGAATTTATAAATCATTAAATAATGTGTATGAGATCGGCAATTCTTAAAACGTTAATCTTCCCTGTTTCTAAACTGAAACTTATATTTTCGTTTGTTAAAAACCCTCCCTGTACCTATCCCTAACCCCTAGACCCCCTGGTGGTGCCTAAACCTAAGACTGCCCTGGTGGTGCCTAAACCTAAGACCCCCCTGGTGGTGCCTAAAACTAACCACCCCAAAGCCCTCCCTGTACCTATCCCTAACCCCTAGACCCCCTGGGGGTGCCTAAACCTAAGACCTCCCTGGTGGTGCCTAAACCTAAGACCCCCCTGGTGGTGCCTAAACCTAAGACCCCCCTGGTGGTGCCTAAACCTAAGACCCCCCTGTTGGTGCCTAAACCTAAGACCCCCCTGGTGGTGCCTAAACCTAAGACCCCCTATGGATAATAATGTTTTACAAACATTAATAAATAAAAAATGTAAATAAAAAAATGTAAATAATTTTTTGGGGTGGATAATAATGTTTTAGAAATGTTTTAGAAATAGTGATTTAGTATCTTTATAAACGTTGTTCGTCACGGGCTCATTTTGTAAAGTTAAATTATCACAAGCACAGTTACAAAACCTTAAAAATCTCCAGGCGCCGTTTGTAAAACGTTAATAATCTCCGGTGCCTTTTTTTCCCTGTTCGGCGCCCATTAAACGATATTTACAATGGGAGTGAATGGGGCGCCCTTTTTGTCCACTTGTCTCATGCGCCCAAATCTCCTGCTTCCTCCTTCCCTTTTGTTTCCTCCCCACTACCCTCTAGATTGTAAGCTCGCAAGGGCAGGGACCTCCTCCTAGTGTTTCTCATACTGCTGTAATTTTAACATATGTACATGTACCAACTACACATCAACTATGTATGTATCTGTATTCATTCTATTCAATGTCATGACTGTACAGTGTCTGGTATTTCTTATGTATATTTGTTCCCCATTATTTGTTTTTTACTATGTACAGCGCTACGGAAGATGTTGGCACTATATACATAAAAAATAATAATAATAATAATCTGCTGCTGACTTTTTTCTTGTTTTCCCTCTGATATGACCAACGAACAAATGACCAGTCTCTAATTGCTATGGTGGGTTGATTGTAGCTGTAACACAGGATAACAACACAAGAAACCTGAAAAAACCCAATGCCCCAAAGTCAGATCTTGATGTGCATTGTGATCAGTGGAATAAGTATTTGATCCCCATTCAGGCCCCTAGGTGTCTACACTGTATGCAGGTAACACGTTGAGATTACCCTCTGTAAGGAAGTGTTCCTAATCCCAGATTGTTACATAACCTGTTTGAAAGACACTTGTCCACAGAAGCAACCAAGGGACAAGATTGTAGACTTGGACCAGGCTGGGTTATCGCCAGCAGCTTGGTGAGAAGGTGACAATAGTTGGGACAAATGGAAGAAACACAAAATAACTGCCTTCGGCCTGGGGCTCCATGCAAGATCACAGCTCATGGGGATGCAATGATCATGACAATGGTGATGAAGCAGCCCAGAACTACAGGAATACCCTTTTTAGATGTGAGGACTGCTGGATGGACAGGCTGGGGACTTAATCACCCGGTGGCCTTAATGAGGACTTCAGTCTCGGATGCTCTCTGTGAAATATATCGCTGATCTTTTCCCTGGTAAGGGTTAAGTAATGTTTTAAGATTGCACCCGCCCCACCTTAATTGTATGGGGCATGATGTTGAATGTCTTTATATGTTTGATGTGAGTCTCAGAAAATTCAGCATTTGCTAAAGGGCCCTTGGCCTGAAACGCCATGCTGGTTTGTATGCTGTGGAGGAGGAGGAGGAGGAGGAAGGCTGCCTATGACCCCAAGAATACCAACCCCACCATCAAACATAGAGGCGGGCACATTGGGCCTGATCCAATTCAATTTTCTCCTATGATTTCTTTTAGGAGCTATTTTTTCATCTTTTGTTTAAAATATATTTTGCACTCTGCAGTTGAAAAAGTACTAAATAGTATTTCCTTGCTTTCTGGTGTCTTGAAAGGCATTTTATTCATAATGTGAAAATATCACGAAGGAGAAAACTTTGGAGAAAAAGCAAATTGGGCCGGGCCCATTATGCTTGGGGGGGGGGGGGGGGTTCTGCTAAGGCAGTGATGGCTAACCTTGGCACTCCAGCTGTGACAAATCTACAAATATCATCATGCCTCTGCCTACCCGAGTTATGCTTAGATCTGTCAGAGTATTGCAGTGCCTCATGGGACTTGTAGTTCCACCACAGCTGGAGTGCCAAGTTTATCCATCACTGTGCTAAGTAGTCAGGACACCTTCACTGCATCCAGTGGGCAATTGACCGGGCCATGTACTGTAAAATCTTGAGTGAGCAGCTCCTTCTTTCAGACTGGACATTGAGAATGGGTCACAGATGAGTATTCCAGCTTAACAATGACCCAAAACACACAGCCAAGACAAGAAAGGAGTGGCTCAAGAAGAAGAACATGAAGGGAGTGGCCTAGCCAGTCTACAGGCCTTACTCCAATAGAAAGTTCAAGTTGCTAAACATCCAGGGCCGGTTTAAGCAACAATGGGGCCCCAGGGCAAAATAAACCTGGGGGGCCCCCCAACATATACCCCGGAACAAAAATCGGCATTAGGGGACCTTTTTTGCAACTGGTATAGTCAGGGTGTGAAGTCCCAATCAGTCGGAGCTCCACATTCTGGCTATCCCAGCCTGCATGGGGGACAAGGGGTTAAAAAGTTTCAGGAGGGGGGACCCCACATAATTTTTTTTTAAAAAAAATTCCCACACTCTAAACAAAAAAATTTTGGGAAAATAGGAAAAAATGCCAGGGATCTTCATACAGCCATATTGCGGCTGTATAGCGATCCCTGGCCAAAGCGCTGTGGCTGCGTATAGACCCCCTGGAAACCCCGTCAGGAAATTTATTGCGCTTTCGTTTGATGCATGTAAAATTACACTACCGTTAGGTTTGCTACTAAAAGTGACATTTACCGCATTTAAAAGTATACCTTTTTCCTTCAAAACTTTAAAATCGATTTTCTCAAAAACTATAAAGTCTTTTTGAAAAATTGTTTTAGCCTCTTATTCCTAATGATCTCCTTAACATATCCAGCAAATTTAGGGTTTCTAGCATTTAAGGTGGATTTGCTATTAACCATTAAAGTCGGCAGGTTTTTAAATGTGTATTTTTTTTCCTTTGAAACTTTAAAATCGATTTTCTCAAAAACTATAAGGCCGATTTGAAAAAATTTTTTTCCTCTTGTAGCCACTGGGGGCCCCTACAAGCTCTGGGGCCCTGGGGCAGCTGCCTCCTTTGCCTCTATGGTAGCGCCGGCCCTGTAAACATCGACCTCAAAACCTTACTGCCTTGAGAGAATCTGGAAAAAGAAGTGGGCCAAATTCCATCCTGAGATGTGTGAAAATCTGGTGGCCTACTACAAGAAACATCTGACCTCTGTGATTGCAAACAAGGGATTTTGCCACTTCACCAAGTGCTAAGTCATCTTTTGATAGGGGATTGAATACTTCTTTCACTTATTATTATTATTATTATTATTTAGTATTTATATGGCGCCAACAACCTTCAAAAGAAAAGGTTAGCTTATCTATTAAATAATATTTTGAGACAAATTGCGAAATCATATGCCTGTGGCCCTTTATTGGGCTTTCATTAAACCAGAACCATAAATAACTTATAAACACCTGCCTTTGTCAGATGACTCCAGTAAACCATCAAATATTGAATTAAACCAGTATCACAAACCATCAAAGTTCTCAAGTCCATTCAAACTGAACTGCCAACTCACAGAGTGGATTGTACTACGATAAAGAGGTCCGTGACTTAAACTATGAAGAAAAAGTGAGGGAGGGAAGGAGGGTGAGGGGAATGGGTTGCTGCTCACCTCAGAACTGGCCTCAGCTACCTGGGCAGCAGTTTTATATTCACACATCCTCCTGCTGATAGGGTATCTCACTTCCACCCAAACACCCTGAACCAATCAAATAACACTCTCCTTTCACTATCTGACCATCACACTCTGCCTTTTTCCCAGCAACAGCATCTCCTCAGTACCTGAAAGAGAAGCCAACAATACAGTGGGTTGCAAAAGTATTCGGCCCCCTTTAAGTTTTCCACATTTTGTCATATTACTGCCACAAACATGAATCAATTTTATTGGAATTCCACATGAAAGACCAACACAAAGTGGTGTACACATGAGAAGTGGAACGAAAATCATACATGATTCCAAACATTTTTTACAAATAAATAACTGCAAAGGAGTGTGTGCATAATTATTCGGCCCCCTTTGATCTGAGTGCAGTCAGTTGCCTATAGACATTGCCTGATGAGTTCTAATGACTAAACAGAGTGCACCTGTGTGTAATCTAATGTCAGTACAAATACAGCTGCTCGGTGAGGGCCTCAGAGGTTTTCTAAGAGAATATTGGGAGCAACAATACCGTGAAGTCCAAAAAACACACCAGACTGGTCAGGGATAAAGTTATTGAGAAATTTAAAGAAGTCTTAGGCTACAAAAAGATTTCCAAAGCCTTGAACATCCCACGGAGCACTGTTCAAGCGATCATTCAGAAATGGAAGGAGTATGGCACAATTGTAAACCTACCAAGACAAGGCCATCCACCTAAACTCACAGGCCGAACAAGGAGAGCGCTGATCAGAAATGCAGTCAAGAGGCCCATGGTGACTCTGGACGAGCTGCAGAGATCTACAGCTCAGGTGGGAGACTCTGTCCATAGGACAACTATTAGTCATGCACTGTACAAAGTTGGCCTTTATGGAAGAGTGGCAAGAAGAAAGGCATTGTTAACAGAATACATAAGAAGCCCCGTTTGCAGTTTGCCACAAGCCATGTGGGGGACACAGCAACCATGTGGAAGAAGGTGCTCTGATCAGTTTAGACCAAAATGGAACTTTGTGGCCAAAATGCAAAACGCTATGTGTGGCGGAAAACTAACACTGCACATCACTCAGAACACACCATCCCCACTGTCAAATATGGTGGTGGCAGCATCATGCTCTGGGGGTGCATTTCGTCAGCAGGGACAGGGAAGCTGGTCAGAGTTGATGGGAAGATGGATGGAGCCAAATACTTGGAAGAAAACCTCTTGGAGACTGCAATAGACTTGAGACTGGGGCGGAGGTTCACCTTCCAGCAGGACAATGACCCTAAACATAAAGTCAGGGCAACAATGGAATGGTTTAAAACAAAACATATCTATGTGTTAGAATGGCCCAGTCAAAGTTTAGATCTAAATCCAGTCGAGAATCTGTGGCAAGATCTGAAAACTGCTGTTCACAAACGTTGTCCATCTAATATGACTGAGCTGGAGCGGTTTTGCAAAGAAGAATGGGCAAGGATTTCAGTCTCTAGATGTGCAAAGCTGATAGAGACATACCCTAAAAGACTGGCAGCTGTAATTGCAGCAAAAGGTGGTTCTACAAAGTATTGACTCAGGGGGCCGAATAATTACACGCACACCCCACTTTGCAGTTATTTATTTGTAAAAAATGTTTGGAATGATGTATGATTTTCAATCCACTTCTCACATGTACACCACTTTGTATTGGTCTTTCACGTGGAATTCCAATAAAACTGATGCACGTGGCAGTGCATGCGACAGTAATGTGACAAAATGTGGAAAACTTCAAGGGGGCCAAATACTTTTGCAACCCACTGTACCTGTATCTCATAACAAAACGTTAACTGAAATACTGTCTTTTTTGGACTATCAGACTCACTTTTTCTCCCCCCAAAAGTGGGGAAAAAAAGTCCCTGCGTCTTATAGTCAAAATGCAGGGAGCTCCTGACTTGTGAACACCTGCCAATATGACCCTCCAACCTGCCACAATGTTGGGGACTCCCTGTACTGTGCCCATGCAGAGGAGGACATAGGGACACATGGAGGACACAGGGAGACACAAGAGGTACAAGGGGGCATGAGGTACAAAGGGGGGCATAATCCACAAGTTGTCCCTTCACCACGGATGCACCAGGTTTAGTATATATTTTTCCCCTGGTTTTTGTCCTCTAAACCTAGGTGCGTCCTATAGTCAGGAGCATCTTTTAGAACGAAAAATACGGGTAACTCCCCATTCCTTCACTCCTCATCAATTGAATGTTAAATTAAAACATTATTATACTTATATAAAACAAATGATTAGAGAAGGGAGGAGGGGCAGCCAGACAGTCCCATGAGGGTAGCACACTATGTGCTTTGACCTCTTGCTCATTCTTTGTCAAAGCTTAGAAAGCAGCAGCACTACCGCCCACCCCTGCTGAGTGGCCAGTAGCAGGTACCTGGACACAATAGTATGGTGGGGGCTGCATACAACTGAGATTGGGAAAGCTCCCAAACAGGGACGTAACTATAAATGATGGGGGCCCCAGCAAAAGTTTGATGGGACCCTCCAATGTTCACACCCTTTCCCTTTCCAACCATTTGTGATCCTCAAAGCCTGGGAGCCCATCTTGCAAGGGGTCCTACAACAAGGGTGGACATCATACTCCTCACATCCATAGCAAGTGTAGCCATAAAAACACCTGATCTGAAGTTTGGACCCCTTTATCTGAGAGAGTGAAGTAGTTGTTGGAGCCCCTTTCCAGCTCTGGACCCCCCTGCAGGGGCAGCTCCTTTGTAGTTACTCTCCTGCTTCCAAACCAGAAGAAATACCCATATGTCCAATCAAAATGACCAAAATGACACAAGCTGTCTGTACGTGGTCAGCCAACAATCAGATGTACCTGATTCTCTGTGCTTAGGAAAGCAACTTTCCACTTACATATATACGAGAGCCATTGTTTAACTGATTTGCCCTTGGCAGAATTTCAGGGATGGATTTGTTGTTCTTTCACTATGGAAGTTGGATTCCGTGAAAGAAAAACTGCAGTAAAATCCTGAGCCGCTTGTTTTCTTTGCGAACTTCGTCTTAACTGGGATGTTGACTGTGCCACATTATGATGTGATTATTTTGTTTTCTGGATGGCTGGCTTCCCATGTTTGTGTTGGAGGTGTAACCACACATTTTCGGAACACCAGCAGCTGGGATAATCACACAGCCACATTCCATCAGCATTGGGTACCATTCAGCTTCAAGAGCATTATTAGATCTTTTGGGGAAGGAAGGAACTCAAACGGCAGGAAATTAGCTAATTGGTTTTTTAACATTGTACCCAGTCAATCCTGTTTAAGAATTATTAATCAGACGTCGCATGCAGACTACAATACATATCAACCCCACAAATCTGCCATCCATACAATTTATTTAATGTCCTTTCAACAGCGGCAGTGATAACCACACAAAACACCGGATATAGTCACTTGGGTTTTCTCATTCCCACATGTTCTAGTCTTTCCAGGCAGCACAGAACTTAACCCTCCCTAATGTACAGAGCAGCTAGAGAAAGCTTTGATATGTGCATTTCAAGTGGCAAGCTATATAAGCAATGCACCGAGACACGAGAAGATTATCTTTTTGTACTTATGCCTTTTCTATTTTACTTTACTGTGTAACTGTGTAAATGTAAAATCAAAAATCAATTCTTTATTTTTATCTGGTAAACAAGTAATAAGGATTCTAACCAGGCAATCCAAAAGTTAAAAATCACTGTTACTTTTCTTGTTGATAAATGATCATTCCCCAGCTTACCTGACTCTTATTTGGTACATTCCTGCACAAAGGAAGTTGCAAGGCATGCTGGGTTGAGTTTTTTTGCTTCTTTACTTTCCTTTTGGACTTAACTGATACAGCCTGATTGGCTGAAGCCTCTTCCCCCCCTGTTTTCCCCGGCCACACCTCTGTTCCTCTCTGATTGGCCAATATTACTCATGCTAAGACAATGGACTTTCTAATGCAGAGCTGGGTGGGAGTGCCTGTAGACTTGGAGGAGGGCAGGCAATGCATACAGAATCAGGCAGAGGGGAGTAAGGGAGGAAATTACATCAGGATTGCCTTCAAGATAGACACAGTTAAAATGGAGAATCCTAAGAAGGATTTTCTCTTTTTTTACTATAGAAAAATCTCTAAAATCAAAACGTGGACAGTGCAATACATATGTTATGTAAGTAGAGCAAGTATTTATCTACTTAAATATGTGGGGGGGGTTTCTGAGTTAGTATGGCTGACAGCTCCTCTTTAAGGAGGAACTGTAGTGAAAATAACATAATGATTAAAATTGCTTATTTTTAATTATTTAATCTTTGTTTGTAAAATCTTTCCTCTGCCTGATTTACATTCTGAAATTTGTCACTGGTGGTGACTTATTTAGTCCTGACTGGTGATATGTACAGAATGTTCATTATTGAGAATTCTATGTTACTGAGAGTTTCCCAAAATGCAATGAGGTTCAAAGACAGCAAACTATCAGGACCTTGGTCATGACATCACACTGTGGGAGGGGTTTCACCACATCATCCATACAGATTCCCCTGATGATCTATTCGAGAAAAGGTAAAGATTTCTTGTGGGAAGGGGTATCAGCTACTGATTAGTATGAAACATTTTTAAACATCCCAGTGACAGCAACTGTCTATGTCTTGTGGGGAAAATGTGTCACAGTATACACGGTGAAGCTATGGAGAAACAGAAATCCCCAGCAATGTTTCAGCAGTGAACCAACAAAGCACTACGGTACAAAGTATAAATTTGTCTTCTTAAAGGGAACCTGAAGTGAGAAGCAAATGAAGGCTGCCATTTTTGCATTCTTTCAAACAATACCAGTTGCCTGGCGTCCTGCTGATCTTACAGGCTTTAGCAATGTCTAAATATCACACCTGAAAAAAGCATGCAGCTAATATTGTCAGATTTTTGTCAGAAACATCTCATCTGCATGCTTGTTCATGGTCTATGGCTACAAGTATTAGAGGCAGAGGATCAGTAGAGGACAGCCAGGCAATCTGCATTGTATAAAAAATTAAATAAATATATCAGCCTCCATATCCCCCCTTGATTTCAAATTTGCTTTTGCTTGACCAAGAAGTATCCGGTAGTTTAGGATAGTGGGTGAAATACTGTATGTACATTTTTTGCCCTTCTAAGTCCTATGAGGTACAGCAGTCGGCACCCACAATGTAATAAAAAAGTAAAAGTATAATAGTCATTTCCAAGCCATCCACTGTATGTACGTGTGTCCGTCCACCCCGGATATGCCCCCTCCTGATGCATGCTGCTGCGATTAGCTGCCATGATTAGATGGTGCGTGGGATGGTGCAATGAAATAATTGACATCATACAGTTGATAATATGCAATTGCTTTAGGGGGCAGGTGAAAAGTTTGATTGCAGTGATGCTATCACAGGGGCTCCTCAGGGCTGCGTGCTGTCTCCGCTACTGTTCTCCCTCTACACGAACAATTGCAGATCGGAGGCAGACTCAGTCAAGGTCATCAAGTTCGCCGATGACACTACCATCGTTGGCCTTGTCACTAAGGATAATATCCAGGAGTACTGTCAGCAGGTGGAGAGAATTTGCAACTGGTGCAAGGAGAACAGGCTGGTGCTGAGCACAGCAAAGACTGTCGAGCTAATCATTGACTTCAGGAGGTCTGCTCCCACCCCACCTCCAATCTATATTGACGGCACCAAGGTAGCCAGAGTGCCCTCTGCCCGCCTTCTGGGCACTACTATCTCCAACGATCTCAGCTGGAAGCCCAATATCACTGTCATCCAACGGAAAGCACAGCAGAGACTTTATTTCCTACGGCAACTGAGGAAGGTCGGCATGACCCAAGAGATTCTGACCAGCTTCTACTCCGCCACCATTGAGTCAATCCTCTGCTCTTCAATCTTGGTCTGGTATGCTGGCGCCACTGCCAGCGACAAGCTCAAACTACAGAGGGTCATTAGGTCGGCGGGGAGGGTCATCGGGTGCCCCCTCCACTCACTTGCACTACTGCACAACAAGAGACTGAAATCCAGGGCATTGAGGATTGCCAATGATCCCTCGCACCCAGGCCACCGTTACTTCAGTCTGCTCCCTCTGGGCCGAAGACTTCGTGCCATCCCCACAAAGACTGAGAGACATAGGAACTCCTTCTTCCCATCGGCTGTCGGCCACTTGAACTCACTCCACATACTTCCATCTGTGCAAGCCCAAACAAGCGGGGGGGCGGGTTGCACCGCTCCCGATCGGTCAACTGAAGCAACCACCGCACTAGGCCAACAAGGCTAACCGCTGGTCAGCCCTAGGCCACTATACGAACTGTGATGTATGTAATTTTTCTGACGCATTTTGTATGCAAATGTAATGTAATGTAATCTATCTCTATCTCTGTTGCTATGCACTCCTCTCTGTCTTCTTCCTGAGCTATATGTATGTGCCAAAAATAATTCCGGGCATGATTGCTCATGCTTGGCGAAATAAATGATTCTGATTCTGATTCTGATTCTGCTAACTGATTTTTTGGTGATCATTTTAACCTCCTTAGCGGTAACCCCAAGCTGAGCTCGGGGTAAGCCGCCGCGGAGGATATCTCAGCCCCTGGTGGGGCGATTCCTGTCCTGTAAATTGCTGTACGCGCAGCCAGCACTTTGCTAGCTGCACGTCCAGCTCGATCAGCGCCGCTCTGAGGCGATCATCCGCCCGCAGCGGTGGAAGAGGGCCCCCCCGCCAGAGCCCTGCGCAGCCCGGACCAATCAGTCCCGGGCAGCGCAAAGGGCTGGATCGGATGGGTCTGACGTCAGGACGTCGGCTGACGTCCATGACGTCATTCCGATCGTCACCATGGCAACAGGAGAAGCCAAACAGGAGATCGCGTTCTATACACGATCTCCTGTTTACTTTTGTGGCCGGCGGCGATCGGACTAGAGGGACACATGCGCCCCCTAGTGGTGTTTTATGTAGCTACCACTCAGGTAGCTACATGAAACAAAACAAAAAATTAAAAAAAAGTGCAATGCAGCCGGAAAAATTGAACCGCCAAGGAGGTTAAAATCCATAGCTTAAATAGACTGGATTTAAATGTATACAGTACGTGTATGGATATGGATGTGCTTTTATATGCCTGATAATATGTTGTCCCTCTATTATTTCTTCTAGCTCATGGTTATAGCTTATTCTCCAGATATCACATTCTTTCCTTGGTTCAGTAATTCTTTTTAGTATATATTTTTTTAAATATTCTTAAATCTTGTTCATCACTTTTGTTAGAGTCTTTGTTTCTGCCCCATTAGTGGTCCCACTAATATCTTGTCAATTTTTGATTTTGATGTTTCTTGCTATCAGCTTGTTTTTAAATAGGTTCCTGTTGGCATAGTAAGATACAGTATATTGCCTGCTTGTATCTGCTCTCTAATGGACTCACTCATTTTATCTTCTATGTTTAGTAGTATTCCTAAGTAGGTAAATTTGGAGACCCCCTACAAATGTTCTTTCACCTATTACCAGTTTTCTGGACTTTTACATCTCTGTTTACATCTAGAATCAGTGATTCTCATACTGTATGCTTGTTTTTTTGCTCATTGACTATTAAGGTGGCCACTAATGATACAATTTCTAGCGAAAAATTGTTTGAGCAATCAGATAATTCTGATCGGAACTGAAATTTTTCACCACACCATCTACGAACCAATCTTTGTTTCCTATCTATCACAACTAACAAGAAAATCCAAATTTTGGTTTGACGAAAATCCAACTGGACAACTGTTTTCATAATCGATGGTAATTGATTGTGCCCATCAACGGAGGTTATTTACAACCAATCCAATCAGAATTTCTGATCATTGGAACGATTTTTTGCTAGAAATTGGATTGTTAGTGGCCACCTTAAAGCCTAACTCCTGTGCTAGTCGTTCCATTGTTCCATATATTTTCTTTAATGCTGTTTCAGTTCTTGTCAGGATCACTATATCATCTACATAAGCACACATTTGACTGGACTTATTGAATATTGTTCCATTCTGGTCAATTTTCTGAATGACATTATGTAGGGCAAGATTAAATAACACTGCAGACAGACCATTTATTTTGGCCTTTGTACCAGCCAGCCAAGAGGCTCCTTCCTCCAATTCCCAATTGCTGTGGCCAGTAGCAGGGATGTAGAGTTGGACCTCAGACCTAGGGGGTGGGGTTGGGTCGTCGGGTCCTCTTTTACAGTGTCTACAGCATCATGACGCGTTTCGGCGTGCGTACGCCTTCATCAGATCTGAGGAAAGAGAGGGAGAAAGGGAATCCTCAATAGCCCAGATGTTGGGCGACATGCTTTTATAGCATTTACATCTTGTAAGTGCAATTTTTTTCTAACAGCAATAAAATGTTAATGCACCATAGAGCGCTCCTGTTTTATCTTGTTTTCTACATATGTAGTAACCAGGGTTATGTTGGATTTGATAGTGTAGAGAAAGATATAGACCAATATTCAACGATAGTTTCTGGAAGAGAGAGAGACAATCTAAACAATAACCTTAAACCAAAAACAATAAATAGTAAATTGGGCTATTAAGGTGATTTAGAATAGCACCTACAATGCACTCTGGTTATGGTATATAGTAAACATAAATTCTAACTGTTGGATAATGGTGAATGTTAACTGAGAATACCTCTGAGTCTAAACTCCATATTTAAGTTGAAATGAGCTAGATTTAAAATATGGTCTATATGAGGGGCCGAACATTCCTTCCAATTAGATATTATTAAGTGTCTTGTCGCACACAAAAGGTGAGTTACATGCAGTCTATGAGCATTAGGAATTTGTTGAAGGTTTATATGAGGAAGGGCTAGTTGCGGGAGAGGTTTTTACATTGTAGCCTATGAGATTAGCTATTTCAAAGAATATTCGAGACCAAACTGGTCTAATTTTAGGGCATTTCCACAGAATGTGGTATAGTTGTAACGATTGTGGAATTATTCCCGTGGTCAGCGCACAGGATGCGCGCTGACACTGCAGAAATCCTCCACAAGCGTATAATCTGAGAGAACCCAGCAATGGTGCTATGCACCTGTAGAGGGGAATTCCTGCCGGCAGATGGAGCTGTGGAGTGCAGAGGAACAGATCCTCTACACAGCCACAGATGCCAGATAGGATTTGTCAGAGGGGAAGCAATGCAGGGCAAGATAGCCCTTAAAGAAAGAGAGCACAGAGACAGGATGTATGCGTGTTCACCACCAATGAACACACAACCGTGAAGACCAGGTGGGAAAGCAATTGCAAGAGATGGCGACTGCTAACAGCGACACAAGACTGAATAAGCACAGAGAAGGAATGTATGTATGTCCACCAATCTAGTCACCAACCAGCGACGGCGAACACACAACAGTGGAAACCAAGTGAGAACGCAAACGCAAGAGATGCGATTGCCAATGAGAGTGAGCACAGGGACAGAATGTATGTGTGCACCAATCTAGTCGCCTACCAGTGACGGTGAACACACAACAGCAGAAACAAAGTAGGAACGCAATCGCGAGAAAGGCGATTGCCAGAAGTGACACAAGATTGAGCAAGACAGAGCACTAGAGTAGCAAAGGCACAGCAAACAACAATGAGAAGATAAGGAAAATAACAAACGCTAGCTAAACGCGAACACCGCACTCATTCGCAGCAGCGAACGCGTTTACGGTGCGGCCTCCGCGCGTTAAGTGCAACAGAGACAAGCACGCCACCCTGACTAACGAATTAACACAAATGAACACACAAGTCAGACAGATGAGGTAGCCATTAGCAACCGCTGCTCCAGCTTACACTCCAGGAACTCAGATTAGAAGGATCCACAGCCGCTACCACTAGAGGCTAGTGCAATCCAAACAAGACAGAGCGATTCGCTATCAACCGCCACTGGCGACAGCGCAATCGCGACAGACAAGACAGGACAGAATAGGCAGTACAAATTATACACAAACTGACTGCACTAAATAGGAATGTAAGGAGCACCCCCCAGGAATTACTCTAAGATAATCTTTAGCAAAACAGCAAGGCTGCCACTCAAGGAGTGTTTAGTGGTAACAAACCATCATGACCAGCCAAGGATTGTGGGATCACATGGTATTTATGCTGCAAGCCTTCAAGGGAGGCGACTCGGCAATTTGCATAATCAGTATGTGCAAATTCCTCAGCAGCAGAGCAGGTCTGAAGCTTGGAAAGCAAAGACAGGTCTATTATCCAGAGACCTGTATCCCACAGACTTAAGGAATGGTCAAACAGCTGTCTGCCTGTGCAGACAGCTGAGCGGATCATAACAATAGTGTACCTATTTCTCCACATTGTCTCCAGCAATGATCAGAAGATCCCTTGCAGTACTTAGATACTTTTGTAGGGGTATAATACCAATCGAATACTATCTTTTGTAGTGTTTCCCAGTGGGAAGTTCATTTGGAGTATTTGGATAGATGTTTGGTGGCTATGTATTTGAGTAATTTGAGTAAGCTATTTTGGTAGTGGTATGTAAGGTGATTATAACAACTGGAAACTGGAAATACCTGGAACTGGAAATACCTTTTTTAGCTATAACACCTTTTTCAAACAGGGAATATAATGTTTTAGGCCACTGTGGGAAGTTGCGGAAGGTGTCATTTATAAAATGTCTTAGTTGAAGAAATGTGTGGAATTCAGTGTTGGGGATGTTAAAGTTTTCTTTAATTTGTTGGAAGCTGAGCACACCTGAAGGAGAGATTAGCTGTTGGATATTCAAAATCCCTGCTTTAACCTACACGTTTATATTAATATTATCTATCAGAGAGGGGATACTAAGGCGCGGGAATGGTGGTTTTATAGTTGAGGAGATTGGAGAAGGTAGTGAGATTGCATGTTTCCATGCTTTAATGGTGGCTTGTACAGGGAGTGCCGAATTATTAGGCAAGTTGTATTTTGAGGAATAATTTTATTATTGAACAACAACCATGTTCTCAATAAACCCAAAAAACTAATTAATATCAAAGCTGAATATTTTTGAAAGTAGTATTTTTTGTTTTTAGTTTTAGCTATTTTAGGGGGATATCTGTGTGTGCAGGTGACTATTACTGTGCATAATTATTAGGCAACTTAACAAAAAACAAATATATACCCATTTCAATTATTTATTTTTACCAGTGAAACCAATATAACATTTCAACATTCACAAATATACATTTCTGACATTCAAAAACAAAACAAAAACAAATCAGTGACCAATATAGCCACCTTTCTTTGCAAGGACACTCAAAAGCCTGCCATCCATGGATTCTCTCAGTGTTTTGATCTGTTCACCATCAACATTGCGTGTAGCAGCAACCACCAGTGGTGCTCAGCAGAGCTCGAATATTCGAGTAGCTCGAATATTCGAGCTCTTTTTCAGCTATTCGAGCTCAAATACCGAGCTCAAATAGCTGCAGCTATTCGAATGGGCTATTCGAGTGAACTCGAATAGCCCACTCACTATTCGAGTTATTCGAGCAAACAGCGCTATTCGAGCTCGAATACCGAGTTCGAATAGCGTCATAGCCCAGATTGATGTCCTTAGAGCCAATCAGAGGGCTCCCAGGCCCTCTGACGGCAGCCAATCACAGAGGGGGACCCTGGCCAGCCCCTACCCTATAAATAGCGGCCGCCATGTTCGGTTTTTCCGTCCTTGCCTGACTTTGTACAGAGAGAGATCTGCTCCTTTGTGCTTTGGCTTAGCAAGTGCGCTATAGTGGTCAACTACCTAGCGTTTTTGCTCACATACACCTGCTCTATACACCTATATTGTTGTTAGCTAGATAGAGATTGTATTTTAGTTAGTAGCTTGTGTGTTACATAGAGACAGGCAGCTGCTGCAGGCAAGCTTACACAGCTTTAGGCCTCAGGGCCTTGCCTGTGTGGGCAGCTGTCCTCCTGTCCTCTGTTAGTTTATTTCTGATCTATACCAGTGTTTCTGCTGTTTATTCTACCCTGTCTTGTCCTTTACTTACTGATTGATTATTGTATTTTGTATACTGTACTAGGGACACTCACTGTTACTGCATAGCTCCTGCGTGTGTGTGTGTGCGTGCACTGTCTGTACACTACACAGTATTCCCTTCTACTGAATCATCTGATTACTACTGAATCTGATTATTGTATTTTCTAGTTCTTACTGTACTAGGGAGGGACACTCAGTCACTGTTCATAGGCTAGCTCCTGCGTGTGTGTGTGCGTGCACTGTCTGTAGTGTACACACACTCTATTTCCTTCTACTGAATCTGATTACTACTGATTATTGTATTTTCTAGTTAGTGTACTAGGGGACACACTCACTGTTCACTGTTCACACTTACTGATTCCTAATTATTGTATTTTGTATTTGTACTGTACTAGTAATCACCTAGCGATCTAATCACTTAGTGATTAGTGTCACCTCACCCACCAACCCACTCCATTAAAGTACCCCACCTTTTCACCCGCCCTTTTAAAAAACTTTTTTGTTTACGCCCAAAACATCTAAGATGTCTGGAAGTGGCAGCCAGCGCGGTTTGGGCAAGGGGAAGGGCAGGAAGGGAATCAGGAGGAGAGGGAGCAGCATTGTGGCAAGCCGCGGCCGCGCCACCATGCACAGTTCCGCAGCAGCAGCAGCTGCGTCAGTGGCTAACATTCTGCCTATAGCCACTGGCCGTGGACGCCTTGGGCGCCGCCCAGCAGGAGCAACTCACGCTGCAGAGACACAGCAGCAGCAGCAGCGTGTAGTACCTGCTCCTATTTTCCTCCAGCCGGGTCGGAAACGTCCCATTGAGGAAAAGGATGCAGCCACTGTGGTGCAACTGATGACGGAGGATGAGCAGCCCGCCATCAGCTCTGCATCCGAGGCCTCCACCCTCACCACCACCACCACCCCTGTTCGCAGCAGCCGCCCAGCAGGGGCTGGGGAGGAGGCCAGTTCACCGTCAGTTAGCGATCTGTCATTCAGCAGTCTTTTGACCCCAGGCATCATGAGTCAATTGTCTGCTGTTGTTGGCGATTTGGAGGAGGAGATGCTGATGGGCACTTTGGGGGATGAGGGATTGGACAGCAAGACTGTGGCGACAGTCAAGCAGCCCATCCATGCATCGGGAGAGGAGTTTGGGGGGTCATCATCCCAGCAGGACATGTTTCAGGAGGGGGAGGATGATGATGATGATGACGTGGTGACAGGCAAAGACTGGGTGCCGCCACCACCAGCACCTGGGGATGTCATCAGCAGCAGCTCTGAGGAGGAGGATGCGCTTGTGGGCCTTGCAAGGAGGAGCATCATTGCAAGCATTGGCAGCAGTAGGCAGGTCCCACAGCCTGCTGGTGTCTCGGGCTCAGCAGCAGCAGCAGCAGCATCTGCCAGTACCACCACCAGCCGCACCCAAGCCCCCCCCCCCCAACCACCACAGGGAGACAGGCAGCAGCGGCTCCAGGCCGTAGGGGGCTTTTCTTGTCACCAATCTGGCAATTTTTCACCATGCCCACAGTTGACAGCAAGTACGCTACTTGCAACCACTGTCAGCGGAAGTTGAGCAGAGGTGCAGACCCCTTAAAGTTCAGCACCAGCTCTCTCATCAACCATCTTCCTGCTAAACATTACCACCAGCATGAGGAGTTCCAGAGGCTGAAGGCATCTGGTGCTGGCAGTGGCACCACACCCATCACTGCACAGCCTTCAGCAGCAGCAGCAGCAACAGCAGCCACCCGCCCTCCTGCTCCTCCAGCAGCACCAGCAGGAGTGAGAAAACGCAATGCTCCTCCCCGTTCTGCAACTCCTGCCGCCGACACCGAGGCCTGTTCTGGCAGCCAGTCCTCAGTGGCCTCCTCTGCTGTCTCCGCTGGTTCCCGTGCTAGCAAAAGGCAACGCCAGAGCCTTTTGAGCGAGTCCTTCCAGGGAGTGGTTAGGGCTCTGCCTCCCAGCAGCCGTCGCGTGCGTCAGCTGAACGGCTTGCTGGCACGGGCCATGTGCTCCCAACTCCTGCCGTACACGCTCGTGCAGGAGGGGAGCGACATGCGTGCGCTACTTGCTTGTGCAGCCCCAGACTCACAGCTCCCCAGCAGACACTTCTTCGCCCGCCAGGTCATGCCTGCACTGCACCGCTTTGTCATGGCCAATGTGGAGCAAGGGCTGGAGCACGCGGTTGGTGAAAGGGTCCACGTCACCATGGACTCCTGGAGCAGCCGCTTCGGGACAGGCCGCTACCTGTCCTTCACTGTCCACTGGGTCAGCTTGGTGGAAGGGGGTGAGGATGGGAGAGCAGCAGCGGGCACAGCAGCAGCAGCAACACAGTGGGTGGTGCCACCCCGCAGGGTCAGGGGAACTGCAGCAGGTTCCTCCGATCCTCTGCCATCCTCCGGCACACCTGGCCAAACCCCCCGCCTCAGCAGCAGCGTGAAGCCACGCCACTGCCAAGCGCTGCTGCAGTTGGTCAGCCTTGGGAAGACCAAACTGACGGCAACCCATGTGTTGGCCAAACTCCAGGAGCAGGAGAGGATTTGGCTGACCCCCAGAGGCCTCAGAGTCGGAGAGGTGGTGGCCGACAATGGGGCCAATCTGGTTGCCGCGATCGACAGGGGAAACCTGACCTACATCCCCTGTCTTGCCCACGTGCTGAACCTGGTGGTGCAGAAGTTCTTACGCACCTACCAGGGGATGGGCGAACTGCTGGAAACGGCAAGGAATGTTGTGCGTCACTTCCGGCACTCGGCTGCAGCCTCTGCGAGCCTGGAAGACGTGCAAAAGGAGCTGGAGCTGCCACGCCATCGGCTGATCCTTGACGTTCCAACTCGCTGGAACTCCACCCTGGCGATGTTGGAGCGTCTGGTTGAACAGAAGCACGCTGTCAACCAGTACCTTGCCCTGGCCATTGTGTCCGCCGCTCAGAAAAGGGACAAGACCAGCAACATCCCGTCCATCGTCCCCGATGACGACTGGGGGCACATGCAGCAGGTGTGCTTAGTGCTGGCTCCCTTTCTGCAGGCCACCAACATGGTGAGCAGGGACCATGCTACGGTGTGCGAGTGGGTGCCCCTGGTTTGTC
This sequence comes from Hyperolius riggenbachi, assembly GCF_040937935.1. Lineage (NCBI taxonomy): Eukaryota > Metazoa > Chordata > Amphibia > Anura > Hyperoliidae > Hyperolius > Hyperolius riggenbachi. The sequence goes on along the minus strand of NC_090654.1, from coordinate 114,239,981 downwards.
TGCTGAACAGGGCCCTCGATGCTTTGCTGGAACAGGGAGCGGCAGCCTTGGCCCTTCAGGAGCGGCATGCAGCTGCACAGTCCACCTCTGAGGGGGAGGAGGAGGAGGACTTGGTGGAGGTCCCTGACCTTGCTGCTGATGAGGGGGATCAGCACAGTGCAGCTGAGTTGGTGCGGGGGTGGAGAGAGGATGAGGCGGCAGAGGAGGAGGATGAGGACAGCACTGCCGTCGATGTGCCAGCAGACGTGGCCCGCCTCTTCCCAATGGCAGCGCACATGCTGACGTGCCTGCGCAAGGACCCCAGGGTGATCCAGATGAAGCAGAGGGAGGACATCTGGAACAGCATGATGTTGGACCCGCGCCTCAAGGGGAAGTTGAGCCAGTTCCTGCCGCCTGCAGGAGGAGACCCAGCGCAACAAATAAGGAGCTTGCAGCAGGCCCTTTTTGAGTGCTTGGAGGAAGCCTTCCCCCAGCCTTCCACCCCCACTGTCCAGCCAGCACAGAGGCAGCAGCAGGTGCCTGCATCCAGCACCAAGCGCCCCACAGACCTGCTGTCTCTCAGCAATGAGCTCTACAGGACTGTAGAGGCTCCAGCAGTGACTAGAGAGGAGGTGCATGCAGCAGCATCCTCCTCCGGTCACAGCCAGCGCCTGACCCGCATGGTGGCTGACTACAGCGGGCTTGACAGCGATGCCCCTGTTGATCCCATGGAGTATTGGGTCAAGCGCCTGGAGATCTGGAGCGAGCTGGCGCAGTACGCCCTGGAAGTGCTGTCCTGTCCCCCTTCCAGCGTGCTGTCCGAGTGCTGCTTCAGTGCAGCTGGTGGCGTGGTCACCGAGAAACGCTCACGTCTGTCTCACAAGTCTGTGGACAGACTGACGTTTCTCAAGATGAACCAGGCGTGGGTAGAAGGCGAGTTCCTGGCCCCTGTTGTCGGCGAGAGGGGGACATGAACTGGCTGCCGGAACCATTGTTAATATGCCTTACCACCCTTTACCACCTCCTGGCTCCTGCTCACTACTAAGCCAGCCTGGTTCAGTTTGACTATTACGTCGCCTGTAGCCACACATTTTACACCTACAGTGGGCTGCTGTGTACTGCCCTTCTGCTGTCTGTCTGTGTTTCCCACTGCCAGGGTACACAGATTTTACCTTCTGCTGCCACTCTGCCATCAGCTATTACGTCCAACAAAAGTTATTTGTTAAATTTGCTGTAAAAAAAAAAGTAAACCATTAAAAAAAAAAAAGTTTTAATTTTTCTGAGGTGCCCGGGTTGAAAACTGTGTTGTCCCAGTTGTGTATTGGACACGATGTGGGCTGCACGACCGCTGTCTGGGACCTCCTGTTGTGTTTATTTACAGCCCTGGTATCACCGCTAGGTACCAGGGCTATTATGTCACGCTGCCTACCTACCTGCTGCCACACTCACACTACTCCTCAATTCCTCCTGCTGCTGCTGCTGTCTGTCTGTCTGTGTTTCCCACTGCCAGGGAACACAGATTTTACCTTCTGCTGCCACTCTGCCACCAGCTATTACGTCCAACAATAGCTATTTGTTAAATTTGCTGTAAAAAAAAAGTAAACCATTAAAAAAAAAAAAGTTTTAATTTTTCTGAGGTGCCCGGGTTGAAAACTGTGTTGTCCCAGTTGTGTATTGGACACGATGTGGGCTGCACGACCGCTGTCTGGGACCTCCTGTTGTGTTTATTTACAGCCCTGGTATCACCGCTAGGTACCAGGGCTATTATGTCACGCTGCCTACCTACCTGCTGCCACACTCACACTACTCCTCCATTCCTCCTGCTGCTGCTGCTGTCTGTCTGCTGTGTTTGCCACTGCCAGGGTACACAGATTTACCTTCTGCTGCCACTCTGCCACCAGCTATTACGTCCAACAATAGCTATATGTGTAATTTGCTGTAAAAAAAAAAAAAAAAAAAACCATTAAAAAAAAAAAAAGTTTTAATTTTTCTGAGGTGCCCGGGTTGAAAACTGTGTTGTCCCAGTTGTGTATTGGACACGATGTGGGCTGCACGACCGCTGTCTGGGACCTCCTGTTGTGTTTATTTACAGCCCTGGTATCACCGCTAGGTACCAGGGCTATTATGTCACGCTGCCTACCTACCTGCTGCCACACTCACACTACTCCTCCATTCCTCCTGCTGCTGCTGCTGTCTGTCTGCTGTGTTTGCCACTGCCAGGGTACACAGATTTACCTTCTGCTGCCACTCTGCCACCAGCTATTACGTCCAACAATAGCTATATGTGTAATTTGCTGTAAAAAAAAAAAAAAAAAAAACCATTAAAAAATAAAAAAGGTTTAATTTTTCTGAGGTGTCCGGGTTGAAACCTGTGTTGTCCCAGTTGTGTATTGGACACGATGTGGGCTTCACGACCGCTGTCTGGAACCTCATGCTGTGTATTTACGGCCTGGTACCACCGCTAGGTACCACAGCCTATGATGTCTCGCTGCCTGCCTCATTGACTGCCTGCTGCCACACAATCATCCTCCTCCTGCTGCTGCTCTTGCTGAATTTACCTCCTGCTGTCTGTGTGTTTCCACTCCCAGGGAGCACATACAATGGCGCTTCCACCATGCGCCACCAGCTATTACGCTCAAAAATAGCTGCATTTCTTTAAAAAAATATATATATATACTTTTTAATACTTTGTGATATTATTTTTAGAGGTGTCCGGGTTGAAAACTGTGATGTCCCAGTTGTGTATTGGACACGACGTGGGCTTCACGACCGCTGTCTGGAACCTCATGCTGTGTATTTACGGCCTGGTACCACCGCTAGGTACCACAATCTATTATGGCTCGCTGCCTGCCTCATTGACTGCCTGCTGCCACACAATCATCCTCCTCCTGCTGCTGCTCTTGCTGAATTTACCTCCTGCTGTCTGTGTGTTTCCACTGCCAGGGAGCACATACAATGGCGCTTCCACCATGCGCCACCAGCTATTACGCTCAAAAATAGCTGCATTTCTTTTAAAAAAAATATATATACTTTTTAATACTTTGTGATATTATTTTTAGAGGTGTCCGGGTTGAAAACTGTGATGTCCCAGTTGTGTATTGGACACGATGTGGGCTTCACGACCGCTGTCTGGAACCTCATGCTGTGTATTTACGGCCTGGTACCAACGCTAGGTACCACAGCCTATTATGTCTCGCTGCCTGCCTCATTGACTGCCTGCTGCCACACAATCATCCTCCTCCTGCTGCTGCTCTTGCTGAATTTACCTCCTGCTGTCTGTGTGTTTCCACTGCCAGGGAGCACATACAATGGCGCTTCCACCATGCGCCACCAGCTATTATGCTCAAAAATAGCTGCATTTCTTTAAAAAAAAAAATATAGAAGAGAAATAAGTGAAGAAGAAGAAGACGATATAGAAGAAGAAGAAGATATAGAAAAAGAAGAAGAAGATGAAGGAGAAGAAGAAGAAGATATAGAAAAAGAAGAAGAAGAAGAAATAGAAAAATAATAATAAGAAGAAGATATAGAAAAAGAAGAAGAAGAAATAGAAAAATAATAATAAGAAGAAGATATAGAAAAAGAAGATATAGAAAAAGAAGATATAGAAGAAGAAGATGAAGAAGAAGATGAAGAAGATGAAGAAGAAGAAGATGAAGAAGAAGAAGATAAAGAAGAAGATGAAGAAGATGAAGAAGAAGAAGATGAAGAAGAAGAAGATGAAGAAGAAGATGAAGAAGATGAAGAAGAAGAAGATGAAGAAGAAGAAGATGAAGAAGATGAAGAAGAAGATGAAGAAGAGGAAGATGAAGAAGAAGAAGATGAAGAAGATGAAGAAGAAGACGAAGAAGAAGAAGAAGAAGAAGAAGAAAAAGATGAAGAAGAAGATGAAGAAGAAGAAGATATAGAAGAAGAAGAAGAAGAAGAAGATATAGAAGAAGAAGAAGAAGATATAGAAGAAGAAGAAGAAGAAGATATAGAAGAAGAAGATATAGAAGAAGAAGAAGAAGAAGAAGAAGAAGAAGAAGAAGAAGAAGAAGAAGAAGAAGATATAGAAGAAGAAGAAGAAGAAGATATAGAAGAAGAAGATATAGAAGAAGAAGAAGAAGAAGATATAGAAGAAGAAGATATAGAAGAAGAAGATATAGAAGAAGAAGAAGAAGAAGAAGAAGAAGTATACAGTACTGAACAGAATTTTGGACACAACTTCTCTTTCCACCTTTTTTTTTTTTTTTTAAAGGAACATCCCCACATAATCACTTGCTGTTGTTACTTGGAAAAAAAAGATGTTTCTTGCATCATTCACCCCCAAAACAAGTGTTGGAAGCTATTAAAGGCCAATTCGAATAGTCAGCTCGAATAATGAGCTCGAATACCGACTCGAATAGTGAGCTCGAATTTCGAGGTCGAATCGAATAGTAAAAAATATTCGACTCGAATATTCGACCGACCTCGAATAATTTACTATTCGAATTCGACCTAACTCGAATAATAAAAAGGGGTATCCGAGCATCCCTGGCAACCACAGCCTCCCAGACATTGTTCAGAGAGGTGTACTGTTTTCCCTCCTTGTAGATCTCACATTTTATGATGGACCACAGGTTCTCAATGGGTTTCAGATCTGGTGAACAAGGAGGCCATGTCATTAGTTTTTCTTCTTTCATACCCTTTCTTGCCAGCCACGCTGTGGAGTACTTGGACGCGTGTGATGATGCATTGTCCTGCATGAAAATCATGTTTTTCTTGAAGGATGCAGACTTCTTCCTGTACCACTGCTTGAAGAAGGTGTCTTCCAGAAACTGGCAGTAGGACTGGGAGTTGAGCTTGACTCCATCCTCAACCCGAAAAGGCCCCACAAACTCATCTTTGATGATACCAGCCCAAACCAGTACTCCACCTCCACCTTGCTGGTGTATTGTCGGAACGGGAGCTCTCAGCCCTTTACTAATCCAGCCACGGGCCCATCCATCTGTCCCATCAAGACTCACTCTCATTTTATCAGTCCATAAAACCTTAGAAAAATCAGTCTTGAGAAATTTCTTGGCCCAGTCTTGACGTTTCAGCTTGTGTGTCTTGTTCAGTGGTGGTCGTCTTTCAGCCTTTCTTACCTTGGCCATGTCTCTGAGTATTGCACACCTCGTGCTTTTGGGCACTCCAGTGATGTTGCAGCTCTGAAATATGGCCAAACTGGTGGCAAATGGCATCTTGGCAGCTGCCAAGCTTGGCAGCTTGACTTTTCTCAGTTCATGGGCAGTTATTTTGCGCCTTGGTTTTTCCACACGCTTCTTGCGACCCTGTTGACTATTTTGAATGAAACGCTTGATTGTTCGATGATCACGCTTCAGAAGCTTTGCAATTTTAAGAGTGCTGCATCCCTCTGCAAGATATCTCACTATTTTTGACTTTTCTGAGCCTGTCAAGTCCTTCTTTTGACCCATTTTGCCAAAGGAAAGGAAGTTGCCTAATAATTATGCACACCTGATATAGGGTGTTGATGTCATTAGACCACACCCCTTCTCATTACAGAGATGCAAATCACCTAATATGCTTAATTGGTAGTAGGCTTTCGAGCCTATACAGCTTGGAGTAAGACAACATGCATAAAGAGGATGATGTGGTCAAAATACTCATTTGCCTAACAATTCTGCACTCCCTGTATGGTGGGGTATGGAGGGAGTGGGTCAACTTTTTATACTGTATATTGGGCATATAATGCCTACTGTCCAGTCTTTTGGCATTATTTTACTTTCCTATATTCTTAGGATGAGATTAAAAATGATGTCAGCCAATGAACCTCTCCAGCTTTAATTAATTCAGCTACAATAGTATCTTCTCCTGAAATTTTGTTGTTTTTCATTTTTCTTATAATGGTGTTTATGTTTTGTCTGGTTTTGTATTAGCTCTATGTGTTTTTCTACTGTTTCCCTGGTCTTGTTCTTACATCTTGTTGATTTATTTCTGCAAAGGGGTCTTCCAAATGTTCAGTCCATCTACCGTATTTTTCGAACTATAAGATGCACTTTGTTCCCTCAAAAGTAGTGGGAAATAGTCAGTATGTCTTATTTTCCGAATATTACAATTCGGACTGGTGCCAGCTGCCCCCCTATATCGCTATAAGTTTTGGAAGGGAGGTCCGCCACAAGCCACATTTCTCTAAAGCAGACTGCAGATTGCAGCCTAGATTGAGGTCCACAATTTGTAATCAGCGCACTAATGTGCGCATGCCACCAGGAATTGCCAGGATGGTGAGCGGGAGGCACAAGGAGAAAGAGTGCTGGAGGCGGAAAGGGAACTGGCTGGTTCTAAGGCTGGGCAACCCACCTAGCAATGTGAGTGAAGAAGCTCTCGGTCTCAGCCGCTGTCGCTGGAACCTAAGGAGGAAAACCGCTGCCGATTGGGAGATATCAGAGACTTACTGCAGCGGCAAGAGGAGCTCCGGAGAGCATCCACTATCATCCTCGGGTAGGCCACGCCCCTTGTTCATCTCTTCCAGGGACAGCAATAAGGATAGCCAGCACAGGGGAAGACTAGGCGCCTTAGAAGAGTAAGCCTGGCCGGGACGGACGGAGTCTGACGGGAGCCGGAGGATGCAGGAGTCGGCTGCGGAGCTGGAGTTTGTGGAGGCATATGGCTGGTAGAATCCCCTGGTGGATTCCTGATGCCTGAACAGACACCATATCTGTACTGCGACACCCCATACACCCCTAAGGTGAGAAAGATGTGCTGGGTGTCACTTGTTTGTCTACAGATTGCCTGTTCTCCCCAAACTGACATCTCAGCATGTCCAGTGTAGCATCTGTAGATTAGAGTAGGTGGTTTATTACTTAAGCTAGAGACAGTGGGGATTAGTGTAGTGGGGGCCACTTTTGCTGAAGGGGAATTGGAGATTAATGTTGTGGGGCTACTTTAGCTGGGGACAGAGGGGATTAGTGTAGTGGGGGCTATTTTTGCTGGGGGGCATTGGGGATTGATGTAGTGGGGGCTACTTCAGCTTGGGGGGCATTGGAGATTAATGTGATGGGGGCTACTTTAGCTGGGAGGGCATTGGGGATTAAGGTTCTGTGTGAGAGTAGAGTTTGGTTTGCTCATAGTAAAATATTGGTAAAGATTACCGATATTTTACTATCCGATTTTAGTTGTAGAATTTTGCTAATTTTAACAATATTCTACTAGGTGTAATCATCTGCGCCCTTTTTTCCAGGTGTATTTTTTTCATGTACACCCTATTTCCTGTTAAAAGTACATGTGTTATATTTATTAAGCTCTGATTGAGTGGTGGATAGAAGTGCAGATAGAAGTGCCAGTGCACATATTCCATGGAAAATGGACTCTGCTTTCTATTAAATATAATTCATTTTTTATTGACAGAAAAGCTCATAAATTAAACAAATAAATACAAAATTATACCCCCGCCCCATAATAATAATAATAATAATACCCCATGCCAACAAGAAACACCTTCACTAGAAAACAATATATTTTTTATACTCATTAGAGTTAATAAACTCAATCTATCCCATCCACTTTGAACAATAACTCCCCCACCTATCTAACTGTAAAGCAATCTGCACGTCTGCATCTTTTATCATAAGTACCCTCTTAACCCAATCAGAAAGTGATGGAGGATCCGGGCGACTCCAGTAAACTGATATTAAACTTTTGGCTGCAATAAGCAATTGGGGCAAACCTGACTTTTTATATCAAGAGATAGACATACAGGAACAATGCAAAAGCACCTCTATAGGATCATTTTTAGTCTGATGAATAAAAACCTTATTAATATGCAAAAGCACTTCATCCCAAAAAGACTTCAGCCGAGGACAGCCCAAAAATATGTAATAACGTACCCTTACTGCCACAACCCCTCCAACATCTATTGTCAACCCCAGTGTGCATTAAGGCCAATCTAACAGGAGTCCTATACCATTTAGTCACAACCTTAAAATTATTTTCCTTCGCTCTGGAGCCAACAGAGGTCACATGAGATAGAAGTTTTTGCCCTTTGCTGAGCACTAATTGAAACACCTAGATCCTTGTCCCACTTTTGGAAATACACAGGGAAACCATTACACATATCACCCAACAATAATTTATAAAATAAGGAAATTCTATAGCTAAGGATCTCATTCATCACAAAAACACACAAAAAATGTCAAAACAAGAGAGATCCTTTACACACCTAACTGTGCTTCTTATCTGTAAAAAAAAAATATGTTCCAACTGTCTATATCTCCAAAAATCAAACGAGAACCGACCACATCTACGGAGTACTGACAAGGATTTCAATGACTCCCCCTCTAACACTTGGCCTAATATTAAACCACCCACCCTATTCCAAGTCCCAAAGAAATTATGTTCCAACCCAGGTTCAAAAATGGATCCGCACTCCTCACCTGTTCATGGTACCTGTGTGTGTGACATACCTTTCACTTCATCCCCCCAATATGGGCAAAACAGGCAGAGGCAGGCCATCCGGCAGGTCTGTTCAAGGTTGTGCTGTCGTGATTTTGTGCGGCCCTGGATCAAATTACAGTGTTCAGAAGGCACGTGCCATCAACCCCCAAGATTGTCAGGACGTAGTTAACTATTTAACACAGAACACCTCATCTCAGCTTCCGCACAAAAGCGTGACATATCTTCCTCCTCCTGCTCTGATTCTGGCACCCCACTTAACACTCAGTCGGCCGCCACCACCAAAGTGCCATCACCCCAGGGCTCAGCGGTGTGGACATATTTTTGTGTGTCTGCCTCAGATGAGAGCAATGCCATCTGTACTCTCTGCCACCAAAAATTGAGCCGTGGAAAGACCAAGACCCGCGTAGACCCTTACGAAGCCACACACTGCAGTGGAAGATACCAGGCCGCAATTATTTCTCAAAAAAGGTGATACTCAAACTGTACCATGATGTTGAAAGGCAAGTGGTGTCATCTCTGGCACACAGCATTGGGTCAAGGGTCCATCTGACCATGTGGTCTGCAAAGCACGGTCAGGACTGCCCGCAGTCAGTCCCCACACACAGCATCTTTGCCTGCACACCATGTGACTGCCTGCCCCAAGACTAAGTCGCTCCCCACACAGCATCTCTGCCTGCATGCCGCTTGACTGCCTTCTCCGCCACCACCAACAGGGTCCAGGACTCCAGGCGGATTCCTGAAATTGCTAGCAGCGGCCGCTATAATAATTTTTCTGGTGCGTGTACATAATTTTTGTGGCTGCACTGCAGCTGCAACAACAAAATAAAAGGTGTCAATTCCTCTTCGTGATCATTACCTTGCCGCAGTGAAGGGGGTTGCGTATCACAATGAAGCAATGACCGCCGGCTATACGAGTGTCTCGGGGGGGGGGGGGGGGGGAAACACCCAAAATAATAATTCGATCAGCTGGACAGTCACTGTTCTGTCATTGAGCTACCTCAGCCCGGCGACCATATGGGCTGGAAAGGTGCCATCACCTGCACTCTCGCAATGGTGTGCACCAGTCCAGCACGGCCGTCACTACACAAACTGCTGTGTGCGGTGCGTTACACAGCGTTTGGTCTGTCAGTGTAAAGCAGTACACTAATTACACTACCTTATTGATGTATACACATGCAAGATGTTTTAAAGCACTTTAGGCCTCCAATTTAGCATGCAATGTGATTTCTGCCCTTAAAACGCTGCTGTGCATCAAATCTAGATTTTTCCCCGGGACTTTTGGCATGTATCCCACTCCCCCATGCAAAAACTCAGATGTTAGACCCCTTGAAACATCTTTTCCATCACTTTTGTTGCCAGCATAAATGTTTCTAATTTTCGAAGTTCGCCTCCCCATTGAAGTCGGAGGTTTGAGCCATCTCTTGTTACGATGTAGTATCAAGGGTACAAGATTACAATATATGTTGGTATTTGAAGACCAAACATGGAGCTCAGTGTGTGTAAATATCACCTTTAAGAAAAACCATCAATTTGTCCAAGAAACTTAGACTGTTCTTTAGATTTTAACCCCTTTATGCGATAGAGTATAACAATCCTAGTACTGTAAAACCCCGTTATCCAGATCCAGTTAACCAGAAGTCTCCAGGAAAAAAAATTCTGGTCTTGCAGGATGCATAAATTTACTTTTGCACTTCTTTATACAGTAATAAACCTCTGTTACATTAAGTTAAAGAGGATCTGTAAGAGGAATACCCCCCTCTGGGTAATACTTACCTTGGGAGGGGGAAGGCTCTGGTTACTAATGAGGCTTCCCCAATCCTCCTCTGCTCCTTAGTTCCAGCGGTGGCTCTCCCGAAACCACAGCCACTTTTGGCTGTGGAGCAGGAACAGCTGCGCCTGCTATTGTTACCTTCCCTGGCCTTTGTGGCCTTGCCTGAAATCCGGCCACGTCCTCTGTACTGTGCATGCGCGAGTCGCCTGTGCAGTGGAGTGGACCCAGTCGGGCTCGGCTATTTCTGCCTGTGCCCAATCGGAAAGCTGTTACTGCATCAGCACTGGATTGCTTTAGGTAAATAGTTACCTGTTTGCTGTTCGGGTAACTCCAGCGCTGGAACCGAGGGACAGAGGAGGATGTGGGAAGCCTCATTAGGATCCAGAGGCTTCCCCTTCCCAAGGTAAGTACCCTCCAGGGGAAGTTTTTCTTTTTACAGATTGTCTTTGTCTGTCCTTTGTCCTAATTTGTTTTTAATTACTGTATTAATACAGAGTTTATGGTAAGTAAACAATGTCTGGTATAGTACTGTTTTTTTTTGCCAGGCCTATTTTGAACAATGATCCTCAATAATCCAAAAACTACACTTATCTAGCATCAGCCAATTCCTGTTGGTGCCGGAATTTACTGTATATTGGAACCACTGGGATGAGCAAGATCAATTTTGTTTATCCTTATTAGTAACATACAGTATATTATATGAAAGCATATAAACATGAAACACCAAAACTAGGCAGGCTGTCAGTGGAGCAGACTGGAAGCCGTAGTATATTCCCTCCAGATGTTCACATCCTGTGCTCGAGAAGTAAACATGCTCGTGTTTTGGGTGATTGGAAATATCTAATGCATCGAATAATATTGCAAGTAAATGGCTGAAGAAATCTAATGCTGAGTATTAAACTCTCACATCAAAGTGCTTGATGCAGATTATTCTGGCGACTACACTATGGTGGGCAGACGGTCATTATCTGCTCGTAATTACAAAGCCTCCTTCTCTGCTTTGATACTTATTCCCAGCTACCTCTCTTGTCTATTTTCTTTAAATTCATTTGGTCAGTTTATATCCTCTGGAGACCCATAAAGCTGGTAAGTGTCGTCTCCATGGAGACCTCAGGGACTTTAACCTGCTCTATTTAACACAACTACAATCACTGTAAACAGTACTGTGGCTTAGCAATCCTCAGGGAGTCTCTGAGCTCTAAAGTCAGTTTGAAGCTGAGCTCTGGTGTCTACAAAAGGCCTCAGCACTACTTATTGTGAAAAATTGTTAAACTGTAATAAGGTTTTGGTTCATGGATTTTATGTAAAGGTTAAGTATCATTTTTTTACCTTAATTTTTGTGGTTTCCAGCTTAAGATCTATAAAATATAATTTCTCATTAAAGGATAACTAGACTTACATAAACAACCCTATTCGTGTTTTAGTGAGACCCAAGCAAGGGCTGCAATTGACAATGAAAAATAAAAATCCAATACAGGTTTTCTGTATCACCTGTGTTCTTAAAGGGAACCTGTACTGAGTAAAATTATTTAAAATAAACACATGAGGTAACTTCAAATGAACATTACATAGTTACCTTGCCATCAGTTCCTCTCAGAAGCGCACCATTTTCTTCTGACAATAATCCCTTCCAGTTCTGACAACATTTTGTCAGAACTGAAATATATAATTTGCGGTCAGTTATTTACCAGTTGCTGTCAGTTATAGCTGAGAGGACAACTGATCTGCCCGGTAATGTCCATGTTTACCTATGGCTCAAGTGGACGATGTTACAGTTTAACAGTGTGCTGACCAGAAAGCTGTTATGGGTAATGGCCATTTTCAAAATGGAGGACAGAAAATTCCCTTGATCACAGTGGACAAACAGGACATGGGAAAGGAGAAAGAGATTGAGGAGTAGACTACACAGGAGGTAAGTATGACCTGACTTTTTATTTTCAGTTCAGGTTTTCTTTAAGTGTAGTTCAGCTTAAGGATACCTGTAGCCACATAAATTAAAAAATGGTGCTATTCCGTTAGCCGGGCGCAACCACCAGGTGGCGTTAATTACTATTCCACCTCCAGGCCGCCATGGATAGTAGGGAAAGATGTAACCCTGGTGGAATTTTATCGCCACCTAGTGGATGCGCCCGGCTAATGGAAAATAACCCAAAAAGTTTTATACCTATGAACAAAGGCTCTGGATCCTATAGAGCCTTCTCAGTCCTGTCTAAGTCTGCTCGTTCCCCATCTGCCCCCCATTCACATTTTCTGCTGACTGCATCTTAGCAGGTAGAAGTACTTCCAAAGACAAGCGGCTCCATGCTGTACACGCAAGCATTCACACTTGCACATGCGCAGTATGGAGCCGTTTTTCTTTGAACCTACTCGGAGACCCGAGTACTTCCAAAGCCTTAAAGAGACACTGAAGCGAGAATAATTCTCGCTTCAGAGCTCATAGTTAGCAGGGGCACGTGTGCCCCTGCTAAAACGCCGCTATCCCGCGGCAAAACAGGGGTCCCTTCACCCCCAACCACCCCCTGCAAAATCAACGACCAAATTGGTGGTAAATTTTGCTCTTCCTGGAGGCAGGGCTAACGGCTGCAGCCCTGCCTCTCAGCGTGTCTATCAGACGCGCATCGCCGCCTTTCCCCCGCCCCTCTCAGTGAAGGAAGACTGAGAGGGGCGGGGGAGAGGCGGGGGAGAGGCGTGGGAGGCAAGGCTGCGGCGGTTAGCCCTGTCCCAATGCGGAAGGGACCCCCGTTAAGCCGCGGGATAGCGGCGTTTTAGCAGGGGCACACATGCCCCTGCTAACTATGAGGTCTGAAGCGAGATTTATTCTCGCTTCAGACTCTCTTTAAGAGGAGACCCAAAGGCTTGTTTGACATTAAAGTCAGATTTCTGCAACAGGAGACCCAACGCCCTTTTGTTCCCCTATGGGGATCAGGGCCGAATTTGTACTCTTTACCGCCCAAGGTCACTGTCACCAGACCGCCCCCTTCAGTATAGGTAGCCAGATGACCCCTCCCCCCTTTCCCTCCAGTATAGGTAGCCAGGTGACTCCCTTAATACCTCCTTTTCCCACTCCCCCCTTTCAGTATAGGTAGCCAGCTCACCTTCACACCACAGCAGCCATCAGTCTCACTTATTTCTCAGCTCATCTCCAGTGCTAAAGGTTCCTCTTCCCCTCTGTCTCCAATGCTACCAAGTCCATAGCTACCGGCCACAATGCAAACGTGCACAGAGAGCAAGGTGGCTGCTGATCTCCCTGCATTGCCTCATTTTCAAGCTTGCAAATTCTGCACCAGTTTAGCCTGCTGCTTTGGTGCCCTTGCTCCTGTGGTGCCCTAGGCCCTGGCCTAGGAGGCCTTGGCCTAAATCCGGCCCTTATGGGGATACGAAATGGCCAATGGAACCGATACTTAAAGCTACATGCAGTGTCTTGGAATATTCTATATGACACGGTGCTTAAGCAATTGCTGGCAGTTGATTGATTGGGATGAAGGCTGCCATTCATTTCAATGCAGGATCTCATAGATGCCAGCAGCATTAAACAATGTGGAGGGACACAGGTAGCATGACTTACTGTTGCCTGCAGCCCTCAGGATACGAAACCGTAGGCAGCAGTTTGGGGCCGAGATCTGTACAGACCTGTCACACATGTACAGACAGCCTTAAGTCCTGTTCTTATGGAGGGAGGAGGAGGGATGATGGTGTGGCATGAGTGGGGAGGGTGAGAATGAGAACAATGGGTTCAGCCTGCATTCGTCCGAGACAATTCTTCCCTTTGGATCTCTCAGTGACGCATCAGGGCCACCATATTCATGCTCGATTATTGGCCAAGCATACACATTGGCTCAGAACCCTGTAAGGTGTGTTAAAAGGCTGTGGATTTAGATGTGAACTCAAAACTCTTGTTGGCAAGGCTGAGAATCTCTGTCCTTGGCTGTAGCATGATGAGGGAAGTTATGTGACCTATTAATGCTTGTATCCATTGTGTATAATATATACAGATGAAACTGACTTCAGAGCAAAACCATCCATTTACATTTAAGCATTATTCTGAGGAAATCTGACAGTTTCACATTAAGTTTGGGTGGTGAAAAAGAAAACACCACTAAGGCGACCTTATAAGACCCCTCTAGCATTGTGTCCTGCCACTTGAAAGCAGAAGATGATGCATGTAAATGTGCTGTCACTTCACACAATATATATTTCTGTATCCATAGAGGGTTAAAATGAACATTTATTTACATACTGCAAAGTTAGAGGATGCCCTTTCGCCTTCCAGGGTCACCCTCAAGATGAATCTGCTTCCTGAAATCGGTACTGCTGTTTGTATTACCAGATACAGAGGATCACATGGATCAGCTCCCACTGGCAAACCTGTTAAAATGACAAATAGAGATTCTCCTGTCTGTCTTGAGAAACATTGAAACGGGCTCAAGATCACTGAACAAGTGAATGTCGGGATTGGGAGGGGAATTATGTATGTGTTGTAAGTTGCCAACAAGTTATAATTATACCTTGCAGCTACGCTAAATACTACTGCACACTACTTCTGCACATTACTTCATAAATTCTTACATATACTGTATTTGCTCTGTGATTTCTGGGTCATTCCCAGCAGGTCTGTAAAATACCTGCCTGTATTTGTCATTAACTAGTTGACCACTGAGGGGTTTTCCCTCCCATTCGTTCGCTAACAAATTTATCACTACTTATCACAACAGAATGATCTATATCTTGGGTGTTTTTGCCACTAATTAGGCTTTTTTTGGGTGATGCATTATGCTAAGAATTATTTTATTCTAAATGCAGTTTAACAGAAATAATAAGAAAAAAATGGAAAAAAAATCATTATTTCTCAGTTTTCAGTCATTATAGTTTTAAAATAATACATGCTACCATAATTAAAACCCACAGATTTTATTTGCCCATTTGACCTGGTTATAATTACACCATTTAAATTTTGTCCCTATAACAATGTATGGCGACAATATTTTATTTAGAAATAAAGGTGTATTTTTTCCGTTTTGTGTCCGTAACTAATTACAAGCCCTTTTTTTTACAAAAATACCAAGACATACAGCCTTAACGTAACTATTTATGTATTTCATTTTCAAATGTCACTTTTTTTTTTCTAATAAAGAATTTTATGTTGGTAACTATGAAAGGGAAGATAAGGGGTTAATTAACCCCCCTGGGACCGCCTAACTCCGATGGGTGTGGCCGCGGCTGCAGCACCAGGACCGCCTAATGCCGATCGGTGTCAAGTCCTGGGGCTGCATTTTGAAGGAGATCGCGCAGGAGCTCCGCCTCGCCTTCAGTCTCCGAGCGGCGATTGTTGACGGCGAAACCGCTGCGATCGGCAGCAGTGCTGTACTGGGGACAGCCGTGCCTCCATATGCTGAGGAGTGAATGGCTGTCATAGGCTGAAGCCTATGACAGCTGATCACGCTGATTGGCTGGCGGGTGGAGATAGGGAGGGAACAGGGAATAAATATTAAAAAAAGAGTAATTTTTATAAAAACAAACAAACATAAATATTGATTAAAAAATAAACATGGGGGGGGGGGGGGGGGCGATTAGACCCTACCAACAGAGAGCTCTGTTGGTGTGAGGAAAAGGGGGGAAGGGAATCACTCGTGTGCTGTGTTGTGCGGCCCTGCAGCTTGGCCTTAACGCTGCAGTGGCCATTTTAGCAAAAATGTGCCTGGTCTTTAGGGGGGTTTACCACTGTGGTCCTCAAGTGGTTAATGTAGTATTTTATGTAATTTTATTTAATGGGAAGTGTATGTATAGTAGGTGTAATTTTACTATTTGGTTACTAGATGTTTCATCCATTTTATTGCGATGTGTGTATCTTGCTGTGTTCCCATTCCCTGATCTGTGCACTAATGGGCGGCGATGAGAACGCATTAACAAGCGGGAGCAGTACACGAATATCTATGTCCCTGGGACTTCAAATGAAGCCCTGCAGGGCATAGATATACTGCATGATGTGCAGTAAATTAAAACACAGATATTAGTTGGACTTCTCCATACATATGAATAAACAATAAGACCTCCTCAATAATATGTTGATCTATACCAGAAGTCCCTAATCTTCACTAAAAGTACCTAAGCAGTAAATGTTCTGTAAAGGATATAATTCACAGCAAACTTACCAAGAGGACTGTCCTATACATACTTAGTACTAAAGGTACAAATACAAATAGGCCAAGACTCCAAAAAATAAAATAGATAACTTTTACTCCACCACAAAGAAAATGCCAATGTATTTGGGCAGGGGTGTCCACACTTTTTAGGCCAAGGGCCATATTGCCGTTCCTGAGATTGCTAAGGGGTTGAACTAGTGAAGTTGAACACAATTTTTGCTGATTGCCATTAGGTAGACTATGCCTGTGACATTTTGTCAAATAAGACATTTCTATGGGAAATAACGCATATACCATGTGCAGTTAGCACAGGGGCAGCTGCTAATCAGCGGCTGTTACTGCTGCTGGCGTAGTGCTAATCAGTGGCTGCTTCTGCTAAAGTGATGGCTAATAACCTACAGGCGAGCAATGGGGAGGCAGAGTGGCAACATAAGCTGGCCCTTTGCAAGTGGCTAAAGCCTGCAGGTTGTTTGGAATTAACAACTGTAGAGAGCTTTGGGAGCCACCAGAAAAAAGCTTGACGAGCCACATTTATCCCCCGGGCTGGACTTTGGACATGCCTGTATTAGGACCACTGGGACCTCTTTCTCATTGAACCTACAAGAAGATCCTGCTGGGCCTGCCCCTGACACAATGAAATATACAATGGATGTAAGTTCCTAACATATAAAGCTAGTAGGGCACACCCATTGTGCATCTGTCTTTACTTGGACTTTCTCAGCATTGGGACTGTAGCCTCCTGTATGTACAAACATTTGTAGTCTACAATGAAATGCAATGCAAAGTAAATCCTTCAAGTGCTTTTATACCTCATCATTTGGCTCAGAGGTTTTATACACTGAACACCAGGGACTACTCGATGTATGCACCCTTCTGGCTCTCGAGTGCACAAATCCTAATACCTCTTTGATGCAGAGTATTGTATATTTATGATGAAGAGTGTCTGGTTTGCATAAAATATAATATTCATGATATTATAGCAGGTACTCATGATCTCATTTACTTCTGCTTCCTCATAAAGAAATCAAAAGCTGGCTCAGTAGACAATTAAGGACAACTTGGCTCTTTCAGCATGTCTAAGCACAATGGCTTCTCCCTGTGTTTCCTAGCAGTTTACAACTGTTCATGTGCAATCCAGTCATAAAATAGATATGTAGTACACCTGTGCCTGAAAGGACTATTGTGAAAAATTGTAAAATTTAAAATACATACATATAAAGTTACATTTCTCATAGAGTAAAATGCACTGTTACTTACTTTTCTCCGATGTAGATGGCATCTACAGTAATAGTGAAAATCGGAGGGCTAGTCCATCTCCTCGTGGTGCATCATTCGATATCTCTTTATTCATAAAAGCACTTACTGAACTGCAGTTGCTCAGTACCACTGCCAAAAAAGTGTTTAAATGAGTGGGAAGCTGGCTGACATCTCTCGTTAGATTTCCAGTAAGTGTTTTTATACAGAGTAACGGTAATATTAAGAATCTCCCAAGAAGAGATGGACTAGTCCAAAGTCAGATCTGTCACTTTTTACTACCTCTGGTGAGTGACAGCAACATAGGAAAACAGTAATTTACAGTGCATTTTACTTTGGCAGAAATGTACATTTTATATGTATGTATTGTAAATTGTGCAGTATTGCGCAGAAGTGGTCCTTGAAGACCAGTGACTTTGGCAGTCTAAAGAAGCCTTGGGAAATGGGTGGGGATTGGGTTACATCAAGTTGGTCAACACTAGTGTTGGGCGAACATCTAGATGTTCGGGTTCGGGCCGAACAGGCCGAACATGGCCGCGATGTTCGGGTGTTCGACCCGAACTCCGAACATAATGGAAGTCAATGGGGACCCGAACTTTTGTGGTTTGTAAAGCCTCCTTACATGCTACATACCCCAAATTTACAGGGTATGTGCACCTTGGGAGTGGGTACAAGAGGAAAAAAAAATTAGCAAAAAGAGCTTATAGTTTTTGAGAAAATCGATTTTAAAGTTTCAAAGGGAAAACTGTCTTTTAAATGCGGGAAATGTCTGTTTTCTTTGCACAGGTAACATGTTTTTTGTCGGCATGCAGTCATAAATGTAATACATATAAGAGGTTCCAGGAAAAGGGACCGGTAACGCTAACCCAGCAGCAGCAGCACACGTGATGGAACAGGAGGAGGGTGGCGCAGGAGGAGAAGGCCACGCTTTGAGACACAACAACCCAGGCCTTGCATGAGGACAAGAAGCGTGCGGATAGCATGCTTTGTACCGCCATGCAGTCATAAATGTAATAAAGATAAGTGGTTCAATAAACAGGGACCACGCGGCAACGCTAACCCAGCAGTAGCACACGTGATGGAACAGGAGGAGGCGCAGGAGGAGAAGGCCACGCTTTGTGAGACACAACAACCCAGGCCTTGCATGAGGACAAGAAGCGTGCGGATAGCATGCTTTGTACCGCCATGCAGTCATAAATGTAATAAAGATAAGTGGTTCAATAAACAGGGACCACGCGGCAACGCTAACCCAGCAGCAGCAGACGTGATGGAACAGGAGGAGGCGCAGGAGGAGAAGGCCACGCTTTGTGAGACACAACAACCCAGGCCTTGCATGAGGACAAAAAGCGTGCGGATAGCATGCTTTGTACCGCCATGCAGTCATAAATGTAATAAAGATAAGAGGTTCCATAAACAGGGACCGGCAACGCTATCCCAGCAGCAGCAGCAGCAGCACACGTGATGGAACAGGAGGAGGCGCAGGAGGAGAAGGCCACGCTTTGTGAGACACAACAACTCAGGCCTTGCATGAGGACAAAAAGCGTGCGGATAGCATGCTTTTTTACCACCATGCATGCAGTCATAAATGTAATAAAGATAAGAGGTTCAATAAACAGGGACCGGGCGGCAACGCTAACCCATCAGCAGCAGCACACGTGATGGAACAGGAGCAGGCGCAGGAGGAGAAGAAGGCCATGCTTTTTGAGACACAACAACCCAGGCCTTGCATGAGGACAAAAAGCGTGCGGATATAGCAGCAATGCTTTTTGCCGCCATGCAGTCATAAATGTAATACAGATGAGAGGTTCAAAAAACAGGGACCGGAAACGCTAAACCATCCCAGATGTTCATTGGTCATGTTACTTGGTTGGGGTCCTGGAGTGTTGCGTAGTCGTTTCCAATCCAGGATTGATTCATTTTAATTTGAGTCAGACGGTCTGCATTTTCTGTGGAGAGGCGGATACGCCGATCTGTGATGATGCCTCCGGCAGCACTGAAACAGCGTTCCGACATAACGCTGGCTGCCGGGCAAGCCAGCACCTCTATTGCGTACATTGCCAGTTCGTACCAGGTGTCTAGCTTCATGCCCGGTTTCAGGTCCAGCGGTGCCAGCCACAAATCCGTCTGTTCCTTTATTCCCCTCCAAATTTCCTCCCCTGTGTGCTGCTTATCCCCAAGGCAGATCAGCTTCAGCAACGCTTGCTGACGCATGCCAACAGCTGTGCTGCACTGCTTCCACGATCCTACTGCTGCTGGTGCTGGGTTAGCGTTTCCGGATGAGGTACAGCTTTGAGATGCGTTGGAGGAGAAGGAGTCAGAGAGGTAGGTGCTGCTGTTGTTATCCAGTGGGAGGGACGGCGGTGCAGCTGTTTGCGGCGTGGGCAACACCCGCGTCGTAGCAGGTGAGGAATCGCTGCCAGGCTCCACAAGGTTCACCCAGTGCGCGGTAAGGGAGATGTATCGACCCTGGCCGAACGCACTCGTCCAGGTTTCAGTGGTGAGGTGAACCTTGCAGGCAACGGCATTCTTCAAGCTTCGGGTTATTTAGCTGACCACGTGCTCATGCAACTCAGGCACTGCAGAGCGCGCAAAGTGGTAGCGGCTGGGAACCACGTAACGTGGGATGGCCACTGACATCATGCCCTTGAAGCTGTTTGTCTCCACCACTCGATATGGCAGCATTTCGCAGGCCAGAACCTTGGCTATGCTGGCTGGCTGTTACTGCCACGGCCCGGGGGTCATTTGCTGGCAATTTCCTCTTGCGCTCAAATATCTCAGAGACAGACAACTCAACCGTAGGGCTGCACACCGAAGGGCTGTTGGTTGTTGTGTTTGATGAACACTGGGAGACCTCAAGAGCACTAGTCCGGAAAGTGACAGTGTCAGCATCGTCTGATGTTTGTGAATGTTGTGAACCACGCAATGGCTGGGCTACTGCTGCTGCTGAGGCGGGTCTGGTGGTGAGTCTGGTGAACCCAAGGGAGGCAGTGTTGCTGGTGGTACCCTGTCCTGCCGCGTTTGCCCACAGAGTGGGATGTTTGGATAGAATGTGGCGGCTCATGCTGGTGGTGGAGAGGTTGTTAATACTTTTCCCCCTGCTCAGGCGGGTCTTGCACACCTTGCAAATCGCCATGGTAACATCCTCAGTGCAGTCTTCAAAGAAAGCCCAGACTTTGGAGCACCTGCCTTGCTGGCGATTTCTGTTTGCGCCTCTTTTGCCTCTCACTTGAACTTCCATGCTTGCGGTGCCTGAAATTGCGCGCCGCCTACCTTGTGGCACAAGGCGAACTCGTGCAGCAGTGGGTTCCTCAACAGACTCATCTGTGCTGCTGCTACGACGGCGATGTTCTCGTTCACAAACAAAATCTGGGTCTATGTCCACATTGTCCATACCCTCCTCTTCCATCTCCTCAAACTCGTCATATGTCATTGTGAGGGGCCGCCGCCGTGGAGTAGAGCTCTCCAGAACAACCTCTGCGCAGCTCACTCCAACGTCGTCTGGTTATCTGGCAGTTGTGTGCGTGGTGTCGCTGCCGGTTGTGTCAGCTTTGTGCCCACTGGCTCCTTGTAACTGGCTGAGGACTCGGACCTCGTGCGTGATGTGCTGGTGCTGCTTAACCCACTGCTGGACGCTTGAGAGGTCATCCAAGTAATTATCTGGTCCTGTTCTTTTGGATCTGTGAGGGTTGTTGTCCTGGACAACATGGGCGGTATTGAGTGGGTTTTCTTGGGTGCTCCCCTGTGGCCTGTACGTGAACCGTCAGGGGAAACACCTCTTCCCTTGCCCCTCCCTCTTTCACCGGATTTCTTCCTCATTTCACTTATCCTTAAAGTACACGCTGACTGGCAGCAGTACAGTGGCAGTACAGAAATGCTATACAGTGGTGGGTGAGCGGTGTACCACTATTGTCAGCAGCGACACAGAGCACAATGCTATACAGTGGCAGGTGAGCGGTGTACTACTGTTCCCAGCAGACACAGAGTGGAAGTAAACACAATGCTATATAGTGTGGCTGAACCGTGTACACAGAGTGGCATTAAACACAATGCTATATAGTCTGCTATATAGTCACCCCGAACAGGGTGATGTTCTGCAGAACCCGAACAGTGGCAAACACTGTTCGCCTAACACTACTGGGAGGGAACGCAGATTTTAGTACCTAAACACACGATACAACATGTTTTCCGGGGTCGGACTCTGAGGCACATACAGATGGTCCCGATCATCATCCTCTTCATACAACTCTTCTCCTGAGTCTGACCCACCCACCACCTCTGCCACCCCAACATCGCCAGACACAGACCCCTCATCGTCCTCAACATTAACTTGGGATGCTGGCCTGAGCCAGACCTCCTCCTCCACATCAGGCCCCATCATCTCCTCAATGGCAGCCCTCATTAATCGCTCTGGCGACGGACCGATGGACACAACGTTCTCCTCCGGGGAGGGCTGCTGCTGACCACTGGCTGCTGGGGTGGATGTTATAGCTTGCGTGGGGCGTTGGCTGTTGCTGTTGTTGGGAGTGCTGCTCACAGCGGAGGTCTCTGGGGAACTCATGTTGAGCTCATATAGTGGTTGACGGTGAGTGGAGTATTACTGATCCCAGCAATATACACACTGACTGGCAGAGTACGCAATGCTATATAGTGTGGCTGAGCGGTGTACACAGCATGGCAGTAAACACAATGCTATATAGTCTGGCTGAGCGAGCGGTGTACTACTGTTCCCAGCAGAATCAGAGTGGTAGTAAACAATGGTATATAGTCTGGCTGAGCAGTGTACACAGAGTGTCAGTAAACAATGGTATATAGTCTGGCTGAGCGGTGTACACAGAGTGTCAGTAAACAATGGTATATAGTCTGGCTGAGCGGTGTACACAGAGTGTCAGTAATCAATGGTATATAGTCTGGCTGAGCGGTGTACACAGAGTGGCAGTAAACACAATGCTATATATAGCGTGGCTGAGCGAGGTGCACAGTGGCAGTACACACAATGCTATATTAGTCAGGCTAAGCCGTGTACACAGAGTGTCAGAAAACACAATGCTATATATAGCGTGGCTGAGCGAGGTGCACAGTGGCAGTACACACAATGCTATATATAGCGTGGCTGAGCGAGGTGCACAGTGGCAGTACACACAATGCTATATATAGCGTGGCTGAGCGAGGTGCACAGTGGCAGTACACACAATGCTATATTAGTCAGGCTAAGCCGTGTACACAGAGTGTCAGAAAACACAATGCTATATATATAGCGTGGCTGAGCGAGGTGCACAGTGGCAGTACACACAATGCTATACATAGCGTGGCTGAGCGAGGTGCACAGTGGCAGTACACACAATGCTATATATAGCGTGGCTGAGCGAGGTGCACAGTGGCAGTACACACAATGCTATATTAGTCAGGCTAAGCCGTGTACACAGAGTGTCAGAAAACACAATGCTATATATATAGCGTGGCTGAGCGAGGTGCACAGTGGCAGTACACACAATGCTATATATAGCGTGGCTGAGCGAGGTGCACAGTGGCAGTACACACAATGCTATATATAGCGTGGCTGAGCGAGGTGCACAGTGGCAGTACACACAATGCTATATTAGTCAGGCTAAGCCGTGTACACAGAGTGTCAGAAAACACAATGCTATATATATAGCGTGGCTGAGCGAGGTGCACAGTGGCAGTACACACAATGCTATATATAGCGTGGCTGAGCGAGGTGCACAGTGGCAGTACACACAATGCTATATATAGCGTGGCTGAGCGAGGTGCACAGTGGCAGTACACACAATGCTATATTAGTCAGGCTAAGCCGTGTACACAGAGTGTCAGAAAACACAATGCTATATATATAGCGTGGCTGAGCGAGGTGCACAGTGGCAGTACACACAATGCTATATATAGCGTGGCTGAGCGAGGTGCACAGTGGCAGTACACACAATGCTATATATAGCGTGGCTGAGCAAGGTGCACAGTGGCAGTACACACAATGCTATATTAGTCAGGCTAAGCCGTGTACACAGAGTGTCAGAAAACACAATGCTATATATATAGCGTGGCTGAGCGAGGTGCACAGTGGCAGTACACACAATGCTATATATAGCGTGGATGAGCGAGGTGCACAGTGGCAGTACACACAATGCTATATATAGCGTGGCTGAGCGAGGTGCACAGTGGCAGTACACACAATGCTATATTAGTCAGGCTAAGCCGTGTACACAGAGTGTCAGAAAACACAATGCTATATATATAGCGTGGCTGAGCGAGGTACACAGTGGCAGTAAACAATGCTATATATAGTGTGGCTGAGCGAGCGGTGTACTACTGTTCCCAGCAGCGACACACAATGACTGGGGGGGACCCTGGCTAGCGTGGCTGGAGAGCGAACTACCCTGCCTGCCTACCCAAAGCTAAACCCACAGACAAATGGCGGAGATATGACGTGGTTCGGGTATTTATTTACCCGAACCACGTGACCGTTCGGCCAATCAGAGCGCGTTCGGGCCCGAACCACGTGACCCGTTCGGCCAATCACAGCGCTAGCCGAACGTTCGGGGAACGTTCGGCCATGCGCTCTTAGTTCGGCCATGTGGCCGAACGGTTTGGCCGAGCACCGTCAGGTGTTCGGCCGAACTCGAACATCACCCGAACAGGGTGATGTTCTGCAGAACCCGAACAGTGGCGAACACTGTTCGCCCAACACTAGTCAACACCATTTGCCTTGCTGCATTACAAAGGTGTGTGCACTAATATTGTTGACATATCTTCAAAGTTGGTGGTTGTTTGCCTGTCATGCTTGTCCTATGTCTTACCTGTTTACTGAATCTCTGACCATGGCAAGCTTGCCAATACAGACATCTGATTTCAGCAGCTGAAGCCACACAGGAAATTGGCAACAACAGAAGCTCATTTATTTTTGTCATGACAGCTCCACTTTGAAGGAGGATCACTATACTTCCATACTGAGTCCTGATTTCCTCTTCTTCCTGCAGCTGTCATCTGAAATACTGAGGCACTTGTGTTTTCTTTGTTTTTGTGGTTAATGACTAATGACTAATGATTGTTTCCAATAGGAGGAGTGGTGCTGCATAAACTTACAATAGATGCATGTGCTTTACAAAATAGAGAGGGACATTGACCCAGGACTTGTCATTGGGATGCTTTGTGTTCTTAGGATGTATGATACTTTGACAGATACCACTGCTCTTCTCTCTGTATGCAAACAAGAGGACTGCTTCTGCTTTCAGGATTGCAAATAGTAGCGTGATACCCAATACCTGCTTCATAGAACATAAGGATAATAAATCACTGCATACACACAGAATGCATGGATGTGTTCATCCTGATGATGCCTTCAGTAGATGGGCGAAACGTGTAGGTGGCAGGGCTACACCACGTCCTGTGCTGGCAGTTAACGTATATAGCAAAGTGGTATTTGAAGATGTCTACCATAAGCTGAGGTTCTATTACAAACCGATACACAACAGTACTGGACATAATCCATGTGACCAGCAGCCCACCATCTAAAAACCAGGTGAAAGTATGAATGTGCTGTGGAAGAGGTCATGAGATTATGCGATATGTGACTTGGAGTGCTCTGAGTCCACAGTGTGGTTTTATGTTTTCAGACTGGAATTTAGCATATGGGGAAGTACTGCATATTACAGTATTGCCAATAAAGGTATTCATAATTGTCATAAACCACTGAGATGAACAGTTTTGAGATATTTAGTTCAGAAACTATGAGAAAACAGCTTCAATAATCCTGCCTGGCTTCAATGAGCATCATCACTATCATGTGAATATGATAATGATAACTTAAATAATTCAGTTCTGCAAAGGCCAAAAAAACTGTTGCTGAACTGTGGAGAAATACAAATATTAAAACGTACCTGGTTACAGTAAGTTATGATATAAAGGATACAATTGTCCCTTGGTCTGGTGCACTTTACAATCCTAACTAACTAGGCCATTCCAACTCCAGACCTCGAGAGCCAAGGTCCTCACACGCTTTTGGCACAGCTCAAATTAACTAATGGAGCTTAATCTGGAAACGTGTGGTTTATCAAGTAGAATATATTTCTCAATTCCTCTGTCCATCGTAAGCACTGGCATGGATATGGCCCTCAAAGACTAGAGCTGAACACTGGAACCTGGAATTTTTATGGGACTATGTACTCTATATCATAGAACAGCATGTACAGTTCATCAAGGTATCTCATTTTTCAGAAGGTCAGGACCAGTTTTGTTTGGTTTGTTTGTTTGTTTGTTTTTTTTAAAGATCGCCTCCTTTCTCTATCTCATAGCTCTAGGCCTCCACCACCTAATACCACCTGAATAGCCCCCCTTCCCCCATTGAGCAGGCCACCTGTTTCCTCCCCACACCTGCCTATACTGACCTAATATACCAATCAGCATAATCTAAAACAATTACCAGCCTAATAAGCATTTTAACACCACCTGTCATACTATTTACAGTAGGTGACCTTTGTTGTCCCAATGAGTGGTGATGATTTAGTATGTAATTGGCACAGGTTAGCATGGTTCTGTGTTTCCCCTTCCAGCAGAAGGTGCACTAGGTAACGTCCTGATTTGCCTGCACTGTAGCAAAATAAAGATTCTACACATTGAATTGCTATTTACATTTAAACCTAGCCCTGACTGCAGTGTTCTAAAATGGCACAACTAGATTGGAGCTCCTCTGTATAGAGCAAAACATCTCACCTCATTTTGATGATTTATTTGTTGCTGTTGTTATCGGGTGTGGTTTAAGCAAACACACCCTGGTGATATAGTTGTCGACTTTACTGACAAAAAAATAATGTTGTCAGAATTAATAAACAGGTAGCAGTGAAAAACTCTCAGCATAAAATAGAACAGTGCTGATGTCACAATCACCGCTATTTCTAGCAGTACAAGGGAGTGAAGGCAGCACTGAGGGGAACAATAAAACGTAATACTCTACACAATAATAATAATAAATACACACAGTGGTGCTCAGCAGAGCTCGAATATTCGAGTAGCTCGAATATTCGAGCTCTTTTTCAGCTATCCGAGCTCGGTATTCGAGCTCCGAATAGCTGTAGCTATTCGAATGGGCTATCCGAGTACACTCGAATAGCCCATTCACTATTCGAGCTATTCGAGCAAACGGCGCTATTCGAGCTCGGTACCGAGCTCGAATAGCGTCATAGCCCAGATTGATGTCCTTAGAGCCAATCAGAGGGCTCCCAGGCCCTCTGACGGCAGCCAATCACAGAGGGGGACCCTGGCCAGCCCCTACCCTATAAATAGCGGCCGCCATGTTCCGTTTCTCCATGCTTGCCTGAGACTTGTACAGAGAGAGAGTTGCTCCTTTGTGCTTTGGCTTAGCAAGTGCTCTATTGTGATCATTTACCTAGCGTTTTTGCTCACCTACACCTGCCATATACACCTATATTGTTGTTAGTTAGATAGACATTGTATTTTAGTTAGTAGCTTGTGTGTTACATTAGAGACAGGCAGCTGCTGCAAGCTTACAGGTTTAGGCCTCAGGGGGGCCTTGCCTCTGTGGGCAGCTGTCCTCTGTTTATTTCTCTCATCTATACCAGTATTTCTGCTGTCCTTTACTAATAGTATTGTAGTTATACTGTACTAGGAGTAGGACACTCACTGACTGTCACTGTTTATAGGCTACTAGCTAGCTCCTGCGTGTGTGCACTCACTCACTGTCTGTGTGTACACACACTCTATTTCCTTCTGATTACTGATAGATTATTGTTAGTTAGTTGTACTTACTGTTACTACTTACTCTTACTGTACTAGGAGTCTAGGACACTCAGTCAGACAGTCACTGTGTTCATAGGCTACTAGCTCCTGCGTGCGGTCACTCACTGTCTGAGTGTACACACACCACCCACACTCCATTTCCTTCTGATCGCTGATTGATTATTGTAATTAGTTAGTTGTACTTACTGTTACTACTTACTCTTACTGTACTAGGAGTCTAGGACACTCAGTCACTGTGTTCATAGGCTACTAGCTCCTGCGTGCGGTCACTCACTGTCTGAGTGTACACACACCACCCACACTCCATTTCCTTCTGATCGCTGATTGATTATTGTAATTAGTTAGTTCTACTTACTGTTACTACTTACTCTTACTGTACTAGGAGTCTAGGACACTCAGTCACTGTGTTCATAGGATACTAGCTCCTGCGTGCGGTCACTCACTGTCTGAGTGTACACACACCACCCACACTCCATTTCCTTCTGATCGCTGATTGATTATTGTAATTAGTTAGTTCTACTTACTGTTACTACTTACTCTTACTGTACTAGGAGTCTAGGACACTCAGTCACTGTGTTCATAGGCTACTAGCTCCTGCGTGCGGTCACTCACTGTCTGAGTGTACACACACCACCCACACTCCATTTCCTTCTGATCGCTGATTGATTATTGTAATTAGTTAGTTCTACTTACTGTTACTACTTACTCTTACTGTACTAGGAGTCTAGGACACTCAGTCACTGTGTTCATAGGCTACTAGCTCCTGCGTGCGGTCACTCACTGTCTGAGTGTACACACACCACCCACACTCCATTTCCTTCTGATCGCTGATTGATTATTGTAATTAGTTAGTTCTACTTACTGTTACTACTTACTCTTACTGTACTAGGAGTCTAGGACACTCAGTCACTGTGTTCATAGGCTACTAGCTCCTGCGTGCGTGCACTCACTGTCTGAGTGTACACACACTAAATTTACTTGTGATTACTACTGATTATTGTAACTGCTAGTTGTACTTCCTGACTGTTACTACTTACTTACTGTACTAGGGGACACTCACTCAGTCACCTCACCAACCAACCCACTCCATTAAAGTACCCCACTTTTCACCCGCCCTTTTACAAAACTTTTGTCTATACGCCCAAAACATTTAAGATGTCTGGAAGTGGCAGCCAGCGCGGTTTGGGCAAGGGGAAGGGCAGCAAGGGAATCAGGAGGAGAGGGAGCAGCATTGTGGCAAGCCGCGGCCGCGGGCGCGCCACCATGCACAGTTCCGCAGCAGCAGCAGCAGCGTCAGTGGCTAACATTCCTCCCATAGCCACTGGCCGTGGACGCCTTGGGCGCCGCCCAGCAGGAGCATCTGCAACTCACGCTGCAGAGACACAGCAGCAGCAGCGTGTAGCACCTGCTCCCATTTTCCTCCAGCCGGGTCGGAAACGTCCCATTGAGGAAAAGGATGCAGACACTGTGGTGCAACTCATGACGGAGGATGAGCAGCCCGCCATCAGCTCTGCATCCGAGGCCTCCACCCTCACCACCACCACCACCCCTGTTCGCAGCAGCCGCCCAGCAGGGTCTGGGGAGGAGGCCAGTTCACCGTCACTCGCCGACCTGTCATTCAGCAGTCTTTTGACCCCAGGCATCATGAGTAAATTGTCTGCTGTTGTTGGCGATCTTGAGGAGGAGATGCTGATGTGCACTTTGGGGGATGAGGGATTGGACAGCAAGACTGTGGCGACAGTCAAGCAGCCCATCCATGCATCAGGAGAGGAGTTTGGGGGGTCCTCATCCCAGCAGGACATGTTTCAGGAGGGGGAGGATGATGATGACCCGGTGACAGACAGAGACTGGGTGCCACCACCTCCAGGGGATGTCGTCCTCAGCAGCTCTGAGGAGGAGGAGGAGGATGCTCTTGTGGGCCTTGCAAGGAGGCGCATCATTGCAAGCATTGGCAGCAGCAGTAGGCAGGTCCCACAGCCTGCTGGTGTCTCAGGCTCAGCAGCAGCAGCATCTGCCAGTACCACCACCAGCCGCACCCAAGCCCCCCCCCCCAACCACCACAGGGAGACAGGCAGCAGCGCTTCCATGCCGTAGGGGGATGTTTAAGTCACCAATCTGGCGATATTTCACCATGCCCACTGTGTACAGCAAGTACGCCACTTGCAACCACTGTCAGCAGAAGTTGAGCAGAGGTGCAGACCCCTTAAAGTTCTGCACCAGCTCGCTCATCAACCACCTTGCGGCTAAACATTTCCACCAGCATGAGGAGTTCCAGAGGCTGAAGGCATCTGGTGCTGGCAGTGGCACCACACCCATCACTGCACAGCCTTCAGCAGCAGCAGCAGCAGCAACAGCAGCCACCCGCCCTCCTGCTCCTCCAGCAGCACCAGCAGGAGTGCGGAAACGCACTGCTCCTCCCCCCTCTGCAACTCCTGCCGCCGACACTGAGGCCTGTTCTGGCAGCCAGTCCTCAGTGGCCTCCTCTGCTGTGTCTGCTGATTCCCGTGTCAGCAAAAGGCCACGCCAGAGCCTTTTGAGCGAGTCCTTCCAGGGGGTGGTTAGGGCTCTGCCTCCCAGCAGCCGTCGCGTGCGGCAGCTGAACGGCTTGCTGGCACGGGCCATGTGCTCCCAACTCCTGCCGTACACGCTCGTGCAGGAGGGGAGCGACATTCGTGCGCTGCTTGCTTGCGCAGCCCCAGACTGGCAGCTCCCCAGCAGACACTTCTTTGCCCGCAAGGCCATTCCTGCACTGCACCGCTTTGTGATGGCCAATGTGGAGCGAGGGCTGGAGCACGCGGTTGGTGAAAGGGTCCACGTCACCATGGACTCCTGGAGCAGCCGCTTCGGGACAGGCCGCTACCTGTCCTTCACTGTCCACTGGGTCAGCTTGGTGGAAGGGGGTGAGGATGGGAGAGCAGCAGCGGGCACAGCAGCAGCAGCAACAACACAGTGGGTGGTGCCACCCCGCAGGCTCAGGGGAACTGCAGCAGGTTCCTCCGATCCTCTGCCATCCTCCGGCACACCTGGCCAAACCCCCCGCCTCAGCAGCAGCGTGAAGGCCCGCCACTGCCAAGCGCTGCTGCACTTGGTCAGCCTTGGGAAGACCAAGCTGACGGCAACCCATGTGTTGGCCAAACTCCAGGAGCAGGAGAGGATTTGGCTGACCCCCAGAGGCCTCAGAGTCGGAGAGGTGGTGGCCGACAATGGGGCCAATCTGGTTGCCGCAATAGACAGGGGAAACCTGACCCACATCCCCTGTCTTGCCCACGTGCTGAACCTGGTGGTGCAGAAGTTCCTGCGCACCTACCAGGGGATGGGCGAACTGCTGGAAACGGCAAGGAATGTTGTGCGTCACTTCCGGCGCTCGG
The DNA here is from genome assembly GCF_040937935.1 of Hyperolius riggenbachi. Taxonomy (NCBI): domain Eukaryota; kingdom Metazoa; phylum Chordata; class Amphibia; order Anura; family Hyperoliidae; genus Hyperolius; species Hyperolius riggenbachi. Next base: position 114,209,292 of record NC_090654.1, on the reverse strand, counting down.
CTGCAGCCTGTGCGAGCCTGGAAGACGTGCAAAAGGAGCTGGATCTGCCACGCCATCGGCTGATCCTTGACGTTCCGACTCGCTGGAACTCCACCCTGGCGATGTTGGAGCGTCTGGTTGAACAGAGGCGCGCTGTCAAACAGTACCTTGCCCTGGCCACTGTTTCCGCAGCTCAGAGAAGGGACAAGACCAGCAACATCCCGTCCATCGTCCCCGATGATGACTGGAGGCACATGCAGCAGGTGTGCTTTGTGCTGGCTCCCTTCCTGCAGGCCACAAACATGGTGAGCAGGGACCATGCTATGGTCTGCGAGTGGGTGCCCCTGGTTTCTCTGCTGAACAGGGCCCTCGATGCTTTGCTGGAACAGGGAGCGGCAGCCTTGGACCAGCAGGAGCGGCAACCAGCTGCGCAGTCCACCTCTGAGGGGGAGGAGGAGGAGGACTTGGTGGAGGTCCCTGACCTGGCTGCTGATGAGGGGGATCAGCACAGCGCAGCTGAGTTGGTGCGGGGGTGGAGAGAGGATGAGGCGGCAGAGGAGGAGGATGAGGACAGCACTGACGTCGATGTGCCAGCAGACGTGGCCCGCCTCTTCCCAATGGCAGCGCACATGCTGACGTGCCTGCGCAGGGACCCCAGGGTGATCCAGATGAAGCAGAGGGAGGAGATCTGGATCAGCATGATGTTGGACCCACGCCTCAAGGGGAAGTTGAGCCAGTTCCTGCCGCCTGCAGGAGGAGACCCAGCGCAACAAATAAGGAGCTTGCAGCAGGCCCTTGTTGAGCGCTTGGAGGAAGCCTTCCCCCAGCCTTCCGCCCCCACTGTCCAGCAGCCAGCACAGAGGCAGCAGCAGGTGCCTGCATCCAGCAGCAGCAAGCGCCCCACAGACCTGCTGTCTCTCAGCCACGAGCTCTACAGGACTGTAGAGGCTCCGGCAGCAGTGACTAGAGAGGAGATGCATGCAGCAGCATCCTCCTCCGGTCACAGCCAGCGCCTGACCCGCATGGTGGCTGACTACATGGGGTCGTACAGCGGGCTTGACAGCGATGCCCCTGTTGATCCCATGGAGTATTGGGTCAAGCGCATGGAGATCTGGAGCGAGCTGGCGCAGTACGCCCTGGAAGTGCTGTCCTGCCCCCCTTCCAGCGTGCTGTCCGAGCGCTGCTTCAGTGCAGCTGGTGGCGTGGTCACCGAGAAACGCTCACGTCTGTCTCACAAGTCTGTGGACAGACTGACGTTTCTCAAGATGAACCAGGCGTGGGTGGAAGGCGAGTTCCTGGCCCCTGTTGTCGGCGAGAGGGGGACATGAACTGGCTGCCGGAACCATCGTTAATGTGCCTTACCACCCTTTACCACCTCCTGGCTCCTGCTCACTAAGCCAGCCTGGTTCACTTTGACTATTACGTCGCCTGCAGCCACACATTTTACACCTACAGTGGGCTGCTGTGTACTGCCCTTCTGCTGTCTGTCTGTGTTTCCCACTGCCAGGGTACACAGCATTACCTTCTTCTGCTGCCACTCTGCCACCAGCTATTACGTCAAACAATAGCTATATTGGTTGTAAAACCAAAAACCAAAAAACCATTAAAAAAAAAAAAAGGTTTAATTTTTCTGAGGTGCCCGGGTTGAAAACTGTGTTGTCCCAGTTGTGTATTGGACACAATGTGGGCTGCACGACCGCTGTCTGGGACCTCCTGTTGTGTTTATTTACAGCCCTGGTATCACCGCTAGGTACCAGGGCTATTATGTCACGCTGCCTACCTGCTGCCACACTCACACTGCTCCTCCACACCTCCTCCTGCTGCTGCTGCTGCTGTCTGTCTGTGTTTCCCACTGCCAGGGTACACAGATGATTTACCTTCTGCTGCCACTCTGCCACCAGCTATTACGTCAAACAATAGCTGCTCGCCTACTCCTCCATTCCTCCTCCTGCTGCTGCTGTCTGTCTGTGTTTCCCACTGCCAGGGTACACAGCATTACCTTCTTCTGCTGCCACTCTGCCACCAGCTATTACGTCAAACAATAGCTATATTGGTTGTAAAACCAAAAACCAAAAAACCATTAAAAAAAAAAAAAGGTTTAATTTTTCTGAGGTGCCCGGGTTGAAAACTGTGTTGTCCCAGTTGTGTATTGGACACAATGTGGGCTGCACGACCGCTGTCTGGGACCTCCTGTTGTGTTTATTTACAGCCCTGGTATCACCGCTAGGTACCAGGGCTATTATGTCACGGCGAGCTGCCTGCCTCATTGACTGCCTGCTGCCACACACTCATCCTCCTCCTCCTGCTGCTGAATTTACCTCCTGCTGTCTTTGTGTTTCCACTGCCAGGGAGCACATACAATGGCGCTTCCAACATGCGTGCGCCCACCAGCTATTTGTTACGCTCAAAAATAGCTGCATTTCTTTAAAAAAAAATTGAAAAGAGAAATACGTGAAGATGATGAAGAAGAAGATGAAAAAGAAGAAGAAGATAAAGAAGAAGAAGATGAAGAAGATGAAGAAGAAGAAGATGAAGAAGAAGATGAAGAAGAAGATGAAGAAGAAGATGAAAAAGAAGATGAAAAAGAAGAAGAAGATGAAGAAGATGAAGAAGAAGAAGATGAAGAAGAAGAAGATGAAGAAGAAGAAGAAGAAGATGAAGAAGATGAAGAAGAAGAAGATGAAGAAGATGAAGAAGAAGAAGATGAAGAAGAAGAAGATGAAGAAGAAGAAGATGAAGAAGAAGAAGAAGAAGAAGATGAAGAAGAAGAAGATGAAGAAGATGAAGATGAAGAAGAAGATGAAGATGAAGATGAAGAAGAAGATGAAGAAGAAGATGATGAAGAAGAAGAAGAAGAAGAAGATGATGAAGAAGAAGAAGAAGAAGAAGAAGAAGAAGATATAGAAGAAGAAGATCTAGAAGAAGAAGAAAGATAAAGAAGAAGAAGAACAAGTATATACAGTAACACTACTGAACAAAATTTAGGACACAACTTCTCTTTCCACATTTTTTTTTAAAGGAACATCCCCACATAATCACTTGCTGTTGTTACTTGGAAAAAAAGATGTTTCTTGCATCATTCACCCTCAAAACAAGTGTTGGAAGCTATTTAAGGCCAATTCGAATAGTCAGCTCGAATAGTGAGCTCGAATACCGACTCGAATAGTGAGCTCGAAGTCCGAGGTCGAATCGAATAGTAAAAATTATTCGACTCGAATATTCGACTGACCTTGAATAATTTACTATTCGAATTCGACCAAACTCGAATTTTAAATAGGGGTATTTGAGCATCACTAAATACACACACAGACCTTCCTTTGTGGAATAAAATGGCTGTGAAACGTTATAGGTTTTATATAAATAACCATATAGCATGATGATCTAACTAAATACTTTAATCATAACATATTAAACTTAACATGTAAGTAAATACTTCCACCCACCTAGACTTCCGTTCATAGGCAGTACATAAGTCACAGTTTCTTACAAGCAGTCCCCCTCACTTAAGAGGTAATGGACATAATAAATTCAGCACCACAACAAAACAGGTTTGGGCTGGGCATCCTTCCTGCTTGCCTGGCACAAACTGAGGGGCCCCAGCAACCTGTACTCAGTAAGGATTTTCAGCCCAAACTTCTCCCTACCATGCTGACCATTCACTAGTGAGTGTTAATCCTATAGGATGGCTCCATAAATTGCTACCTGCACCTAGAGAAAGAGGACAGTTAGAGAGAGCTAAATTTAGCCAGGCAATACTTTCTCCCAGGCTGCCTCAATCCCAACTATAGCCTGTGCCCTTTTCTTAAGATGGAAGGAAAATCAAAAGTTCATGTATACTCAATGCAGCCAGCTACTATGAGACACACACTGGACTCCACTTACTAAGGCATCTGGGTTTACAATATATCTCCTGCACATGCCCACAGCAAGAATGTTGTCTATGCATCCTTTACTCAACGCTCAGAGTGGTTCAATAAAAGACAGATGAGGGTTGCAAAGCCTTGACACCTAACTGCAAAAAATGTATAATGTAATCATGCTGCACCACAACAGTTATTTCTGGCCCATGGATGCCTAGAGTTATTAACTATCTCCAATAAATTTGCAGCTCAACTCATGCTCGTTTTTAACAGTCCAGGTTTCAGTCATATAAAGTTTGGATGAGTTGCAAAGAATAGTGCAGAAATAATTTGATCAGAGTTTAAGCTTTTCAGAAGCTCCTGGGCCATGCCGAACTTCTTCTGTTGGTGTTGGCGAAGGAAGAATAGTCTCTGCTGAACTTTTCTCTGGGTAGAGGTGGTGTTGGCCTTCCAGCACAGGTTGTTGGAGATGGTTGTGCCCAGGAGACAGACACAGGATAATCTTTGGACCTCAGTGCCATCAGTTCATATTGGAGGTGGGGTGGGAGCATGCTTCCTGAAGTCAATGATCATCTCAACACTTTTGGCTGCGTTGAGGGCCAGCCTGTTCTCTCTACACCAGTGACATACTCTATCAACCTGCTGGCATTAGGCCTGCAATTCGATCTGCAGTTATTCATATAGAGGGAGAACAGGATTGTGACAGGACGCAGCCATGTGGAACACCTGTGTTGGTGACGCTTGGATGAGAGAAGATGTCACCCAGCTTGATGACTTGGGACCTGTTAGTCAGGACGTCCATGATCCATAGCCGTAGGGTGGGGTGGACCTCAAGTGCTGCAATATTGGTCTAGAGTGTGCGGGGCAAATGCTATTAAAGGCTGAGCTAAAGTCTAGTAGGAGGATCCTGGCGTACAAGTCCAATCTGTCCAGGTGGTCAGTTATAAGGTCCAGACAGATAATGATAGCGACATCAGTGGCCCTGTTTGCGCTATACGCGAACTGGAGTGGATCCAGTAGGGGCAAAGTAGAGTGCTTAAGGTGGGACAGGGCCACTCTTTTGAAGGTCTTCATGTTGAGGATGTAAGGATCACAGGCCTGAAGTTGTAGAGGTTGGAGATTCCCTGCTTCAGGGACAGGGATGATGGTGGACCTCTTAAAGCTTGCAGGGACTTTGCCCATCTGAAGGGACTGAGTCTAAGAAGGAGGGGTACAGTTAATAGTAGGCGTAACCATATATGTTGATATATTGTGGTACATTTCCACCAGCGCCCACAGTTTTCTAGAGCCCTACATGTGTACCAAAAATGTTTCCCATTGTCATGCTGTCTGCTTCTGGAAAGGCACATGGTTTGTCATGTCAAGTCCAGAGATGTGTGCAATTTTGTGTATCGCTGCGATGGACCTTATGAGTGCATGTATGGATTTCATTGGGCACAACTGCACAAGTGCGATGTACATACACCAGGTAGAGCCCTAGCCATTGCATATAATGGGCCGTATGCAATTCAATTTTTCACCTGAGTTATCTCCTAGGAGATAATTTTTAACTTTTCTTTAAACTAACTTTCAGCATTTTACAAGTGAAAGTGTACCCAAAAGTTGGTGAAAAAGTACTATCACATTTATTTGGAGTATTTTCTTGCTTGCTGGTTGCTTAAAGGGCATTTTATGACAAGTTGTGAAAATATCACCTAGGCGTAAGCCCAGGAGAAAAAGTGAATTGCATATGGGCCAATAAGTCTTCCTCAGTCACACTTGGGCCCATATGCAATTAACTTTTTCACCTGAGTTTTCTCCTAGGTGATATTTTTACACCTTGCCATAAAATGCCCTTTAAGCCACCAGCAAGCAAGAAAATACTTAAAATAAATTTGATAGTACTTTTCACCTACTTTTGGGTACTTTTTTAAATGTAAACTGCTGAAAAGATATTTTTTAGAGAAGATGAAAATTATCTCCTAGGAGATAACTCAGGTGAAAAAGTTAATTGCAAATGGGCCTTAGTGCTCATCTGATCTTTCAAATATTTTGTACATTTCCTGCTGCTTATTCTTGTATCCTATTGTGACCCAGCAAGCCAGACTGCCCTTGATCTTCTAGTCCTGATGATGATCCAGTTTGTTTGACTACCCTTGATTTTCCTGCAGGAAGATTAAGAGCAGTCACAACAGAAGCGGTGGATAGTCAGGCAAACCAGGTCATCAACAGGAGATCAAGGAACCTCAGGCTTTCTAGCTCAGGGCATGTTACGTGATACAAAATACAAAAAAAATCTGCAAGCATACACACACCAAAGCTATAGTGACTCTCAGCAATGAGTGCTGCTAACCAGCGAATGTAAAAGAAGTAATAGCTCAGGTTCTAATCGGCATGTTTCCATGCATTTAAAACACACCTTTTCAGAAAAGGTCTATAATTTGCTACAGGTAGCATTGGTGGCTCGCTGCTTTACCCGCTAACCCCTGTGTCTCCTCCCCTAGTGTCTCCACCCCACTACCCTCTATATTCCAAGTTTGTAAGGTTTAATAAATTGTAAATTGCTAGGTTAAATAATTCTTCAGGACGAAGCAGATGGTTTTGGCGCATGGCACTCACCGGCGGGTGCCAAAACTATGTGCCCCATAGCAGCAATGTTAAGCTGCGCGGGGCATGTATGAGTCATTTGGGGATCAAGTGATTGCTGGACCTCGAATAACACCTCACTCTGAATTGCCACGACTCAGAGGGGGGATAGTATCTAACGCTGCAGGGAATTTAGCGGCAGCAGGTAGAGTCATTCGGCTCTCCCGGCGCCCAACTCCCCGACGGCATACTAGTACGTACGTCTTAGAGACTCCTCAAGCTGGCTTCAGACATACTTGTGTCCCAAAATACTTCTGGAAATAGATGGATCCATACTGCACACACATGAGGCCAGGCTCGAGCATGCACAGTACAAATGCACCCTTCTTTGGAAGTATTCGGGTATGTGAGTACTGCCAAAGCCTGCCGAGGAGTCTTGAAGACACAGTATAGCACGTACGTTTAAAGGGGGACAGCGATGGAATGACTGGCTGGAGAGAGGACTGGAAAGGCTCTATGGTATCCAGAGTCTTTCCTCTACATAGGTACTGTATATATCTAACCTAAAGTAATACAGAAGAGGGAAACCGAGAGCCCAATATAGTGTAGCAAGTACTGCAAAAATGGATATATGTAAAGAGTACAATATATATATACTCGCAAGACAGGGTTACCTCCAGGCAACCACTGTATAGGCAGGTGAGGAGATTATCCTGTCCCCACTCAGGAATAAGAAGTCGCTCTCTGTAGACAGGAAAAAAGGGGTATCCCCCTCCACCAAGGGTGGATAATTAATATTATGTAGAAAGAACAGAGGCGCCAGCAGGATAAAATAAGGTAATAAAATGTTTTAAAGTGCTTTGGAGGCAGCGGTGGACTTACCTCCTGTAAGCAGACACTATAAACTGTCAGTTCAAATCTAAATAAACTTTATTGGCATACTCCAAGGGGGTCGCAATGCGTTTCACAGGTGTAAACCTGCTTCCCCAGGCAATATAACATAGGAGCATACAACAGTAAAAGGTCCGAGTAACACCTGGCGCCTCAGTCAAGGCGGCAGGTGTTACCCGGACCTTTTATTGTTGTATGCTCCTATGTTATATTGCCTGAGGAAGCAGGTTTACACCTGTGAAACGCATTGCGACCCCCTTGGAGTATGCCAATAAAATTTATTTAGATTTGAACTGACAGTTTATAGTGTCTGCTTACAGGAGGTAAGTCCACCGCTGCCTCCAAAGCACTTTTAAACATTTTATTACTTGATTTTATCCTGCTGGCGCCTCTGTTCTTTCTACATAACCTAAAGTAAGTTAGTTAGCAGGGACAAATCATGTTTGCTGCCCATTGATAATCCCAAACCCTTTAATGATATATGTACAGTATATACTAGTCTACCTAAGCCGATTTAAAAACGGGCTTTAGGTAGTGATACCGCCACCACGACCGCTGCATGTTAGTGCGCATGCCCGCCCGGCTCCTTGGCCCGTCCTCCTGTCCCAACGGTTGTCTGTACTGCGCACATGCGCACTACAAAAAACCCACGGACACACAACTATGGGAGGATGATGCAGGGACAGTTAGGAATTATTATAGAGGATATAACTTGAATTATATTCCCTCCTTTGAAAAGATATGGACAACAGTTGCTGTTGATGCAACTAAATTTGAACAGTTATATACTGCCCCTTTACTCTCTAACTGAAGGCTTAAATTAATTCTTTGCAAAAACTTCCATTATCAGTGGTGACTAGAGACAATTTATTAAAAAATACTTTAATGCCTTTGATATTATACAGTACACCCTACATGAATCACTAGTTTGGATCCCAATCAAGGTGTTCCCTCTTGTGGATACAAGTGTAGAGCGTTTTGGGGGGGGGGGGGTGAGAGAAGAAAATGTAAGTTGCAATTCCTACAGAATGAAAAGCATGAAGGTGGTTAACTGTTCCGATAGTATGGATATACTTTAAGAGCTTACTGTCTGCACTGTCACCATGGCAGAGACTGTGACAAGACTCCATGCACTTACAGAGACTTAGACTGCTATTTCACCACAGGCAAAGACTGTGACCAGATGCCCTTTGACTCTTTGATAGAGCCTGTGACTAGAGTTTAACTAGTGATAGACTAGTGACTATGAGCACTAGCAGATCTTGTGACTAAACCCAATGACCATACTGAGACTACTGACGGTTGCTGTAATTTAACCATTTATAGAGATTGGAGCCAAACTGTGAACACCATCAGAAACTGGGACTTCACATTGGCCACAGACACACTAGATCTCCACTGCACTGCTCCCACACTGAGGTATCTTCTGATGCCTACACAACTGTCTGCAAAAGCAAAGCTGCCCCATGCCACTCCATGCTCACAGAGGATGCTTTCTTCCAGAAACTGGACAGCAGGCTGAGGAAAGCAGGGTCAGATGGCTAGGCCCCTGGAGTGCCTAGGGAGTAGGTGGAAGTAGCTAAGTTAGTACTAGGTGCCAGAGTTCCACCAAGATATGCATTGAGTAGAGTGGAGAAGGTGGAACTTCAAGCTAGATTCCAGCATATTACTAGACAGGTTGATCACACAAACAGGTAAATATCTTTCTTTATACTGTATCTTAGTTCTTGATAGAAAAATAATCATAGCACTTAGCAAAGTTCTGTTTTTAATAGCACTGAAAAAAACAAAGAGAAAAAAAATCAACATCTTTGGCACTGCCATACTTCCCTCAACAGATTTTTGTGAAGACAGTAAACTTAAAGGTGCTGTTCTTGTATTTTGTGGTAAACAGAGAACAAACTAAGCCCTTTATATCCACAGAAGAAGAATGTAAACAGACAATTTATAGAAAATAATCCTGATTTCAGTTTAGTTCTGCTCCTGTGTTTATATTTAAAACAAGAGCAGCATTCTTCCCTGCTTTTACTGGTGTGTAAATATACATGTATTATGTTACTAAGGTTAGGTAGCCTGACTTCGCAGTTTACACACACAAAACATTAAGGTAAACGCACACCTGTAACAAATCTCTCATAGGCTGGGAGTCTTTGTTAAACTACTACACATATTTCCATGAACAAAACATGTAATCTGGGAACAATGATGTTAATAGGCACAACATTCCAGTCTCTTTTAAGAGTGACTTTTGCCAAAAGCAAATAAACCATCTTAGGAGGATGAACATGAACTTTGCCATGTTGTCACTGGACACTCCCTGCCTGTCAGAGCCATGTTTATGAACATGGACACAACAAAAAAAATGTAAATAAACTGGACCTAATACACCAAAACCAAAACAGTATTAGCTACTGAATTGCAGGATTGTAAAAAGTGAAGTACTACTATTCTTTACCATTTATCGAGCACCGAGGCACATTCACTAAACTCCGTTAAAGTTGCTATGTGCAGTAAGCTCACGGCAATTTTACCACCTCTTACACAGACAACATAGTGTGCCTTGCCAGGTTAACATGTGTTACGCTATTTACATAGAGCATGTTACTCTAACAACACATGCATCAAAAAGATTGTCAGCCAGCAGCTATTCTCTCCACCACCCGCCATTTTGAAAGCAGCCATAACAGAGGTAGTGGCCTCTGATTGGCTGCGTCATACACAAAAAAGGCAATGCCTGACCTGACCTGTGCATCCTGGGTAATCAGTGGCTTATCCGGGAACAAGGCAGATAATAATAGGGATAATAGGGAGCAAAGGACCATCATTTGTACTATCATACAGATAATTTTTAAGTTACAGATTTGGGAGCCTTCTTTCACTGTAATCAGTCACAGATGTTACCAATATTTTTGTACATACTGCATTTTTGGGGAATAAATAGATGTTTGCACACTGCATTGAATTAGTACACAATTTTCTTTCTGTCTTATTCTTCTTTCCTGGTTTGTACTTTTTCCTCCATCAACTTACCCCTTCCCTATATCTCTCTTAACATCACCTACTATTCCCAACAGTCCTATGTTTTTACCCTTTCCCCCTTTCTTATCATTCCCAATCTAGTTCCCTCCTTTTATTTTTAGATGCTGTATTATCCCAACACTGAAACAAATTGTGAGTCAGTGGCTACACATATAAATTGGCAAATTGATAATGGCATGCTCAGTACTGTTTTGGTATGAATTGCCAAAAATAAAAGAGGACATCAGGATGCCACACTAAACAATGAAAAAATACAATACGTGAAAATAATGTAAAAAGGACTTGATTATTGTTGTTATTATCATCATTATGTATGTACACATTACTGACACATTTCTTACAAAGCTTTACAGAGGTCTTTGAACAATTCAGTTACTAACTGACCCTTAGTAGGACTGTAATGTCAGAAGCAATTTTTGGGTGCGTGGAAAACCAGTAGGCCTACCTGCATAGCTTAGGTGGAAACCAGGGCACCAAGATGGAACCCACCCAAAGATGGGAATAGTAGACAAAGTTGATGCAGACAATGTTTTGGCTGAGAATATGACCCTGGAGCTCTAGTGCTGCAAGATGAGAGAGCTTTCTATACAGTCACTATGCTTGAAACAATGTCCTGATGGAGACTTAGACTTTTCCTGTGTATGCTGCTGTGTGTGCACTGATAGTATGTGTACACTTTGGGTTGAATTTACATAATTAATTGATGTAAATGCAATGTAGGGTCAACAGAGTTTGTGTATTCTCCCCATGTCTACTTGGGTTTTCTATGGGCACTTCGGTTTCCTCCCATATCCCAAAAACATACAGATATGTTAACTGTCTTACCCCTAAATTGGCACTAGACTATGATACATAAACTACATGATACATACATAGATTTATGATTATGGTAGGGATTAGACTGTGAGCCCCTATGAGGGACAGTTAAGTGGCAAGACAATATATTCTGTACAGCGCTGTGGAAGATGCTGGCGCTATATAAATACTAAATAATAATTATTATTATTATTATTAACACCATTTATATTAAATCAGATGACTTTCATGTTTAATTGACATTAACAGAAAACATTTCACGTATTTGTGTACACTGTTGAAATATTCTGTTTATGTCTAGCCCATCAGTTCATGTGGCAAAGCGACTTCTGTGCTCCACGTAGTTTTTTCCACAATGCTTTTTTATATGAGCTGCACAATAACATAGAACCACATTCAGTAAATGGCAGCAACGTAACAGATGCAGCAAAGCAAGATAAAGTTTTCCAGAAATTTCTTTTATAGCACTTGCTATAACTCTTATTCACGTGGCTTATTTCCTCAACGAGGCGTTCTATTTTTTGCAGGGCCCTGCCGTGGCGAGATAAGAAGACATATATTGTCCCACATTCAGGCCCTTTCACTGGCTGGCTGCAAAAGGGTTGATTTATAAAGAAATGGGAAGGTTCCTTTCACATATTCCTGCAGAGACACACATGGCCATTAAGCCTAAGCAGTTTTCTGCTTTTGTGTATGTAATTGTTTAATTTTTTGGATGTAATTAACTTGTAAGTAGATGGAAATGACTTATTTCAGGGGCTGTGGCAGCTGAATTGTACAACTGTAAATGAGGACCAGGGAGAGAGTGAGGTAATGCATTTCCTGAAATAAAACATTTTCATGGCACTGGCCTCCGCTCTGCTTTCAGTAAACAAAACCCTCAGACCAATCTCTGTAAACAGGCCTTGTGTGAGAGTGCAGCAGGCCACAGTGACCTATTGCCATATGTTGACTTGTCACACTGGAAGGAAACTGGTTTGGTAACAGGAGGCCCTAAACATATGTAACCCACAGACAACATCAGACAAAAATGACATCTAAACACTCACTAAGGGTGGCCATATACTGGGCGATATACCATCAGATCGACCAACAGATAGATTCCTCTCTGATCAAATTTGATCAGAGAGGGATCGTATGGCTGTCTTTACTGCAAACAGATTGTGCATGAAATCATGAATTTCAGCATGAAATTGATTCACCATCTGTGAAGCTGCTGCTGCCGTCGCAACGCCAAACTCCCCCCCCCCCCCCCGCATACATTACCTTATCCGGACGGCGCAAGTCCCCCAGTCTCCGCTGTCTTCTTCTCCGCGCTCGGCTCCAGCTTCACTTCCTGTCCGGGGAAGTTTAAGCAGTAGAGGGCGCTCTACTGTTTAAAATTCCTGCCGGGACAGAATGAAGTGAAGCCTGCCGGACTCGGAGCCCAGCGGAGAAGGAGCAGTGGTGACAGCGGGGACACGCGCCGGCGCAACAGGTAATGTATTGCTGCTGTATTACATTGGTCGTCGGACATTCGAACGCCGCTATCGACGCACTCCCGACCCACCGGCAAATGAGCGTAATCTTCCACACGGAACAACGGGAATCGACAGGAACAATCGATTTCGTTCGGAAATTGATCGTTCGGTCAGCGTGTGCGCAACGATTTCACAGTTTCACGATTTCACAATGGTCGAATCTGCTGTATATCGGCGGGAAAATCGTTAGGTGTATGGGCCTAGATAGGATCCGTACTGCCCACTAGTGAGGACTTCCGAGGAGTCTCAGAGGTGCATATTTTGAATGGGGGAAGACTCTATGAGATCCTCTGTGAGATCCTTCCCTCTTCTTAGGTGAGTATCTTAAGGGGCCAATTTACAATCACTGGAGATATTCATGATTGAGTAGAAAGGGCTTGATTCACTAAGACAAATAGCATGCCTTATCAAAGTTAGCACGCCTTTCCAAAGTTAAAACACCTTATCAGAGTAGCATAGCGAGCGCTAAGAACTCGCAGGGGCTCAGGGCAGGACGAGTGGAGCCCTCGTCATTGCTAATTAGCAGACATAAGTTCGCTATGCTACTTAATAACCTTTCATTCATAAAGCAATTTAAGAGGCCAGAAGGCTTGCCTCTCACATTACCCACATTGCTTTTTACATTGTGAGGATACCCCGCAAAGAAGGGATAGAATATGCACACACACACACACACACATCACACACACACACACACACACACACACACACGAACACACACACACACACACACACACACACACACACGCACACACACACGCACACACACTATTTACCATTAAGAACTGAAATTGAACAAACACACTGACACCATAAAACATGAAAAAGAAAACACACAGGTTTTGTATTACAATCTCACAACGTAATTCATATCTATTTTTCAATTGTTATTTTCTGTTGATCTATATGTACACAGGTGCATAAATAATGAGATACTAACAATACATAACTGAACAGGTCAGCTGTAGAACTGTACATAAAGGTGGAAGATTTGTACAAGTAAAGGAAAACTGTGTGTAAGGTCATAGTGTGATGGCCAATAACTGATTATTACGTCATAGGTAAGACTTGCGGTGCGGTTGGGTGGGTCGCCATGTTTGTAGGTTCATGGAGCGCAATGCCTGGGGTGCCAGGACATCTGTTCCTATAGGCTCCTGCAATGAAAATCGGGCCTGGGAGTAACAATCATTATGAGAACAATGATGAGGCAGCCCAGAACTATATGGGAGATACTTGTCAATGATTTTAGTGCAGCTGGGACCATAGTCAGCAAGAAAACAAATGATAACACACTACACTGTTACATAGTTACATAGTTATTTTGGTTGAAAAAAGACATACGTCCATCGAGTTCAACCAGTACAAAGTACAACTCCAGCCCGTCCCCCACATACCCCTGTTGATCCAGAGGAAGGCGAAAAAACCCCCACAAGGCATGGTCCAATTAGCCCCAAAAGGGAAAAATTCCTTCCCGACTCCAGATGGCTGTGAAGGACTCAAATACTGCAGAGCCCGTAAAGTCTCCCTGCTCAAGACAACACATGTACCCTGTTCAAGACAGCACATGTACAGGCTTGTATGCAGTGTGCCAATGCACATCTGAATGATCCAGAGGAGAACTAGGTTAAAGTGTTGTGCTCACATGAGACCAAAATTTATGACATCAACTTAACTCACCGTGTTTGGAGCAGGAGGAATGCTGCCAAGAACACCATCCCCAGCATCCAACATGGAGGTGGACTCATTATGCTTTGGAGGAGTTATTCAGTTAAAAGGACAGGGCAGGGCATCTGCATTCTGCACTGCATCAAAGGGACAATGCAGGAGGCCAAGAACCGACAAATCTTGGGTGAGCACCTCCTTCACTCAGCCAGGGCATTAAAATTGGGTCGTGGATTGGTATTCCAGCATAATAATGACCTAAAATACACAGCCAAAGCAACAAAGGAGAGGCTCAATAAATGACACATGAAGGTACTGGTGTGACCCAACAATCCCCAGACCTTCATCAAATATTGAATCTGTGTAGGTAGCTGAAGGTTTGAATTTTCAAACATCAGCCTGACCTGGAGAGGATCTGCAAAGAGGAGTTGGCCAAAATCCCTCTTGAGATGTGTACAAACCTGGTGGCCAACTGCAAGAAACGCCCGTCCTCTGTCACAGGTTTCACCACCAAGTGCTAAGGCATCTTTTGATACGGGATCAAATGCGTATTTCACTCATTACAATGCACATCAAGCTCTGAATTTGGGGCACAGGGTTTTTGAGGATTTTTTTTCTATTATTCTGTCTCTAACAGCTACAGTAACTACCATTACAATTCTAAATGGTAATTTCTTGGTCAGACAGCAAAGGAGCAGAATCATCTGGGGGTCAAATACTTCTTTCCTTTACTGTATGTGTTTGTGGTTGAGGGTTCCTTATAAATCTTGTATGTGAAAGGTTAAATCATTTTGATGATCTCGCTAATTGGGTGAGGGTATTTATTGCTTGGTGGATCAGTGAATTGGGCATCAGAGGAAGGACATCGCCCAAAACATGTACAGTAGTTGTTGAACCATTTGTATTCCTCTGCCATCTCTCATTATAGAACGGGAGCTTTGTAAGGGGGAGGTTTGTCCACACTCTTTGCAAGGTTCAGTTTACATGTTAAAAACCCTTATAGATTGGAATTTTTTTAAAAGGAACACTGTCCCAAAAATCATAAAATTTTAGATACATGTAAAACTCAGGGTTTTCGTTATTTTCAAAAGTACTCAGTGAATGGCAGTTCCTCTGTCCAACTGCCAAAAAAAGTGTACAGCGAGCAGGGAGGTTGCCCAGCATCTTTGTTTAAAGAGAAACCCTGACCAAGAATTGAATTTCATCCCAATCAGTAGCTGATACCCCCTTTCCCATGAGAAATCTATTCCTTTTCACAAACGGATCATCAGGGGGCTCTGTATGGCTGATATTGTGGTGAAACCCCTCCCTCAGTGTGATGTCAGGACCATGTTCCTGACAGTTTCCTGTCTGTGAACCTCATTGCATTGTGGGAAATAATAGCTGTTTACAGCTGAGTCCAACTGCCAAAAGAGCAAGCAGCATCTCCTTCCACTGACATCACTTGCCAGCAGTAAAAATGTCACCATGTGGTAAATATCAGAATGTAAATCAGGGAGAGGAAAGATTTTACAATGGGAAAACACTGACTAAATCATTTATACATAATTAATAAATGAAGCACTTTTATTACATTATTTTCACTGGAGTTCCTCTTTAAATTATTTTCAGCAAGTGTCTTTATAAAGACTAAAGGCCATGCTGAGCATCCCCTATGAAGAGAGGACGAGCCCAAAACCTGTCACTTCTGTCAGATTTCTACTATCTACTGTAAGTGACAGCAACTAGGATAAAAGTAATTAATGGCTCATTTTACTCTGGGAAAAATGTACTTCTTACCTGTATGTGTTTACAGATATTTTAAATTTTACATTTTTTCACCATAGTGGTCCTTTAAGCATGGAGCCCCATGTTCATGGCCTCTGTCTTCCTGGCCACCCAACCTACATGGTGAATAAAGTGTTAATAAGATTTGGAGTTAAAGAAAATAAATAGTATTTTATTACCACTTTTCACACACTGCACGTGCTGCTTTAAAACATGGCAATACAGTTCCACTGCCATGTTATTTTATAAACAATGCAAATGTCCTGCCCAACAAATACTGCAGTGAACAGAAAAAAACAGCACCAGTATGTAATGTTTCCCTATTCACCAGTGTGTATTGTTTCCCTATTCACCAGTGTGTAATGTTTCCCTATTCACCAGTGTGTAATGCTTCCCTATTCATTTCAATTAAGCCAGGAGCAAGGTGTACACAACTCCTGCAGTCGCATATGTCCGCATCAAGTATGGCAACAACAAGCTGATGTACTGCCCTCTGTATGCACTATACACTGTTTATTGTATAGTCCCATGGAAGAAATTGGCACTATATAAATCTGTGATAACAGATATCTTGGCTTGCTAAATCATGCCCTAAGCATGCTCTGCTGCAGTAGGTAAACTTTAGCAATGATCATAATTTTCCCCAGCACTTCCAGTCTGTCTGTGGTCTGTTTGGAAACCTTCCAGGTATTAATTTGAATATAAGTTCACATAGAAGATAACAGTAAAGTGAAAATAAGATCCTAATTAGATATTCAAAAGGTAAAATGTCCCCATTCCCGTAAATAACAAAAAAAATGTATCAAGGTTTGGGTGTGGCCCTAAGAAATGAAGGAATTGGGGACACACCCACCCCTTTGGGAGCCCTGGGACTTTACGGACGGTAGAAACAAAAAATCCCATAACTGTTTAACAATACTAAAATCAGATTAAAATCTCAGTGTATTGTTAAGCACAATAAATGTAAAAGGGGCAATCAAGCTAATTATATACAAGTGTTTCACCTGCTGTACTGCTGTACCTAGGTGAAAATTTACCTTGTTTATGTCAGGATGGGCCCTTTTTAATCAACCACTTCCTGACAGCAATACAGTATATTTCATCTCTGATACAGACTTTGGCAGAAGGATGTAAATATACATCTGCAGGGCCAATGAGCACAACATACCTGCTCACAGGCATCTGTGCTCATTAACCCCAGGGATCACTTAAAGAGGACCCCTGACTCATAGCTGAACATGAAAAAATATTCAGGACACCCATTTGTATGTTAAATATCCTGGTTTTAATTTATGTTAATTATCCTGCTTTCAGCAACAGACATCTTTCTTATAGCTGTATATTGGCATGTAACCCCAACTTCCCAGTGAAGTTTAGCCTAGGTTGTGATGTCACACAGCCTTCTGCCCCACAATGCTCTTGGAGATTAACTTATGCTCCTGCTCACTACACAGAGAGACGGAAAAAAACTCACATTGATCCACCTTTCCTGTAGTAAAGATGCCAACACTGATACATTTAAAAATGTAAATCAGGGTGAGCAATCATTGATAAATAATTTGTAAATTAATATTGTAAAAAAAAGTATTAATTAAAAAAAATAGTTACGTAGATACTTACCTATGGAGAAGGAAGGTGCTGGGTCCCCTAGCTTTCCAGGTACTTCCCTGTCCCCTCGTTCCACGCTGGGCTGAAGTTCTTAAACCAGCTTGTGTTACGGGACAGGTGAGCCAGTGACCCTGACGCCAGTGGTTGACACGGGTTGTCCCAGGGTGTGGAGTCTAAGTAGTTATGGGTCTTCACCAGAGCAACCCCCAAGGGATAGTGAGCAACAGGCAACTGCTGCCTAGTAGCCAACAGGTCCTAGTGCCTAGAGATGAGCGTAATGACGTAATTACGATTTCGCGAAATTTCGCGTAATTAGTGTAATTACGATTATGGCCGTAAGTACATAATCGTAATAAAGAAGGATTTCTCGAAATTTCACGTAAGCGTAATTTTCGCATTACAGTGGGTATTACGAAATTAAAGCGTAAGGCCATGCTCCCAAGCGGAAAAGTTGACGCATGGATCAATGTTAGGTAGCCGCCGACTTTAAGGGTTAATAGCAAAGCCCCCTTAAATGCTTAGAGCCTCAAATTTGGAGAATATATTAAGGAGATCATAAGGAATAAGAGGAAAAAAATTTTTTCAAAAAGACCTTATAGTTTTTCAGAAAATCGATTTTAAAGTTTCAAAGGAAAAATGTATACATTTAAAAACCCGCCGACTTTAACGGTTAATAGCAAAGCCTGCTTAAAGTTTAGGAATACCAAATTCCCAGGGTATATTAAGGGGATCAGTGGGAATAAGAGGAAAATTTTTTTTCAAAAAGACCTTATAGTTTTTGAGAAAATCGATTTTTAAGTTTCAAGGGGAAAAATGTCTTTCAAATGCGGAAAATGTCAGTTTTTTTTGCACAGGTAACAATAGTGTATTATTTTCATAGATTTCCCCCAAGTGGGAAGAGTTTTACTTACTTCGTTCTGAGTGTGGGAAATATAAAAAAAAAACGACGTGGGGTCCCCCCTCCCAGACCTCTTTAACCCCTTGTCCCCCATGCAGGCTGGGATAGCCAGAATGCGGAGCACCGGCCGCGTGGGGCTCCGCACCCTGACTATACCAGCCCGCATGGTCCATGGATTGGGGGGTCTCGGAAGGGGAGGGGCAGCCAAGCTTTCCCCTCCCCCTCCGAGCCCTTGTCCAATCCAAAGACAAGGGGCTCTTCTCCACCTCCGATGGGCGGTGGAGGTGAAGGCCGCGATTTCCTGGGGGGGGGTTCATGGTGGCATCTGGGAGTCCCCTTTAAAAAGGGGTCCCCCAGATGCCCACCCCCCCTCCGAGGAGAAATGAGTATAGGGGTACTTGTACCCCTTACCCATTTCCTTTAAGAGTTAAAAGTAATTAAACACACAAACACTTAGAAAAAGTATTTTAATTGAACAAAAAACATAATCACGAAAAAAGTCCTTTAATATTCTTAATTAACCATTAATACTTACCTGTCCCTTTAAATAAATGATCCCTCGCAATAGCCTCGGAAATGTTCTATCAGTTACAATGTAACAAAGTTATTACAATGTAACAACTTTGCTACATTGTACCTACGCCGCACCCGACGTCACTCGCCGCTCAGCCGCCGCATACACTTACGCGTCCGTGCAGGAGCTAAGTCCCCGCCGGCTCCCGCTGTCCACCCCGCCCACATCTGTCACCCACATGTCACCCACATGTGGCTGACATGTGGGAGAGGCGGGGAGGGCAGCGGGAGCCGGCGGGACTTAGCGTCCTGCACGGACCCGACAGAGCTCTGAGCTATATAGCTCAGAGCTCTCTAAGCATCTTTGAATTTGGGCTCCAAGGAGCCCCATTGGTCCTTAGCAGACCAATGGGGTTCCTTCAAATCAGAAGGAACCCCATTGGTCTGCTAAGGACCAATGGGGCTCCTTGGAGCCCAAATTCAAAGATGCTTAGAGAGCTCTGAGCTATATAGCTCAGAGCTCTGTCGGGTCCTTGCAGGACGCTAAGTCCCGCCGGCTCCCGCTGCCCTCCCCGCCTCTCCCACATGTCACCCACATGTGGGTGACATGTGGGTGACAGATGTGGGCGGGGTGGACAGCGGGAGCCGGCGGGGACTTAGCGTCCTGCAAGGACGCGTAAGTGTATGCGGCGGCTGAGCGGCGAGTGACGTCGGGTGCGGCGTAGTTACAATGTAACAAAGTTGTTACATTGTAATAACTTTGTTACATTGTAACTGATAGAACATTTCCGAGGCTATTGCGAGGGATCATTTATTTAAAGGGACAGGTAAGTATTAATGGTTAATTAAGAATATTAAAGGACTTTTTTTGTGGTTATGTTTTTTGTTCAATTAAAATACTTTTTCTAAGTGTTTGTGTGTTTATTTACTTTTAACTCTTAAAGGAAATGGGTAAGGGGTACAAGTACCCCTATACTCATTTCTCCTCGGAGGGGGGGTGGGCATCTGGGGGACCCCTTTTTAAAGGGGACTCCCAGATCCCACCATGAACCCCCCCCCCCCAGGAAATCGCGGCCTTCACCTCCACCGCCCATCGGAGGTGGAGAAGAGCCCCTTGTCCTTGGATTGGACAAGGGCTCGGAGGGGGAGGGGAAAGCTTGGCTGCCCCTCCCCTTCCGAGACCCCCCAATCCATAGACCATGCGGGCTGGTATAGTCAGGGTGCGGAGCCCCACGCGGCCGGTGCTCCGCATTCTGGCTATACCAGCCTGCATGGGGACAAGGGGTTAAAGAGGTCTGGCAGGGGGGACCCTACGTCGTTTTTTTTTAATATTTCCCACACTCAGAACCAGAGCCGGGACAAGGTCCTCCAGCACCCAAGGCTGAGACACCAAAGTGCGCCCCTCCATCCCTGCCACCCCAGCCATTACACACTGATTGCTATTAGACTAAGAGGCGCCACAGGGCCCACATCTTCCCCAACACCTTAATCTCTAGTTATCTGGCTTGCAGTCACTGCTATGTATCCCCTTTTCTTATTTCTTTCTGCTTCAAACACAATTAGGAATAACAGCTGAATGAATTCTGCGCCCCCTCCTACACTGCGCCCTGAGGCTGGAGCCTCTCCAGCCTATGCCTCGGCCCGGCCCTGCTCAGAACGAAGTAAGTAAAACTCTTCCCACTTGGGGGAATCTATGAAAATAATACACTATTGTTACCTGTGCAAAAAAAACTGACATTTTCTGCATTTGAAAGACATTTTTCCCCTTGAAACTTAAAAATCGATTTTCTCAAAAACTATAAGGTCTTTTTGAAAAAAAAAAATTTCCTCTTATTCCCACTGATCCCCTTAATATACCCTGGGAATTTGGTGTTCCTAAACTTTAAGCAGGCTTTGCTATTAACCGTTAAAGTCGGCGGGTTTTTAAATGTATACATTTTTCCTTTGAAACTTTAAAATCGATTTATTGAAAAACTATAAGGTCTTTTTGAAAAAAAATGTTTTCCACTTATTCCTTCTGATCTCCTTAATATATTCTCCAAATTTGAGGCTCTTAGCATTTAAGGGGGCTTTGCTATTAAACCTTAAAGTCGGCGGCTTTTTTATATTATACGGGAGCGTTATGGTTTAACGCGAAATTACAGTATGGTTTAACGCGAAATTACGGTATGAACGAAACGCGAAATTACGCGTTGAAAATTACGCTTGCGGTATTTTCAATTACGATTTTAATGGCAACTACGCTACCATAATTTCGCATCGTAATAGCAAATTTCGCATGCGTAATTATAGTAATCCGAAATTATCCGAAATTAAGAAAATTTTGGCTCAACTCTATTAGTGCCCAAGATTGCCCACCGGAGACGGAGAGAACAACTAAGTCCGCTATGGTAGGTTGTAAGCGTAGTAGCATAAACAAATAGAAGGTCAAGGGCAGGCAAACTTAAACAGAAACAGGCTTGAGGTCGAGACAGGCAGCAGACAAACGTGGTTAATAACAGGTTAGGTAGGCTGTGCCCGTGAGTAAGGGGCTGTGCTACCTGAACAACAGCAGGCCACATGGCTCTTTACATTAAGGGATACTCTGCAAAGATGGGGTCAAAATGATCTTTCCCACCCCCTTCAAGTACACCATATCCCTATGCCCAGGGAATTCCTGTCAAGACTTGCCATTGATACAGACAAAAAGAGAACACCATCAGGAAGTTCAAACATGTTCAGTGTTGTGGTGGTGCAGAGGGATATCAGGGTCTCCAAACAAGCTTTAATGAACACTCCAGAGGATTACAGTACTTGAGACATATAGGGCAGGCATTTGCCATTGTTTATTGCTGATACTTCACTCACTTCCCTGGCTACCCAAATAGAGAATCATCTTCAAGATTGGCCTATTAACATTCAAATCTTTAAACAGTTTGAGCTCTGGATGCTTGAAGATTTTTTTTGCAACTGCAGCACACCTCCCGTAATCTTAGATCAAGTGATCTTATAACTCTGTCATCCCCCAGAGTCCACTTCGAACCCTTTGGAGCCAGAACCTTCTGTCATGCTGCCCCTACACTTTGGAACTCTTTGCCACACCAAATCAGGACATCTCCATCTCTGGAAGCATTTAAGTCCAAACTGAAAAACCATCTGGTTAGTCTGGCATCAATGAACAGCTGACTAACATAGTCTACCCTATCCCACAACTGTTGATCTGAGACATATCTTTGTGCTTATGTTATGGGAGAAAAGCGTGCGTTACAAATGTTATTGTATAGTATATTACAAAAAATAAAACTTGTAAACAAACATTAACTTGCATTAAACAAAAAAGGTCCATGCACTAGACGTCAAAGAATCTCTCAGTGTTTAGACAACATAGTGTATGTGATGCAGTTGTGAAGCTCAGGTATTTTGTTTTCTTGCACTGTGAGATTTACTGCAGAAACTTAAAGCCTCCCAATATGTGCAGGAAAGCATTCATAACCTTCACCTTACTAAGGTCATTATAGTAAGTACTAATTAGGAGAAAGTCCTTTCAGCTAAAAGGGCAAAAGCATAATCCTTAACAGGGTAGTCCACTTCACCCTTAGTAGAACATTTAGGCCTCGATTCACTAAAGGGTGCTAAGTGTTAGCACGCCAGTGAAAAGGCACTTAGGATGCGAAAACGGCCACTTCACGCGCTAATATGCGCGAAGTGTAGCGGTGCGCGCGAAATGTCGCACCGTCCACATGAAAAACAGCCTGATAAGCTATTTTGCACGCGGACGGTGCGATGTTTCGCGCACACCGTTGCGACATTTCGGGCGCACCAACTTAACGCGCGATCAGTAACAGCTTTGGACATGCAAACTACTTAGCACCCTAATTTGCACGTCCAAAGCTTTATGGCGTGCTAACTATGTTAGCACCCTTTTGTGAATCAAGCCCTTAGTGAATTAATAAGGATAGTATGTATCTCAAGATACCAGAACAATATTTTGTGGTTCAAAAAGTCGTTGAAATCTTTTATTTGCGCAAAGAAATACAAAAAAGTGTTTTCCTTTAAATTAGTTTAAGGTTGTCAAATCGGTCAACCTTCATGAAAATAACAGATACAATTTTATATCAATTTCACTCGACAAATTGAGTCTTTATGAGGCTTACACAATATATGTTCTGGCTTGGAGTGGTAAGCATATATTTCTAGGTAACAGCCACTAGTTCATTTTTGACAAGATGTTCCCTTTGCCAGGCCTTGGTTTTAAAATTATTCTAAAAGCCTAAACAAACATACTATCACTAAGTTACATTAGTTATGTTAATTAAAATAGATATGTAATATAATCTCTTACCCACCCTGTTTTAAAAGAACAGGCACATTTTTGATTTCATGAGGGCAGCCATCTTTTTGGTTGAAAGGAGGTGACAAGGGAGCATGAGACACAGTTCCAACTGTCCTGTGTGCTGATCGCCCCTCTTAGTTGCTAGGCAACGTGAACCACAACATAGGAAATCCCATCATGTTTTGCACAGCAACAGGGGGGAAATGCCCAGGCAGTTTTCTTCTGTGCAGTTAAAAATGAGGCTTGGGTAAGAAAAACAAAGTTCTGATGCTGTGAAACTGTTAAAGAAACACCAAGCCTTTTCAGTTCTGCTGAGTACATTTTTAGTCCGGAGGTTCACTTTAAGCGTGGGGAGGGGGTCAGTTAAGGTTAGGCATCAGAGGGCATTTAGGGTTAGGCATCGACAGAGGGGTGGTAATGGTTAGGTATACTCTGGGTCTCCATGCAAAATTACCCACCCCACCCCCCATGCATGGCCAGTCCACACACACCTTTCCTCCCACTCTCCCCCTGCAATCTCTCCCCACTTTGTAAAGTAAGAGCAGCAGATTTGCATAATATTTACCTGCTCCAGCACTGCATCAAGTCTCCTCTTCTTTCCAGCGGCCACTTGCTCTATGCTACATACCCAAAATCCGATCACAGCATGCATCGTATAAAATCATGCAGGGGGATGCTCAGTAAAAGAGGAGACCGAATTCAGAGCTAGAACAGGTAAATATTATTACACTGCTCCACTGTGCCTACTCTGCAGGTGAGTGAAGAGTGGGGGCAACTGTTATGCCACTGACTGCAATGATAATATTAAAGTCACACTTCATAGACAGTATTTGCCTCCACCATTCCGTGCACAGTGTTCACTCTCCAGTTATCAATGACCCTCTAACTACAGAAGGTGACTGCAGGACCACAAGACAGCCCCTCAGCCAGACCTCCAAACAAACTGCTTAAATTCTCTTTTAACGTACACTTTACCTAAAGTTCAAGGTCCTCAAAATAATAATTGGCACTCTATAATAATAATCAAAGTAAAATGGTATTGTTTGCTGAATAAGTGTTTCACCTGCTGTACCTCACATTTGAAGATATTGAAGACCAGGAAGTGGGGTTGAAGAACAAAGGGGTGTGGTGACTCCGGTGCAAGGCTGACTTTCACTGTATTGCTCTTTCTTGTCTTCTACCCCTCTTCATTTCCCGCTTTCTTTGTCATCCATGTTTGCTCCTTACATAGTAAAGGGCTCACTGTTGTACTGTTTGCCCGTCCAGTCATTTTTCCTTCACACGGTAGACTTGACCTCTGTCATAATAAATCGGTATGTTTATTTTGGCTATATGACTCATAGACTCTAGGTAGTCTAGAAGTAAGATGGATTGATCGGGCGTCGCTTTATTCTATGTTATAATGCTAATTTGTCTACACCTATTCTTGTCATCAAACTGTAAACACTGGAGGGCAGACTGATATTTTACTGTTCATTTTATTGTACATGTTCTCTTATGAAACCAATAAAATGATTTGAAATCAAGATGGTACTGTTTATTGATAACAAGCTCTTAAATTGTAGAAATCTAAGAACTTGGAATCAACTGCTTTTCCTTAAAGTGACTCCGAGCTCATAAAAAAAATGAAAGTTGTACTCACCTGGGGCTTTCTCCAGCCCAGTGCTGGTCGGAGGTCGGGTCGCGATTAAAGCGCGCATGCGCAGTACTTTCACGCCGGCCGCCGTGATGACGCGAGGCGGCCGGCGTGTGACGTAATCCGCGTCATATGCGGAAGGAGCAGCCCGACACTCTGCTGAGTGTCGCCCGGGCTGCGGCCTGTCAGCCATTCCGGAGCGGGGAAAAGGAGAAGAGCCAGGACGCCGTCGTGGGACCTCCCGACCAGCACTGGGCTGGAGAAAGCCCCAGGTGAGTACAACTTTCATTTTTTTTTTGAGCTCGGAGTCCCTTTAAAGCAGACCTGAACGCAAAATTTCCTCTTTGCTATAAAATATAAGCAACAGCATAATATCCTTTAAAGAAAAACCTTTTTTTGTTACAGCTGCTAGAAATCTTGCAATAAAGCTGTGGTGTGTCTACTTCCTGCTTTCATGGAAGCAGACATAGGGTTAGCATCCTGCGGCTCTGCCAAATTCCTGAGCTGACACATCTGAGAGATTACATTTAATTTGTGATTAGTCACAGATGAGGCTCCCCAAAGGTGGATTTCTTTATGTTTCTCTATTGTCGTGTAAAAGTGTCCACTTTAGAGTAGACTTTAAAAAAGTTAGATATTAACCTCAGATGATCCAGAGGCTTCCCGGATCATCCTGCAGTCCACCTTTCTGTTACAGAGTTCCCATATACCTATTCAACTTGCGCCAGTCAAATAGGTCTTTTCTAACACCGTGCATTCTGATTGTGCATGTGCGAGTAAGGTTCATGCATGCCCAGCAGTATGAAGTGGTCATGCATGGAGGAAAAAAAAGCCAGGTTTTGTTCTCCTGTGGGCTGCAGGAGAATCCAGGAAGAATCTGGACCATCCAAAGATCATCCACTGCTGAGGTAGGTATAAAACGTTTTTCTGTAACTCTTCAGGTGTTCTTTTTTTTCCTTTTGCTTTTCTTTCTTTCTAACATGCCGTTACAAAAAAACAAAAACAAAAAAAAAGATTCACTATTAGTTTAATGGTAAATTTAACTACTTAACGACCGCCCCACGCCAAAGGGCGTGGTCGCGGCGGCAGCCCCAGGACCGCCATAACGCCAATTGGCATCAAGTCCTGGGGCTGCATTTTGCTGGAGATCGCGCGCAGGCTGAGATCCTGCTCGGGGGGCGGAGTCTTCAGCCATTCGGGAGACTGTTAGACGGCGTGAACACCGTCTATTTGCATGTACAGCGCTGCGATCTGCAGCAGGCTGTCCCCTCCTGAGACTGGGGAGTGATCTGCTGTCATAGGCCGAAGCCTATGACAGCTGATCACCCTGATTGGCTGGCGGGGGAGGGAGGGAGGGAGGGAGAGGGGGAATATACATTAAAAAAAATAAAGCAACATTTATTAAAAGTAAATACAATAAATATTTATTAAAAAAATAAACAACTGTGGAGCGATCAGACCCCACCAACAGAGAACCCTGTTGGTGAGGAGAAAAGGGGGGGGGGATTAATTGTGTGCTGTGTTGTGCGGCCCTGCAGCTTGGCCTTAAAGCTGCAGTGTTCAATTAACAATAAAAAGGCCTGGTCTTTAGGGAGGTTTAACACTGCAGTCCTCAAGTGGTTAATATGGTTTGCAGTATTGTGAATTGATTCTAGTTGGAGTAGCACCCCTCACCTGCCACCTTTAATTCAGGTTCCTCCATGACAATATCTTGGTCTTTCCCACAGATACCTGCAAAACTAATTGAACCGAAAATACATTTTGGAGTGTTATTTTATAAACATCAGAAGATGCTACCTTCATTTGTATATTTAGTTTTAATAGATTTTTGTAGAAGTTTTTTACAGAACAAGTAAACCTGCATATAGTAAGAAAAAGAGGGCAATACAAAATTTTGCCTCGCAACCTTAAATATTAACATCCCTGGTGGTGCATTTTTGTCTGGATTTATGGGTCTAAAAGCGGTAAATTTTTTCAAGAATTTTAGGCCTCCAATTCTTAAGTCTTAATTCACGAAAAAGTATTAGAATAAAAGCCTGGTAGAAACCCTGCATATAAATAAAAGACTGGAACACAAAATTGTTGAAATAATTAAATTTATAAACATAAAAAGTAATAAAACTGTACAAATAAGACACCATATTATACAGTATGTACATAAAGTATATACCTAACACAACTCACTCTGTGGTATATTTTGAAACAGAGAATGGCACAGAGGGCGACATCACAATCCGGGCAATAAAAGCGTGATTCCTTTCAGACTATATTCCTTTTGCTATCAGTCTTAGGCGGCAGGCTGAGAGTAGTCAAAATCCAGGCAGAGGTCGGTGCAGGCGGCAGGCAGAGATTAGTCAAAATCCAGGCAGAGGTCAGTGCAGACTGCAGGCAGAGAGTAGTCAAAATACAGGCAAAAATCGGTAACAGTAAGGGCCCATTTCCATTTGAGCCGCATGCGTCAAGATGCGCGGCGGCACTGCTATGAGATTTTCAGCCTCCCGCACCATTTCGGATGGCGATGCCGGCCGAATCGCTAGCGCAAGCGATTCGGCCTGCGGCGCTATTGATCCCTATGGCAGAGTTTGAGGGGAAACTCTGCGGATTCGCGCAAATGGAAATGGGCCCTAAGGCAGAGGCACTTAGCTCAGAAGCAGTTGGGAACCAAATGGCTATATTGTTAACATCCTGTACTTTCAAATGAGCTTATCTGCCATCTTTGTCGTTATAGTCAGGCGACAGAGGGGAGTTATACTGCCTCTGCTTGCTCTGAATCTGTCTATTACTCTTTCTTAACATTCTATTTAATTGCCACAGCTTAGATTAACTTCCAAGAAACTTAACACATGCCATGCTTAGGTGATTTTCCCCACTAGCTCCTACACATCTTCAAACAGGAACCCAAGAGGTTAAACCGCCAGGGTAAACCATAGCCAGGGTAAGGCAGAAATAGCCAAACCAATTGGATCCGCTCTACTGTGCAGGCGTGAGTCCTTTGCGTCTGCACAGTAGAGTGGATACGATCGGGTTCGTATCCACTCTACTGCCATAAACTCTGCACTACTGCCTGTATAACCGCTAAGGGTGCCCTGCTCTATCGCCGCTTTGTGTGTTATCTACTGCCTCACAAACTGTTACTGATGCATATACAGATGATCTAATTTCCATAGCCAGTATATCTACTTTGATCCCTGATCTATGTCACATTACTGCTTTGATCTCCGCACTACTGCCTGTATAACCGCTGAGTGTGTCCTGTTCTAACGCCGCTCCTTGTGTGTCACATCCTTCACGGCTGCCCTCAGCCCTGCCAATTTGACACAAACCGCGCTCTGCTGCCCAACAATTTGACACAGACCTCGCTCCGCTGCCCAACCTGGCGGCCACTGGGTGCTCAGCTGCGCCATTCCCACTGCCAGGGCTTCGCGCACCATTCCTGCATCCCTACTGAGTTGCGTACCACGACCCCACGCCACTGCACTCTAGCCATGGGAGTGGAGTCAGCTTCACAGCATCCCACCACCTTGACCAGAGAGGAACTCCTGAGATGGGAACCCCTCGTCAGCAACAACCTGCCAAAGAGTGGGACCCTGTGGGACGTGGTTACTGAACACATCAATCACCTTACAAACAGAACCCATGGTGCCCCAAACAAACGGTACAGAGGGAGAAGAGCTGGTGCACTTGTGAGACTCAAGAGGAAAGGCCTTCGCTCCTCCATCCCTGCCATCCTGCTAGCGAATGTTTGCTCTCTTCCTAACAAAGTGGATGAGCTGCTCCTACTACTCGAGAGCAAATCCTCGATCGGCAGCAACACCCCGGTTCTTTGCTTCACGGAGACCTGGCTGAGCGAATGCGTCCCCGATCACTCCCTGCAGGTACCAGGTTATGACCTCCTCCGTGCGGACCGAGACAATTCGCTCTCTGGGAAAAAGAAAGGAGGGGGTATCTGCTTTTACATAAACACTACCTGGTGCTCCAACACCACCATCCTCGGCAAGTCCTGCAACCCAGAAGTCGAGGTCCTAGCCATCAACTGCAGACCTCAGTACTCTCCAAGGGAGTTCTCATCCCTAGTTCTTGTCGGAGTCTACATCCCACCTGATGCCAGCACCAAGGATGCCCTGCGTACACTCAGCGACAGCATCTCACGGTGGGAGACCGCACATCCAGAGTCACTCTTCATCATCCTGGGCGACTTCAACAACGCAAATCTGCATCAGGAGATGCCCCGCTACAAGCAGCACATCACCTGCCCCACCAGGCACAGGAACACCTTGGACCACTGCTACACGGTCCACAAAAATGCGTACAAGGCTAGCCAGGGTGCCCCCTTGGGGAATTCTGACCACAACCTAATCCATCTGATCCCCACCTACAAGAGGCTTCTTGAGACTGCTAAACCCACTGTCAAGTCTGTCAAGAAGTGGACAGAAGAAGCCAAGCTGGAGCTACAAGCATGCTTCGACTGTACCGACTGGTCTACTCTGGAGGCACCCACCCTTGACGAATGGTCGGAAAATGTCACCTCCTACATAAGCTTTTGCGAAGAAATGTGCATCCCTTCCAAAACCTTCAAGGCCTTCCCTAATAACAAGCCTTGGTTCAACAACAAACTGCGACAACTTCGCAAGCGCAAGGAGCAAGCGCACAAGTCCGGTACCCCAGAAGAGTACAAGGAGGCCAGGTACGACCTGAAACGGGAACTGCGAGCTGCAAAGAGAGCCTACTCCGATAAGCTAGGACTACGCCTTCAGTCCAACAACTCGAGGGAGGTGTGGCAAGGCCTCAGGGCGGTCACCAACTTCAAACCCTCTCCCCAACGGGTGACACCGAGCATTAAACTGGCCGAGGAACTCAACGAGTTCTACTGCAGGTTCGAGAAACAGCCCCAGCAGCCCGGGGCTCCAGGGTCGATGATGAGAACGGCACCCGCCGCACTGAGAGATCGAGACATCGCTGCACCGGTTGAAGTCCAGGAAGCAGAAGTTCTTAGGCTGCTTCGCAAGCTCAACCCCAGGAAGGCTTCAGGCCCGGATGGTGTGTCATCAAATTCCCTAAGGACCTGTGCAGTTCAATTGGCCCCGGTGCTCACCACTCTGTTCAGTAAGTCGCTTGCGGAAGGCACTGTCCCCTCCTGTCTAAAGAGGTCCACAATCGTACCAGTCCCCAAAAAATCGGGCAGCACAGACCTCAACAACTTCAGACCTGTAGCTCTAACCCCTACCATCATGAAGGTTCTGGAACGGCTTGTCCTGGCTCACCTGAAACGTACCACTGATGCACTGCTTGACCCATTCCAATTCGCTTACAGGGCCAACAGGTCCATAGAGGATGCCATAAATGTCAGCCTGGCGTACATTATGGAGCATCTCGACAGGCCTGGCTCCTATGCCAGGATCCTATTCCTGGACTTCAGCTCGGCCTTCAACACAATCTGCCCTGACACCCTGATCGATAACCTGGCGCAGCTCGGCGTCGACCCCACACTTCGCACATGGCTCAGGAGCTTCCTCACAGGCAGGACACAACAGGTTAAGCTGGAAAACTGCTCCTCGGGCGAGAGAACTACCAACACAGGGGCACCTCAAGGGTGTGTACTGTCCCCGCTTCTGTTCTCCATGTACACCAACAACTGCACCTCCGCCTCGGACTCCGTCAAGGTTATCAAATTTGCAGATGACACAACAATCATCGGTCTCATGGGCGGTAATGGAGAGCAAGACTACCGCAGTGAGATAGAGAGAATCTGCAACTGGTGCAAGAATAACAACCTTGTCCTTAATGCTGCAAAGACTGTGGAGCTGACTGTTGATTTCAGGAGGAACCCCCCCACTCTCCCACCAGTCTACATAGGCGACACCGAAGTCTCCAGAGTACCATCAGTCCGGTTCCTTGGCACAACCCTATCCGCCAACCTAAGATGGGGGCAGAACACCACCAAAATTCAGATGAAGGCACAACAAAGGCTATTTTTCCTGCGACAACTTAAAAAATTTGGAATGCCTCGGGAGCTGCTGACCAGTTTCTACACCGCCACCACGGAGTCTATACTTTGCTCTTCAGTAATCGTCTGGTATGCCAGCGCAACGGCCAGCGACAGACATAGACTGCAAAGAGTCATTAGTGAGGCAGAGAGGATCATTGGATCACCCCTACCACCTCTGGATCTCCCCCACACGGCCAGGATGAGGAAGAGGGCCACCAGGATCTCCTGCGACCCCTCCCACCCTGGCAGCCGCTTCTTTGAGCCTCTCCCATCCGGCCGGCGCTTCCGAACCATCCAATCCAAGACCACCAGGCGCAGGAACTCTTTCTTTCCCCAGGCTGTTCTACTGCTCAACAACACTGACACCTGACTATTCCCTCCTGCCCGCAATCAGCAGGCTTGCCCCAGGTGCTGCTCTCCTGCCTTAATGTCTGCATCCAACTCTCACTACCACAATGATCGAAGACGTCATACCTGTTAAGGCTGCTTGGACTCCGTCTAGGTTATCTTACTAAGGCAGCAGCATGTAAAATGGTAGCGATTGCAGACGCAGAATGTAAAATGTACTGTTAATCCTTTTAGTTTAGTCTGTGTATTTGTACTTGTAGCCATATATGTAAGATAGATAACTGTTGACGTGTATTTTGCCTTTGCCATGTATACCACAAGCAATTCCGAGTACGGTACCCCCACACTTGGCGAATAAATCCATCTTGTATCTTGTATCTTGTATTTCCGCCTCACCTGAATAAGGAGCCGCTAGTGCAACTGCGCAAGATTGCAGAGAGGTAAATATATCATAGCTTGTCAAGCTTGTCAGGGGAGGTTTAGTGGGAGACAGTGATGGATTCTCCGCAGCTACAGGAGATGGGGACGGCTCATTTGGACCTTGAGGCTTCCCCCTCCCCAGGTAAGTATCCCCTAGAGGGCTTTATTTACAGAGAGAGTATCTTTAAACTCCATGGCATCTTGTATCTTGTTTTCTGTCTACCTATTTTTCTATTTTTCAGGGCTGCGTAATATGTTGATGCTTTATATTTGTACAATAAATAATAATATAAATCACTTTATATCACTTTAGAAGTCCTGAAACCTCTTAGTGATATAATTTGTTTCCCCATTAATTAGACTGGTGTAATTACATTTATTGATTGCTTGTCAAATAAACACTTTGGTAATCAGTAGAGATTTTTGTCAACCCATTATGTATGTATAAGCGTTGATTGTCCAAAAACAAAAAATCAGTTCCTGGGGTTAAGCCCCATCTACACGATACGATTCTTTATACGATTCTATTACGATTCTATTTACGATCCGAATAAATCCAACATGTCCGATCCGGATTCGATTCGATTCAATTCGATTTGCCATTGCAAAAAATGGCAAATCAAATTGAATTGAATCAAATCCCAATCGGACATGTTGGATTTAATCGGATCGTAAATAGAATCGTAATAGAATCGTATAAAGAATCGTATCGTGTAGATGGGGCTTTAGACTCTAATGGGCGGGGGTGGGTGTGCATTAATGATTTACATTTTTATGAACTTAATATATATCACTTTTAAAGTCCTGAAGCTTCTTAGTGATATGAACTATTTTCTATTAGTTTGATTGGCATAATAAATATGGATGAGGAGAAATATTTTAAAGTTTGATCACACAGCAAATTTGCCCTACCTTGCTTTGCAAGATCCTTTCAAAATCGGCAATCAAGTTCACCATGTGCATTTTAGGCAAGATCGAGCATTTTACAAGAATTTGCCGTAAATTATGCCCTATTAGCATTTGCTTGATTTTATGTCTATTTAAACCCTTAACCTCCTTGGCGGTATGAAAAATACCGCCAGGAGGGAGCGCAGCAGTTTTTTTTTAAATTTTTTTTTTTTTTATCATGTAGCGAGCCGAGGGCTCGCTACATGATAGCCGCTGCTGAGCGGCATCCCCCCGCCCGCTTCGATCGCCTTCGGCGATCTCCGATCAGGAAATCCCGTTCATAGAACGGGATTTCCTGGAGGGCTTCCCCCGTCGCCATGGCGACGGGGCGGGATGACGTCACCGACGTCACTGACGTCGGGACGTCATTGGGAGTCCCGGGCCACCCCTCGGCGCTGCCTGGCACTGATTGGCCAGGCAGCGCTGGGGTCTGGAGGGGGGGGGGGGCCCGCGCCGCAGCAGATAGCGGCGATCGGGCAGGGGCCGGCGGCGATCAGAGTGCTGGCGCAGCTAGCAAAGTGCTAGCTGCGTCCAGCAAAGCAAAAATTATGAAAATCGGCCCAGCAGGGCCTGAGCGGCACCCTCCGGCGGCTTACCCCGTGTCACACACGGGGTTACCGCCAAGGAGGTTAATATTGATTGAAAATGTGATTTATCAATCATTGTACTAAACACTTTAAAATGCCCCCCATAATAAAGCCCCAGTCAGAGCTGAGTGTGCCGTGTTCGGCTGCCCTATATATACTAAAGAGGACAGGAAGAGGCTGGATTGTCAAGTTCCAAGACAGGCCCACCGAACGGGGGGGGGGGGGGGAGGTTGATACAAATAAAGATATTCTGCCCTAAATAGGGGTGTCAAATGACAATAGATGGTGACTGCCTATCATATCAGGGAAGTCTGGGTTCAAAAACAGCGTCTCCCCGACTCTAAATAGGAAGTGGAGGACGCTGCCTGCGTTCCAGTGGCTGTGAGAGGGGCGGGGAATGCGTTCCAGAGACTATCACTTCCTCCGCCCTGCCACCAATGAGAAGCGTGATCAGTATCAGTCACGCAGGCGGATGCAACAAAAACGTTGCATCCCGTTCACTACACACTGACGCTTAGTGGTGGATATATGCGATGCAATCGTCGCATCACTCAACGTCCCAAAGCGCCTGCCCACCGTTGCCGGGGCAACCTAAGGACGCCATGGACGGCTGCAGGGCACACTATTGTGTGCAAAATATGAATTTAAATATTAAAAGGATCATTAAAAGGATCATTAAGTAGAGGATCCCGAGGGAGAATCAGATGGGGAGCAGGATCTAACAACGTTATTAATGACTCACACATAGCGTTTCATTTGTATAACAGTAAGTGCACATAAGTGGATCACTTGGCAGGTGTAGGGACCAGGGAAGGAGGGGGTGTAAATATCCTCGAGATTAAGATGGCCCATGCCACGTGTACTTTGCATATTGTATATCAATATTCATATGTAGGGGTGGTGTGGGTGCAGCCGGTTGATACCAGGGGCAGATCATAAAAAACATGCCAAATTGAAATCTTCATTCAATCCCTTAGGGGCAATAGTATCTAAACGAAAAATCCACTGGGATTCAATTTGGGTGAGTTTTTGATCAAAATTGCCCCCTCTAAAATCTCTTTTCCACGACTGTATCCCCCAAAAAGTGATGTCAAAGCATTTCACCCCATGTACTCCATTCATTTTAAGAATATTTTGAAATCTATATATGTGTAGTGTTACTTTAACAGTATTGTTTTTGAAGTAGAGGATAACTTTTGATGTTAAACTCCTCAGTCCATCCAAATGTTACTAGCACTTTTTTTTTCTCCCCATCCTTAGAGAGTGTTAAACTGGTTAATTGAACCAGCACTAATCACCATCTGGTGCAATATCTTAATTACATTGAATATCTTAAAAGCAAAAGAAATCCTGCCATCGAGTAATGAATTCTGGCTTTCTGCCATTAGGGAAGGATCACCAAAATAAACTTACCTCGAGTCATTTACAAAAAAAATACTTCTATTGCGGTTGAAACTAACTTACATCATAAAGTGTCAGTATTTTCAGTAGTCTTTCTTGATTTCTTTTTCACATATTTTCCCTCTGTAGTATTCATCTGACAAGTCACGTTTAACCATCATTTGTATTACTGATGGCAGCTGCTAGAATATTATCAGCAGAAAGATAAAGGATTTGTGATCAAAGTGAATGACATGTCATTATACAGTAGGTGACTTCTGCACGACTATAAGAAAGAGCAGAATTAATTTCATTTTTGCTCCCTGCTGGTGGAAAAATAAAAAAATAAGGATCAAGCCTAATTTAGGAATTACGGAATTATCTGTAGAAGTCATTTCAAATGTGATAATGTGTGAAATACTCAGTTGTTTGAAGCTGGAAATATAAACTAACACCAAGTACTGGCCTTTCAGACCCGAGTTCACATTCTATATGGAAGACAACGTTTCTTTGTTATAATATCCTAAATGAATGATTACATTTTCGCAGCTGGGGTCACATGAAGATGAGATAACATAGAGATAAACATAGATTGTCACAGAGTAAGATGACCCCCACCATCCAACAGTTATGTTTCAATGTCAACAGTATCCTTCCAGTAGCTTTCACAATTTTAATTTATACATTTAAAGGGACTGTGTAGAATTGTTCTGTTTGTTTCTTATCAAACTGTGTGTGTTTTTTAGGAGGAAAATATGAGATTATATATATATATATATATATATATATATATATATATATATATATATATATATATATACTGTATATATATATATATATATATTGTAAAGTGAACAATAGGATACATTACAAACCATATACAAACCATGTTACACTCTTATATCATAAGTATGTCTACTGTTGCTGGTGATAGACTCCCTATGGTCCATGTAAAACATATAGATAGGTAAACTGGCTTATTCAGAAATGGGCCCCATTCACACTTGAAAGCGCAAAACGCCGGCGGTAGTTTGCAATTACACGCGGAACAATCACTGGACACCGCCGCGATTTTTCCGCAATCAGGTTTAGCGCTTCTATAGCACTGAACTGCAATTGCCGGGAAATCGCCTGAAAATGGTGCAGGCTACGTGTTTGCGTTTGGCGATTAACACAAATCGCCCAAGTAAGAACGGGCCCATTGGGTTTTATAGCACTAGCGCTTTAAAAAGCGCTAGGGCTTGAGCATTTTGCTGAAATCGCCAGCAAAACGCTCTAGTGTGAATGGGCCCTTCGGCTGTTAAGGACACTAGATTGTAAGCCCCACAGAGTGACAGGGAGTACATACTGTACGTACATTGTTTAAGTTGTTCCATTTTTTATGGTCTGGTTTGGCACTTTCAACATTTTGAATTCTCACCTCCAAATAGCATCTGATGTTACATTCTAACAATTTTGATTTCTATATTTAGAAAAAAAAAGTTAAACAGCAGTAAGTCTTTTTTTCTTTTTTTTACATATAAACTATTTTTTTTAATAAAAACTATTTTTATACTGTCTTAAAATGTTTTCATTTGTAATTCATGATTAAAATTGGAAGTTATCATGAGCCATTTTTTTATACATCAACACATTCTCAAACCTTCTTCTAACTTTTAAATTTGTAACAACTAACTATTACAGTTAATAACTATAAAAACCATAAGTGACCCATTTTACACCACATAAAAGGTTTTCTGTAATTTTAACCCCCCTTTTTTTTTTTTGCAGTACACTAAATTGATAGTTATCAATTAACAATTTGTTACTTTTTTAATCTAAAACATGTAATTAGAAATTCAAAAGAAAAATAAAATGTATATAGTTTACTTTTACACATTAAAAATCGTTTTCCAGTCAGCCGGGTTGGGTCTTACTGCGCAGGCCTGCAGTAACACGCCCATGGCCAGGAGTGCACTGCACATGCGTATGATGTCATGCGCATGACGCAGTGACATCACACGCATGTAGAGTGCGCATTCGGCCAAGGTGCCTGCGCAGTAAGTCCCGACCAAGTCGACCAGAAGAAGATCCCGGGGGGGGGGCTTTTGAGTGAGCTACGGGGGGGGGGGGGCAGACAGGAGAACGGGGGAACGGTGGGCATAAGGACATGTTGTAGCACATGCTCCTTCCCCCGTTTCTCCAAAGTTTTTGTACTCTGGTATCCTTTAAATCTGTAGCCATTCCTGTGATGTAAAACAAACCAGTTGAAATTATTTTACAGGTTCTCGTCATAGGATGGCTTCCTAGCTGTTTTAGATGTAATTTTTCCTTGCCATGAAATTGCTAATTTCTTATGTGTATTGTGTTAGAAGTAAACTGAACTTGTGTGTTTTTGCCTAACAAAGATTTCATGTTAGCAAACTGTCACTAACTCCATGGAGAGGCTCCCTGCTCCTGCTTTCTTTGTCACTATTTATTTGTGACCTGGAACAGCGGGTTGTCCCATGAAACGCGTTGTTGGCTGTGTGCCTAACAATATTTTGTTAACATTGTTGTAGTTCCTTTGACAGGAGGTAAGTCACTAACACTCCTCTTTTTAAATTGTTTTTAAACCTTTTACTCATATTTGAACCATCCAACAATTAGTTATGTCACTGCTACTTCATGTGATTTTAATGACAGGATTAATGAGCTTCAGTCTTCAGTTATCCCAGAAAAGCTTTTACTATGAGAGATATAAATATACAGCCCAGGGCCTCATTTGTGGAAAGTAATTGTGCTAGCTGCTCAAAGCTATCAGTCATATTTCTTGTTCCTTTTGTAAAGTAAACCCGAGGCTTCCCACCCCCTACTTGCCCCCACCGTTTCCGTGCATAGAACCTCTGACTATAATGGCCCATACTCACGGGCTACAATTGTCGCCGCAACACGCGGCGCGCGTGTGTTGCGGCGACAGGTCGCCCGTGAGTATGGGCCGTCGCACGAGCGTGCACCCCGAACTGTCGCCCGCCGCTGATGTCGCCAGGCGATTGAAAGTTTCAATCGCCTGGCGACAGTCGCCTCCGCACCTCCGCTGCAACTGTCGCTAGTCCGCGTGAGTACGCGGACTAGCGACAGCAACCTCCATTGAGAATGCGGAGCTTCCGGCGGGGGGAGGAGGAACGTCGGCAACAGCTTCCGTCGCGCCGCTGGTCCCTCTTCCGCGTGTGTACGCGGAGGGACCTGGCGAGGAGCTGTCGCCGGCCTGTCGCCCACACGCTCACGTGTGCTGGCGACAGGCAACTTTTGCTGCCCGTGAGTATGGGCCATAACTTACACCTGAGCAAGTATGGCTGCACCTGTGTAATAAGCCAAAGATAAGTGCAGTCGCAATATTCAGAGGGTTCTGGGCAGCAGCAGTGGTCTTGAAGAGGCCTGCTCAGTATGAAACAATGCACCTATGTCTGCCTAGGCATACAAAACAGATTTAGGTTTCATTTTTAGTTTGTCCCAGCTATTTAGATTCACCTAAAAAAAATGAATTTGTATTTTTTTCAAACTAAATTCATATAAATGTGCATGCATCCACAGTTGGGGGGTAAGGGTTTTAGAAAGTAACTAAGAATGCTACTTCTGTACACACAAAGATGAAAACTTGAAAGCATTTCATTTTGCCAGCAGTGGAGGATGCCCCAATATGAGCAAGTATGAGCACGGGCAATCACATTCATGCAAAAGTACAAACTTAAGCATCACTACTGAACTCAATGGCATTTTGCAAATCAAGCCTAATGAGATTCTGTAATTTTTACAGGATTTTAACTGGATTGCAAAAGTGACTATCTTTGCAGCACCTACAGTATAATACATACAAATCATTAAGCATGAAAATGTGTGCTTATGTGAACTAATACATTTTATAATAATAGTAAGTAATTACAGAAATGCATGCATAAGTATCAGTGCAGTACCTGCAGTAAAGGTGACAACTGTATACAGTACCATTTAATACTTAAACGGTGTGAAAATGTTTTAAGTCTAGTAAAGGCCCCATTTCCACTAGCCGCAGCGCGTCCTACGAGGCGCGTGGCGGCACTTCCTCTTCTGCGAGTAGAGCAGCAATTGAAATATATGTAAGCAGGGTTGTAGATAAATTAAAGCCCAACTATAGGCAATATAAAATGTACATTAAAGTACCTTGTCTAATGGAGGGCCCGCCTCATTTCACAAAGAATGTAGGGTATATTACTAACCTCCTTTGGCTTTCTGTGCATGTAAGGATTGCTTTCAAATATAATCATTCCTTACTGCTTTCCAGTAACCCCACAAATGGCTGTTTGTTGTTTTATCCCCAACTTCTGCCAAGAAACGATACAGCTGCCATTTAATTTCTACTATGGGGCTGCAGATGAATTACCTTTACCAATTCAACTACTTCAAATTTCTTTGTGAATAAAGCAATGCGCGAGCAAAATAAATAAAAAAAAGCTACTTCTACTGAATGTGTTGCAGCTCTTATTGTTCTTTATAAGTATGGTAAAGGTACATTCCAAACATCCAAAAATTGTCATCTTTAAATTTCTATTAGGACCTGAGCCCACTTACGCAGTTGTATCCACTTTTGTCCACTTTTCAGCATCTGTAACATTGATGTGTAACTGAAAAGCAGACATAACTGCGTTAGTGGGCCCAGGCCCTGAGTGAGTTAAAGATGAAGGCCCTTATTCAATTAACTTTTCTCCTGAGTTTTCTATTGGGAGATAATGTTTCACCTTCTCTATGAACTAACTTTTCAGCACTTTGCAATTGAAAAAGTACCAAAAAAGAGGTGAAAAAGTACTATTAAAAATATTTTCAGTATTCTCTTGCTTGCTGGGGGTTAACCACCTGAGCGTTACGGAGCGTTATGGAACATCCAGTAATGCCGCGGCGGATTGCTCAGGCCCTGGTGGGCTGATTTCCATAATTTTTTTTTCAAACATGCAGCTAGCACTTTGCTAGCTGTGTGTTTGTTCCGATCGCCGCCACTCCCCGCTGATCTGCCGCTACCCGCCGCGAAAGAGGGGCCCTCCCGCAGACCCCATGCGCAGCCTGGCCAATCACCGCCAGGCTGCACTATGGGGTGGATCGGGACTCCCCCTGATGTCATGAAGTCAATGACGTCGATGATGTCATTCCAATCGTCAACATGGCGACGGGGAAGCCCATACAGGAAATCCCGTTCAGAACGGGATTTCCTGTTGGGTATTTGCGCCGTCAGCGAGGGGAGGGGTGGGTGTCAAAGCGAAGGGAGGGGGAAGCATGTAGCTAGCGCTAGACTAGCTACATGTTAAAAAAAAAATAACTATAAAAAACCCTCCCGCAGCCGCGCGCCGCATATAATCAGAACGCCAGGGAGGTTAAAAGGCCTTTTATTGGAAAGGTGTGAACATTTCACCTAGGATAGCTCAGGCGTCAAAGTTTGTGTGTTACCCTGCAGTTTAGAGGGATAGATTGCTATATTTGAAACAAAATGTTTCATCAAATATTGGTTTCACTATAGTCAGAAATTTTACACCACACCAAAAGATATAAGTTGATTGACAAGGTGGATTTAATAAAAAAAAATACATTGATGGTTCAAAATTAACAAATTAAACATTTATTTTCTAATTTCCAAGCTATTGTGTGTACGTAATTTATTATTACTATATTTTAAAGTGTTTTTCGAGACACCATCTATTACTTCAGGGATTTATAGTTAGCAAAAAATGTGTTAATTATATTTAGCTTACACATTGACCAGCATTTCTAAGTATATACACTTGGAAATGTTGTTTTTAGCTTTATTTTAGCTTTATATTTTTATAGAATTCCTTGTGTGCCTACATTACTCACTCAAATTATATCCCTAATTTGTTTTGCCCACTTGTGCTGATTTGATGGCACCTGTTTTCATGTAAGAGTGTGTTGCATTTGTTAGTACAGGAGGATTGCCAAGAAAAACACTCAACAGCGTCATGTAATTAATTCAAAATCACATTTTCTGGGTTAGTTACCTAGAGTTGCAATCACTGTTCCTGCAGATATACTCTGACAGGAACTATGGTTCCAGATACAATTGTAAATCTATATCTAATAAAGTAGACTTGTCACTTATGCATGTTTTGTAAAGTATATTATCATTAAAAAAATCAACAGCTCAGGTTCAAATTTTGCTGATTCATGTTGTGGAGTGCCTCCTCACAATGTCTTTACATTTATTTACATATAAATGGTTTGCACAACTACGTGTAATCATGCAATATAATGTATCTATTTTAAGTGAGGTTTATATTTTTTCTTGTTCAGGAAATACATACTATGACACTTCACAGTCTCTTGAAATATATATCCATTTTCAGATTTAAAAAATGCTTTAGTATATATTTTAACAAAAATATTTCAACAAATATATTTATGAAAAATCAGAACAATATCTCCAGAAGACTAAATAAATGAATGTTTAATTATGGATGGTACATACAGTTCTTCATTTACCTTGCTAGCCTTATTTGTTTTTTCAAGTAGTTCAAACCTCTTTTAACACAAAACTAAGCAACAGAAAATAGTTAGAAATACACAAACAAACAATACAAACTCAGCTTTAATCTGCTTGGGAAAATGCAATATTTTTTTTCAAACAGGAAAAAACATAATTTGTGTCGATAACGAGTGAAACAAAAAAATCAACTAAAGGGCATCAAGAGACTTCCTGATATTGAAAAAAAACAATGCTCCCTCGTAAAAATGTTAGAAAAAAAACTGTGCACGTTAATGTGAGTTCATTCATTTTGAAACACTAGTTAAGGAACAGTTTTTATGAATGTATTTTATAGTTAAAGATTTTCTTTTATGCATTTTTTATATTTAAGCCTTCAACACAGGTTCCCACATCCTCATCAGTAATTTAGGAGCTCTTACTCACCCTCCCTGTCAGAACCACTCCTCTTTAAGTCACATGGGCTCCACAAAGATGAGGCCCACACAGTAGGGGGTGGGTTTAATTGTGCTGTCAGCTGAAAACCAGCCTCCTCTCGTGTTTGCCGGTCTCTAGTAGAGGTGAGACTACTGCTTATCATAGTTATCAAATTCTAGTATGAGGATGATGCAAATGAGAGGCTGTACATGGATGCAAAGATGAAAATGAAATAGGAATACTGTAAATGGGGGCTGCGCCTGGAAGAACATGTTTCAGCCACAGTGAGCTACACGTGGAAGAAAGAGATGATAAAATAAATAGGTAATAGATTAATGAGTAGGCAACACATGGAAGATTGAGGGATATGTGATTAACTGTATATGGAAGAGGCTCATGAAGAAGGGAAAAGGCTGTATATGGAATAAGACAAAGCTTATGGCCTAGGAGGGTGAAGAGCAAGGGTGCCCATTGGGTAGATTGCGATCTACCGGTAGACGTGAAGGACTTCATGGTAGAGCGCACTACAGTTTCCATTCTGTATATACAATTGTGCTCCTAAAATTCTACATAGGTAGATCATTTTGACTTGCTAATTTTTATTGCACGAGACGAAAAAGTGTGGGCACCTCTGATGTACAGAATATAAATCTGGCTCTGCCTGTCCACACTCACTTCCTGTTTATGAGGAAGGTCTGGTGGGGGTCATCCTGTTTGTAAAGGACCCTAAGAGGACACTCAGACATGAGGGTTATATATTTATATTTTGCCAATAGTTCAAATGTCCCAGGCTGCAAAACACCAATGTTTACCTTTCCCTATGAATCCAGTTTCATTGGAATCATTCCACTCATGTTCAACCTTCTTTTTGGAAAACTACACTCTTGCACCCCATAAAAATACCATATGTATGTGATACTCTATAGCATCAGGCCCTGGAGATCACCAAACACCATGCACCCACCTCCATACACAATTCTTTTTGTAACTGAAAGACTGAATTCCTCTGTTTCTGTAAACACATCACAATCAATTTTAAAGAGTCTAACAGTATACTTGGAGCAAAAAAGTGCCCCACATAGGTATTCACCTCAATAGAAGGAAACCCCATCCTCCTCCACCAGGCTGTTCCAACGTTGTGTCCTCCCGAAAAGCAAGCCCATGTTGATGACTAACGTTGAAGCCCAAGCAGGTATGTGCTACTACGGAGACGCAGTGTGGCCATACTCATTCACCTATGGAAGCAAAGTTCCAGGGGGTCCCAGGGTCCAGGAAGGGTCAGGGGAAGGATGTGGGAAGACTCTGGAGGATCTAGAGGTTTCCATCTCCTGAGTATCTAACTTATTAATAAAAAGAAAACTTACAAGTTTGTTTTCTTCAGCTATAGGCCTATACTTTTCATTACCTCCAACATGTGACGCAGAACACATTTTTCTCCTGACGAGGATTACTCCAGTACTGATAAGACTGACTGCTGACGCATACATCACATCAGCGATACTGGAAAAGGATTTGTCCATCATTTTTCCATAGTATTAAGCCACTTTCATAAAGATGGCTGAACTGCTCACTTGTTGTACGGTTCAGTTGTCAATGTACTGGCGAATGAGCACCATCTAGGTAATGCAACCAATTGACAGAGTTTGTAGCACAAGTGCATTAACAACTGTCTCTTCCTATTCAATTATAGTGTTGAGCAGAAATTACGCACAAGCATCGTAATCGTAATACGAAATATTGGGGAAATAGCATAATCAATTTCATAATCACCATTCGTAATGATGTATGAATTTACGCATAATTTACGTGTAATTACGTGATGACTTTGGCGGTGAATAGCCCCCTTACATGCTATTGCTATCAAAATTGCTACATATGTTAAGAAGAATAGTGGATACAAGTTACAAAAAGACCTTGTAAAAAATTTTCAAAAAGATCTTGTAGTTTTTGAGAAAATCGATTTTAAAAATACAAAAAAAATTGTAGTTTCATTTCTGGGCTTAAAAACCATTTTTCTTTGCATTGTTAAAATCGATTTTCTCAAAAACTACAAGGTCTTTTTGAAAAATATTTTTTTGGGCTTGTATCCACTATTCTCCTTCACAAACGTAGCAATTTGATAGTTTGGCAGTGATAGCATATATGGTGGCTTTGCAATTTACCGCCAAAGTTGGTACGAAATTACGAGTAAATTACGCATAA
Organism: Hyperolius riggenbachi; assembly: GCF_040937935.1. Classification (NCBI taxonomy): domain Eukaryota; kingdom Metazoa; phylum Chordata; class Amphibia; order Anura; family Hyperoliidae; genus Hyperolius; species Hyperolius riggenbachi. Next base: position 114,165,457 of record NC_090654.1, on the reverse strand, counting down.
ATTCATGCATAATAACGAATGATTATACAAAGTCAATTGATTATGAATTTGTAATTACGTATAGGCGTAATTGCAAAAAATTACGCTTAATGTGGCGCAATCATAATTAGCAGATTAGGATCATCACTATTCAATAAGCCAATCCCTATTCAGTAAAGAGTCCTTGAGCAAGACTCCCTGTTGAGTGTGCCTATTGAGTGTACCTTTAGTGGCTGCAGCTCTCAAGCCATTTAAGTACAACAGGAGAAAAGTGCTATACAAATGTTAGCATTATTATATGGTTTGGTTACTGTGCAGCAGGAAACCACCACATGTATTGTCTAGCAGGTGGCCACCACCTGTTCAGAGGTACATGCAGGGGATGGGCTCCATCCCACTGGGCATTATGAAGCTTTGCAGTTGCCTGGGAGAATCATGGGACCAGTTGACAGGCAGCGGATGCACTGCTGTCAACTCCCAGTTTTAAAGAGGCCTTACCCACCAAGAAGAAAGATCTGAAAAAATATAGCACTCACATGAAAGACTACACTTCAATCAAGATTTTTTATGTTTATTTTTTAGCCAGAAGTAGCAATGTAATGCTTACTAAATATGTATCACACTACATGGCAGCAAAAGGCAGAGTATGAGCTTTTAGCTTGCGCATATATTATGGGTTTTAGAATTAATTGTTGGAACTCCTTTGTAGTGAATACAAACAATAAACACGCACACTGTGTGCCAGAACATTCCAATCTGTCTTTCCCTTTGCGTATGGGAATCTGTCGACACAGTGCTGGCGAGACTGATTAAGCAGAATGCTTTGTTATCGCCTGACAAGTATGCACTAAGCATGTAATGGGATCATTAAAGTTTTCCCCCCACTTATAAAGTTGTTTTTGCTGTTTTTGTTATTATTATTCTTATGCATAATTTCCTAAACTGCCATTTTTTTGTGTCCCACAAAATACTGCAGAGGAGGAGGCCAGGTGGACGCTGTAACTGCTTTCTATATTGTCAGAGTTATCCCAAAAACATACAATAAGGCCCGGTTCACATTAGCGTTTTTTTGTGGAGCCGGTCGTACTCATCCGGACATCAGGATCAGGAAAAACCGTCAGTTTTTACAGCCAGTTTGCTGTAAACTGTCAGTTTTCTATTTGTTACTATGTAGCTGCAAAACCTTCCGTTTCCGTTCCGTTGAGCAAAACGGTCCGGAAAATTAGGTCCTGCAGCATTTTTTGTCCATTCAGAGGAACAGACCACAGAACCGTACAGCCGGTTCCGTTGGCAAATGCAGATGTGAACCGGGCCTAAGTTAATTAACTTACCCCTAAAATTTTCCCTAGACTATGATGGACATATAACTATGGTAGGAACACTAGACTATGACTGTAGTAAGATTAGATTGTGAGTTCCTCTGAGGACAATCAGTGACACGACTAAGTACTAACGCTGCAAAGTGCTGCAGAAGAATTCACCGTAATATAAATACTAAATAATATTAATTTGTAACATGCTATATCATATATGCAATATATGCCAAATGCCATATATATATGACATGCTCCCATCCTTTTAACACTTTACTTTTGTACCTGACTAACTTAGATTTTTCCCAGATGCACAGTTTTGAAGAATATAAACAATCCAGAAAACCTGAACCATACATACTGTATTTGCTTTCAGTTGGCATAAGAATGCAAACTTTAGTTATATACAGGGCCGGGCTGAGGCAGAGGCAGGACAGGTGCCAGCCTCGGGGGGCAGTGGCATGAGCGGGCATTCCTCTCCCCTTGCCCCGCCACCCTCTAGTCTAACACGTGGCTCCAAACTAACAGTTTGCAGCTATGTGTCCTGACCAGAGCGGGAGCTACGATCATAAGTGACTATGTGCCCGCCAACAAGCTGCATCAGTAGCATCAGTGTTGCTTGGCCTGCTTCCTACAGTTGCTAAGCAAAACTGATGCTACGGCCGTGCCTGTGACTGCTCTCTAATGGCAGCCGGCGTGTGGGCAGGCATGCAGTTACTTATGATCGGAGCTCCTGCTCCGGTCAGGACACGTGGTGGCTGCAAAGCGGAACTGTGGGAGAGCCCGGGGGAGGTTAGCGGTGGCAGACCGGAGGGCAGTGGCGGCTCCAGGAATTTTTTTTAGGGGGTGCTATGCAGGTGCTGGACCAATTTCCGGGGGAGCTGCCGCGGCAAAAAATGGGTGTGGCTACAACCCGGAAAAATGGGCGTGGTCATGATCGGATGAGGGCGGGGCTAACTGTAATTTAAAGTGAACCCAGGGTGAGAGTGATATGGTGGCTGCCATATTTATTTCCTTTTAAACAATACTAGTTGCCTGGCAGCCCTGCTGATCTATTTGGCTGTAGTAGTGAACTGAATTACACCAGAAACAAGCCATGCAGCTAATCTTGTCAGTTCTGACAATATTGTCAGAAACCCCTGACCTGCTGCATGCTTGTTCAGGGTCTATGGTTGAAAGAATAAGAGGCAGAGGACCAGCACGGCAGCCAGGCAACTGGTATTGCTTAAAGGGAGATAAATATGGCAGCCTCAATATTATTCTCACCTCGGGTTCCCTTTAAAAGTGCAACGCAAAGACAGAGGGCCCAAGTTTTGGTGACCCTTTTCCCAGAAAATTCACATAATTGTGCAGGTTTTCTCAAGAAAATACACGGAATGTGAGCAGATTTTAACAAAAAACGTCCAATGACCCCAATATGCACAATCGTTATCAGATATGGCTCCAATATGCACAATCGGTAGCAGATATGACCCCAATATGCACAATCGGTAGCAGATATGGCCCCAATATGCACAATCGGTAGCAGATATGGCCCCAATATGCACAATCGGTAGCAGATATGGCCCCAATATGCACAATCGGTAGCAGATATGGCCCCAATATGCACAATCGGTAGCAGATATGGCCCCAATATGCACAATCGGTAGCAGATATGGCCCCAATATGCACAATCGGTAGCAGATATGGCCCCAATATGCACAATCGGTAGCAGATATGGCCCCAATATGCACAATCGGTAGCAGATATGGCCCCAATATGCACAATCGGTAGCAGATATGGCCCCAATATGCACAATCGGTAGCAGATATGGCCCCAATATGCACAATCGGTAGCAGATATGCCCCAATATGCACAATCGGTAGCAGATATGGCCCCAATATGCACAATCGGTAGCAGATATGGCCCCAATATGCACAATCGGTAGCAGATATGGCCCCAATATGCACAATCGGTAGCAGATATGGCCCCAATATGCACAATCGTTATCAGATATGGCCCCAATATGCACAATCGGTAGCAGATATGGCCCCAATATGCACAATCGGTAGCAGATATGACCCCAATATGCACAATCGGTAGCAGATATGACCCCAATATGCACAATCGGTAGCAGATATGACCCCAATATGCACAATCGGTAGCAGATATGACCCCAATATGCACAATCGGTAGCAGATATGACCCCAATATGCACAATCGGTAGCAGATATGACCCCAATATGCACAATCGGTAGCAGAAATGACCCCAATATGCACAATCGGTAGCAGAAATGACCCCAATATGCACAATCGGTAGCAGAAATGACCCCAATATGCACAATCGGTAGCAGAAATGACCCCAATATGCACAATCGGTAGCAGAAATGACCCCAATATGCACAATCGGTAGCAGAAATGACCCCAATATGCACAATCCGTAGCAGATATGACCCCAATATGCACAATCCGTAGCAGATATGACCCCAATATGCACAATCCGTAGCAGATATGACCCCAATATGCACAATCCGTAGCAGATATGACCCCAATATGCACAATCCGTAGCAGATATGACCCCAATATGCACAATCCGTAGCAGATATGACCCCAATATGCACAATCCGTAGCAGATATGACCCCAATATGCACAATCAGCATCACCTGAAAAAGAAAAGAAAAACCCATTTACTCACCTACAGCCAGAAGACCTTCTTTCCCGACCTCCTGTCCCGAGTCCCGACCTCATTGTGGCGCGCAGCGCCCGCGCGCCCACGATCCTCTTCCTTCCCGACGTCACGACGAGACTTCCTGCCTGCATGCAGAGAGCAGGGCTACGGGAAAATGGCCGCCCGAAGCCATGCACTGCAGACTCGAAGTCTGCAGAACAGGGCTCCGGGCGGCCATCTTACCGTAGCCCTGCTCTGCTGCTTCGGGCTGCCGCTGTGAACTGACTTGGCGTCTTTTAGACGCCTGAAGTCAGTTCACTCCAGGGGGTGCTTTGGGGGTGCTTGGACAATTCTAGGGGGTGCTCGAGCACCCCCTTGCACCCCCCTGGCGCCGCCCCTGCCGGAGGGTGACAGTGGTGCTGGCTTCCTGCAGGATTGCCTGGGCCCCAGTACGGACATGATGAGGGTGTGCAGTACAGATGCTGGGGGGGGGGGGCACACTTTGGAATTCCTGCCTTGGGTGCTGGAAACCCTTGTCCTGGCACTGGTTATATACAATGGACGTGTAGAATCCCAAGAAAAAGGCGTCTGATCGTAAGCTACATCTGCACATCCTTTCTGCCTTGTCACCCGATTCAGTCTCTCTCAGGTCCTCAAGGTCTCCCTTTCACATACGTTTGATTCATAAGCCTGTAAGTTTGGGTGTCTGCTGGTGCTAATACCGGTAAAGAGCTGCTACCATTATTGTACTATTGGCTTTGTTCCCCATCGATCTTCTTTACCATTGATTAGCTATTATTATTGTTTAGTATTTATATGGAACCAACATATTGCCCAACGCTATACAGAGTATATATAGTCTTGTCACTAACTGTCCCTCAGAGGAGCTCACAATCTAATCCCTACTATAGTCTTATGTCTATGTATGTATTGTGTAATGTGTGTATCATTGTCTAGGACCAAATTAGGGGAAAGCCAATTAATTTATCTGTATCTGTTTTTGTGATGTGAGAGGATGTGACGCGTTTCATCCTATTCGGATTTCCTCAGACCGGTGCTCTATTTTTTCAGCCATAGTGGTTTTTATGGGGGTTATTTTTAAGTGTCAGTGATCTTTTTTGTACGTAATTGGATTAATAAATGGTATTGAATTGTGATTGATAATTAGCCTGGTGCTCCCTTACCTCTTTTTTGTAATGCCATAATTACAAGCCCCTATGTAGTAAAGTAAAAGTAATTTTCCCTCATAAAATATAGATTAAAAAAGCTGAGTCCCTAAGGCATCTATTTATGTATTTTTTTTAAACTAATTTTTTTTGTTTTTTTTTTTTGAGGGGGGGCGCTGATCGCGGTCACGTCTATTAATTCCAGGCATTGCGATTGCGTAGAAGACCGCTCGGTCCTCTTCCCCAATCGCTGAACACGGAAGCCCGCCAGAAACGGCGGCGAGAGCGGCGCACACACGTGCGGAGCGCTGGCGGGAAGGCGCAGTGTATTAAAACGTCATGTTGCTGTTACCAGGCTCAAACATGACGTTTTAATACGCTACAATGTTGGTAAATGGTTAATTCTGCATATAAGCATGGCCGGATTTCTGGCAAGGCCACATAGGCCATGGCCTAGGGCACCAGATAAACAAGGGGCGGCCTGCAGACTAGTGGGCATTATTTGCAGGGCATTATTTGCAAGTGTCCAAACAAATGAAAGTGGTCAGGATAACTGCACTATTAGTACCAGCTGGCATCTGCCTGTGCTGTGCTACAGGCAGCTGCAGTCCGTTAACCAAACGTTTGTGAACAGTGTGTGACTAGCAAAAAGCCAGACCTTGTCCAATGACATAGCAGCAGCTGCAGGCAGTTACAGAAGGCCGGGTCTCACGCACTTGGTGTGGGGGATGAAAGGACCAGGTGCAGCACCAGCAAATAGTACAGAATACAGAAGGCAGCCTCTCACAGTACCTATTTCTTAAAGAGAATCTGTATTGTTAAAATCGCACAAAAGTAAACAAACCAGTGTGTTAGGGGACATCTTCTATTACCCTCTGTCACAATTTCGCTGCTCCCTGCCGCATTATAAGTGGTTAAAAACAGTTTTTAAAAGTTTGTTTATAAACAAACAAAATGGCCACCAAAACAGGAAGTAGGTTGATGAACAGTATGTCCACACATAGAAAATACATCCATACACAAGCAGGCTGTATACAGCCTTCCTTTTTAATCTCAAGAGATCATTTGTGTGTTTCTTTCCCTCTGCAGCTATCTTCCACTGAAGTGTCAGGCTGTTTCTTCCTGCAGAGTGCAGACAGCTCTGCCTGTATGTAATTCCTCAGTATGTGAAAGCCCAGCCAGCTCAGAGGAGGATTTATCCAGCTTGTAAAAGATAACAGAGCAGAGAGAAGCTGCACTAATCTAAATAACACACAGGCAGTGTGCAGAGAGGGGCCTGGAGGGGGGAGATGCATCACAGAACCACAACACTGAAGAACTTGGCAGCCTTCCAGACACAGGCTGACAAGTCTGACAGGAGAGAGATAAGTTGATTTATTACAGAGATAGTGATAGTAGAAAGTGCTGCAGTAAGCCAGAACACATTAGAATAGCTTTTGGAACTTGTAGGATGGAAGAAAACCGGATGAAATTTTTGTTACGGAGTCTCTTTAATTATTGATTGGCCAGCGCTGTTACCCTGGAGACAGAAGTGGGTATAGGACTCACTTTTACGTGTTGCTGACCCCACCCAATGTCCAATTGTGAGCCACTTTTGACTGTGTGTGTATGGTGGAAGGCTCCTACCACGCCCATCACCTGTAGATCGCTTGATTGACCAGTTCCCCCGTGTGACATGATTGATTCACTTCACGTTGCCATGGAGACCTCGGCACTAGCCCCAGTAGTGGACACCATCGGCCCAAATTTTTTTTGATGGATGTGTGTGGAGAGAGGTGGTAGGATACGGTTGGGGCGGCTGGTAATAGTCGGCCTTGGGCGGTAAGAAGTACAAATCCGGCCCTGCATATAAGTCTCAATGAGCAACACAGTACTCCAAAAGGACTGCTGTGTATGCAAAGTGTCAAAATGCACCATTTTCTATATTTGGAACCCAACATCTCTTACATTTCAATAACCTTTTAAAAGCATTAGCATCAGGCCACATTACTTTAGAGAAGGAAACCTGTCTGACACTAGACAGAGGATCCAGATGGTCCATTCAGATCTGCCAATACAGCACCTGTTAGGTGGAAAGTAGCAGCAAAATGAGCCGGGATCAAATAGCCTGCTAGTCACGTTCCTCTTATGTCACCAAATACAGATAATGTGTTGTAAGACTCAGCGTCTTTTATTACGTAGGACAGAAAACAACATTGAAAATCACAACCAAAACAATATTGCCTTATGCAGAAATCTCAATTAAACGTGGCAAAACAAAGCATTTTTCTGTGAATGTGTCAGAAATTCTGGTAGGCGTATGAAAAGACATGACTAGTAACTTAGGTTTAATTCACAACTAGAGAGCTTTTAGCATAGCCCTGCAGTGAAAAACACTCAATCTGGCAGTGACTCCCACACAATTCATTTGCATCTCCGCATGCAATGTAATAATAACAGAGGTAAGGACTTGCTTCTAGATGTGATTAAGGGCTTCCTCGTACAAGATGCTATTTACACCAGTTTTATATGAAATAAGGCTCTGGGCAAGCAACACATTGGGGCTCTTATTACAATTAACATAATTAGGTGTCATGGCCCTAAAAATACAAATAGGCAAGCAACCCCCCCCCCCCCCTCCCCACCACCACATAATTGGGTAGACATGAACCCCCCAAAATATAAATGTGTAGCATATCCCCCGAATAACATAATTAGGCAGGCATGTCCTTCAAATAACTAAATTAGGAAGCTATAGTGATGCAAAAAAGTGAGTGCACCTGTCACATCTTTAAAAAATATTTGATTACAACTTTTCATGGGACAACACTAAAGATATGACACGTTGATACAATGTAAAATAGTCAGTGTATAGCCCGAATAATAGAGTAAATTTGGTATTCTATCAAAATAACTAAGCACACAGCCATTAATGTCTAAACTGCTGGAAACAAAAGTGAGTACACCCCTAAATGAAGAATGTTCAAATTATGCCCAATTAGACATTTTCCCTCCCACGGGTCATGTTACTTATTAGTGTCACAAGTTCTCAAGTGTGCATGGGGAGCAGGTGTGTTGAATTTGGTGTTCGCTCTCATGCTCTCTCATACTGGTCACTGGAAGCTCAACATGGTACCTCATGGCAGAAAACTCTCTGAGGATCTTAAAAAAGAATTGTTGCTCTACATAAGGATGGTGTGGCCTATAAATGATTGTCAAAGCCTTAAAGAGGAGCTGTTAGGTATAAGGTCTCAGAGAAAAAAAAACACATCTATCAGTAGCTAAAAATTGGCTATACTTACATTACATATGCATTTCACTGTTCACATTTGGATTTCACAGAATTTTTATATAGTATTTGCAGAGATTTATGCTCCTGACAGTTCCTGGCAGGTTCCATCTTTGACTGTCTTGTCTGAAGCCAATTGTGATGTAATATCCTCCCTTACTCTGCTTCCTGATTGATTATTCTTTAGCCCTCCCAAGTCCCAGCCCTCAGACACTCCCACCAGTCTCTGGTCTAACAGGGGCATATTGTCTGACACTCAGCGGGGGTGGAGCGATCATGTTGGGGAGAGGGGGATTGCGTGCGATCTTGCTGCCATTTGGGGGGGGGGGGGGCACGGACGATCACGTTGTCAGTCTGCAGGAGGGGGGGGGGTTGCGGGCGATTGCGCTGTCAGACTGGGTGGGAGGGGGACTGGTGCGGGCGATCGCACTGTCAGTCGCGGTGGGGGGGTGCGGGTGATCGTTTTGTCAGTCGCGGTGGGGGTGCGTGCGACCATGCTGTCATTCAGGGTGGGGGTTGGAATTGCGTGCGATCGTGCAGTCAGTTGCGGGGGGGGTTGCGAGCAATTGCGCTATCAGTCCCGGGGGGGAGTGCGGGCGATCGTGATGTCATTCGCGGGGGGTGGATGCGGGCGATCGTGATGTCATTCATGTCATTGGCGGGGGGGATGGGTGCGGGCGATCGTGATGTCATTGGCGGGGGAGCGGGCGATCGTGATGTCATTCGGGGGGGGGGGGATGGGTGCGGGCGATCGTGATGTCATTACAACAAACTCCATATATACAAAAATAAAGGCAGATAAAAGATAAAAACAATTGCATGGATGAGGAAGATGAGAGAGAGGAAGCAGCCAATCAAGCTGCAATAAATAATTAGGGTGGGATAGGGAAATAAAGGGGAGGACCAGGGAGGGCAGTAGGGATAAGAAGCAGCCCCAGCATGCTCTGCAGTATCTGTTATGCGGCCTACGGCCTCCTTAGCAGCCTGGGGATAAAGAGGATTGCTATTCAGCCAACAACAAAGTAAGAGAGATTTTTAACTTCAGTATTGCCTTTTTGGCTTCCTTCTAAACTGTTTAACCAAGGAGAATAGAGGTTTAAATTAGCTTCTTTTAGCCTAACAATTACTCTTTAAAACTGAGCTGCAGCATGGTGGCCAAGACCATACATTGGGTTTTACACAGAACATGGCCTCGTCACGGTTGACCAGAGATGTTGAGTGCGTCATATCCAAAGGTTACCTTTTGAAAATTGATGTATGATTGCTGGCAGCATTGCTGCAAAGATTGAAGGGTGTGTGGTTAGCCTATCATGGCTGTCGTCCCAGAAGGAAGCCTCTTCTAAACATGATGCATAAGAAAGCCTGCAAACAGTTTGCTGAAAACAAGCAAAATAAACTTATTCGTTTCAGATCGTGTCAAAAATGTGTGGTGGCAACCCGGTAAAGAGTACAAAGACAAGTGTATCTTGCCTACAGTCAAGCATAGTGGTGGAAGTGTCATGGTTTGGGGCTGCATGCGTGCTGCCAGCACTGGGGAGCTACAGTTCTTTGAGAGAACCTTGAATGCCATCATGTACTGAGACATACTAAAGCAGAGCACAATCCCCTCCCTTTGGAAATTGGGCCACAGGCAGCATGTCCCACAAACAACAAAAGTAAGTAGACATGTTTCCCAAATAACATAATTAAGCAGGCACATCCACATTTAGACAGCTTGTCCCATAAATAACTTACTTAACCAGGCATGGCCCCCAAGTAACAGAGTAATGGCTCATACACACGGGTTACAACTGTCACCGCAACCACGTGGCATGCGCATGTTGCGGCGACAGGTCCTCCATGTGTATAACGCGCACGCCACAAACCGTCGCTAGTCAGAGCTGTCGCCAGGCAATTGGCGTGGCCAATCGTCGGCAACAGCTGACGCCGCAACTTCACCGCAACTGTCGCTAGTCCGCCACACGTACTGCGTTTGAATGCAGACTAGCGACAGCAACCCATAGACCATGGACGGACCTTCTGGCGGGGGGAGGAACCTTCGGCAACAGCTTCCACCGCATCTCTGTCCCTCTGTGCGCCGTGTGTACGGCTGCACAGAGGGACCTGCCGACGAGCTGTCGCCGAGCTGTCGCGCACACATCCCCGGTGTGCTAGCGACAAGCTACAGCGGTACCCTGTGTGTACCCAGCATAAGGTAACACATCTCCCAAGTCATATAATTAAGCAGCCATATCCCTCAAATAACACATTTATGTAGTCATGTAGTTTATGTAGTAATAAGTAGACAGTATTACCCCCCCCCCCCCCCCCCCAAAAAAAAAAACAGGGAGCTGTGCCTTACAAAACAATGTGTCACTAATAGTCCCCAAGTATAGCTATGTGACCCCAACTGACACCCTAAAGCATAGCCTTGCTTCCTTGTGCTACTCTGCATGGGAAGGCAGGAACTTGAAGAGTACTTGGGGCATAGCTGAGTGGGAGTTAGGTACCAGGGGCACTCTAAGGGGGCTCTCTAAGAGCTTTGAAGTCCAGGTCTATTGCCTCCAGATGCCAGCCCTGGATGCCCTACCATCACTGCACACTATTCAGCACTGCCCCTGTCCATCTCAAGGCGAAATATGAGGATTGTTTATAATAATTTACAGAATTCATTTATGGAGACATATTTCTCCCTGTATAGGAATCCCTGTTTCTTTTTGTCCCAGGCTGCTGACTGGTTGTTGGGAGGCAGAGAGCATAATGGGCAAACAAACCGATTTTTTCCCAAGAGCATAGCTGATGTTCGGTTTAAAGAGACACTGAAGTCCCTTTTTTATCTTAATTTCTTATCCAGCCAGCATCAGCATTAAATCCTATGCAGATTTGCTGCATCCCCCAAAACGAGTGATTTATGGCTTAGAAATAGACCTGCAAAGTTCCACGACTTTGCAGGTCGCAGATTGTGCTGCCATGGGAAGGCAGAGCTTTGCGCTGTAGCTCTGCCTCCTATCCAGTCAATCTCTGCGGATCTCTGCCTCTCTCCACCCATTCTCAGTGAATGAAGATGGAGAGGAGCGGGGAGAGGCGGCGATCAGCAGGGATTGACTGTAGAGGAGGCAGAGCTACGTTACACAGCTCTGCCTCTTACAGGAAGAAGAAGTATGCGTGCCCTGGAACTTTGCAGGGCCATTTCTAAGCCATGAATCACTAATTTTGCCCCAGGAAGGCGGTGAATCTGCTTAGGATTTAATGCTGATGCTGACTGGATAAAAAAAAGAGACTTTAGTATCTATTTAAGCATTTCCAACTATTGCACCTATGCAATTCACTTTTTCTCCTGAGTTTTCTCCAAGTTGATATTTTCACACCCTGTTAATCAAGTGCTTTTTAAACTCCCAGCAAGCAAGAAAATATACAAAATAATTTTGACAGTAATTTTTACTACTGCTTTTGGTAGTTTTTCAATTGTGAAATGCTGAAAAGTTATTTTAAAGAGAAGATGAATAATTATCACCTAGGAGAAAACCTAGGAGAAAAAATGAATTGCATATGGCCCCATATGTCCGACATTTAGGTCAAATTTCACTTTAGCCCATACACAAAAAGCACCACTTATGCGGAGAGCCTTAAAGAAGATCCTGACAATTATTATTACATCTTTTTGCCAACAAAAGGTGCCATCTGAGTACGCGCAATTAGTTTCAAATTTGTTTTTAGAAAGCTAGTTGAGTTTTACTTATGTATTTACGGACAGCATCAGCTGTAATTGTGTTTTTGCTGCAGCTACACTACATATGTAGATGGGGAGAGGTGGACAGTGAATCTGGACACACTTGGGGGGACTAATTCAATAAATGTTGCATAATTTTCTTAATTACAATTACAATCGTAATAGAAAAATCGTAATCACAAAAAATTACATGAAATTTTATGTAATTATGACCATACATAAATTTTCCGCAATTACGATTGTTTCTGTAGTTACAATAGTTTGCGGGATGAATTTCCATGTTGAACATGAAATTCCGATTTTGGCTTACCTGTAATTTCCATACTTTTGTGTAAAACAAGAAATGACTTTTGTTTTCCGTAATTTTTGTAATTCCGATAAATTATGGAATTACAAGTGAAACATGAAATTATGATTTAACACAAAATTGAGGCATGAAATTATGAATTACAAAATCCTGAATGACGATTTTTCTAATAATTACGAATTACTTTTACATGTCGTAATTGCAAAGCTCATACCATAATAACGAAAACACGAAATTTCAGTTCATCCCTGATAGATACAGGTTGGATTTTTTGGTTCATTCCTGATAGATACTGGCTGGATTTTTTGGTTCATCCCTCATAGATACTGGCTTGATTTTTTTCACTTCTTGTCTGGGGGCATAGGGGGCAAGATGGCATCAAGATCCTGTTCATGGAGCCAATATTATTCTAACAAATCTTTTTATTACTAGATTTTTCATAACGCTAATTAATCACAGATGATCTGTGTTGCCCTTACCTTATAATCTTTTTTTTTTTTTACTAAATTGCACTCTTGGGAAAAAAATGCTCATTTTCTGAGGCATCACCAAAGCTGGTCTTGTATTATAGATACAATGCATAGAGAGGAAGGCAACAAAGACTCATTGAAAAACCAATCTGTATGGCTTACACCAGGGCTCAGAAGTGATGCTAGGAGTAAATAGCACATTATCTGAACATAAACCAAGAGAAAGTGTGAGCCAGAATATTCACAAGGAACTAACCAGCAGATCCATCAACCCTTCGCTGCAAACACGGATTGCACTAGGGTGAACTCATAAAGCATTAACACTGTGCTAAGGTTATGCTAATGGTTGGCTTTTTTTTCTCCACATTCATACATAGAGTTATAATTAGTATAATTACCATGCAACACATTTGCAATGCTGTGACCTTAAAGGTATTCCAGCTATATATTTTCAAAGCGACATCTAATTATTTTAAGAGGAGACCATGTGATGAATAAACATTAGGCCTAGAAAGACATCATAGGTTCACTATTGTTCACATCGCTGATGTTCTACATTGCTCAAATGTATAAAGGTCATACAGATGCCATTTAAAATGGAATCTAACATCACAAAACCACCTAAACATTACAGCTACCGGTTAGCTTACTTTTAGTAAGATCACATGGAACTGTCAAATGCACTTGCTGCCAGTTAGGATTAGCTGCATTGCAGTCGGCATAGAAATGGCAATGGATTCTGCATCAGAAAAATCTGCAATTGATTGATCATCTCCAATGCTGGGAATACACCATGAGATTTTTTTGACAGATAGATAATTTCCAACAGATCCGATCTGATTTTGATCATTTTTCTGATCGATTTCTTATAGAAGCAAATGGAAATCAATCAGAAAATCAATCGGGAAATTAATCGGAAAGTCGATCGGCCAGTAAATCAGCCAAAAATCGTGTATTCCCAACATTGGTTGTACCTGTCACCTACATTCCTGTCTGCATGTTTGAAGAACTGTCACAGCCCATCGAATACTAGTAATATTTCTCTGCTAAAATTATTATTTATCTTATTATATATCTATGCTAATTATTATTGAAAAAAAAACAAAGCCCTGGAGCATCTGTCAGGGTTTTTTGCCTAGCCTAGGCACAGACCTCAAGGGATGTCTCCCCAGAGAACTGTGAGAGAGTGATGTCATTTGTAACATGCAATACATGCATGCAGAGGAAAGCAGCATAGGGCATTCAGTTTGATTCACTAAGCTGCGCTGCTAAAGCAGCGTAGCTTACTTTCAGCAGCACGAGAAAAATTCCTCAGCGCATGCTACGGTCTGTGAAGCGTGCACTTCTCTATCTTAGGCGCTCGCCAATAAAGCTGAATGTCCTATGCTGTTTTCCTCTGCATGCGTGTATTGCATGTTACAAATGACATCACTCTCTCACAGTTCTCTGGGGAGACATCCCTTGAGGTATGTGCCTAGGCTAGGTAAAAACCCCTGACAGATGCTACAAGGTTTTTTTCTATATATAGTAAAACCTATGTTTTTTAGCAGCTTATTGGGCCAATCAAATTGCGGGGATCACACCCTAATCGCCTACAGGATGTAATGAGGCTCAGGGCGGGAGTAAAGAGGCGCCCACTAAACAAGGGAGAGTGCGTGCGTAAGATAGAAGTGCACGCTACACAGCCCGTAACATGCACTGAAGATATTTACTCACGCTGCTCAAACTAAGCTGCGCTACTTTAGCAGTGCAGCTTAGTGAATCAAGACCTATGTGTGGTGTTCATACTTCTGGACTGTAGATGTCACCATTTTACTGCATAAGATTATCTAGACTGTTGAGAATCTTGGTTCCTGTTCTGCCTAACTGAGGACATGAGAAGACACGAGAGAGAGACAGTGAATCCTGTAAATAAACCTAGTTTTAGTTATATGAAACCATGACTACTTAAAGGGAATCTGAAGTGAAAATAAACTTAAGAGATGATTTGTATGTTTTGTACAGCAAAGAAATACAGGAAGATTTAAGACACTTCAGTTGTTATCTATGCAAAAGAGCTTCTCTGAGCTACCAGACCAAGCTTCATTGGCTACAGTGCTGTTTCTGAAGCATTTATCTCAACCTGTCTCTAACTGTTTCTTGTTTATTTAAAGAATACCCGAAGTGACATGTGACATGATGAGATAGACATGTGTATGTTCAGTGCCTAGCACACAAATAACTGTGCTGTGTTTCTTTTTTCTTTCTCTGTCTGAAAGAGTTAAATATCAGGTATGTAAGTGGCTGACTCAGTCCTGACTCAGACAGGAAGTGACTACAGTGTGACCCTCACTGATAATAAATTCCAACTATAAAACACTTTCCTAGCAGAAAATGGCTTCTGAGGGCAGGACAGAGATACAGAAGGGGAATTTCTTATCAGTGAGGGTCACACTGCAGCGGTTCTCAAGGTAGACTGCATCTGATTGACTAACTGCACGGATGTGCAGAGCCTAAATATAGGCAGGTTACACAACGCATCAAAACAGATGCAACAAAATGGAGGACGTTGGCTTCCAAAAACAGTTTGCACGCAGTGTTCCATACTAGACTCTTCCACCAATGGGAGGACCAGAGGTTTACACCCCCCTAGTGACCAGACTATTTTTTACAATTCAGCACTGTGCAGCTTTAACGGTTTATTGCGCAGTCATACAACTTAGCGTCCAAATTTATTTTACCTCCTTTTCTTCCCCCTAATAGAGCTATCTTTTGGTGGTCTCTGATTGAGCAATCTTTAGGTTTTTTTTATTAACCTATTTTGGTTCCTGGACGTAGTTTCTACGTCCAGGAACCATGCGCGCTCCCGCGGCCGATCACGCGCGTGCACGCGCACTCCCGGCCACGGATTCGGTAGCCAGGGAATCAATGTATTGGGCTACGGTGCCCGATCATTGATTCCTCTCCCCCGCTGAAAAAGCGACAGCTTCTCTCGGAAGCTGCGCCTTTTCTGGCCGTTCCCTTCCCGATGCGTCACTGTAAGCGTATGTTACGCTTAGAGTGACGTCATGTAAACAAACTCATGGCCGCCATCTTGTGGCCAAAAAGTAATACTACACCTGTAAAAAAAAATAATTAAAATTAACACACATTTACATTATAAATCTATTGTTTACCTCCCACCCTCCCAAAACTACCCAAATAAAATGTTTACTATATAAAAAAAAAAAAACCATTACAATAAAAAAAAACAAACATGTAAATATTTACCTAAGGGTCTAAACTTTTTAAATATCAATGTAAAGATGAAATATTTCTATATTTTTTTTATTTTAAACTTGTAAATAGTGATAGATGCAAAACGAAAAAAAAACACCTTTATTTCCAAATAAAATATTGTCGCCATACATTGTGATAGGGACAAACATTGTGATAGGGACGGTGTAATAACCGGGAAATATTGGCAAATACAAAACGTGAGTTTTAATTATGGAGGCATGTATTATTTTAAAACTATAATCGCTGAAAACTGAGAAATAATGAATTTTTCAATTTTTTTCTTATTCTTCCTGTTAAAATGCATTTACAGTAAAGTGGCTCTTAGCAAAATGTACCCCCCAAAGAAAGCCTAATTGGTGGCGGAAAAAACAAGATATAGATCAGTTCATTGTGATAAGTAGTGATAAAGTTATAGGCTAATGAATGGGAGGTGAACATTTCTCACGTGAAAACGACGGAACCTGAATGGGTTAATGAAAGATCATCATTTTAAAAAGAAAAACGTATTTCTTCTATTCCCCCCTCCCCCTCCCAAATTGTCCCTAAACTGCGATACATATACTACATTATACATGCATAGGCATCAGCCTATGCATGGTATTAGATTGTGAGCCGTTGCTAGGGACAGTTAAGTGACAGGGATGGCCTCTGTACAGTGCTGCTCTAGAGTGCAGTGCTGTTCACATACTGTATATTTGTGGATTTTATTAAGGTAGCCACTAATGATCCAATTTCTAGCAAAAAATCATTTGAGCGATCAGATAATTGTGACCAGAAGAAAACTCGTTCACTACACCATCAACGAACTAATCTTTGCTTCCTATCACAACCCACTAGAAAATCCTCCAAATTTTAGTTTGACCAAAATCAAATCAGATGATTATTTTTATAATCGTTTGTAATCGATTGTGCCCATCAATGGAGATTATTTACAACCAATCTGATCAGAATTTCTGATCGCTCTAACGATTTTTCGCTAGAAATTGGACCGTTAGTGGCCACCTTTAGGGCCTGTTTCCACTAGTGCGGTACGATTTCTTTGCAGAATGTATAATAATAAATGAATTCGCATGCAAATTAATTTGCGTTTGTATGCAAATTTTCATGCGTTTTGGTGTATTCTTGTAAGTCTGCAATTTTAACCATGTCAGTGCATGTGTGCTTTTACATTGCTTTTACATGAAGACGTATGCAAATTCGCATGGAAAATTCACATAGCGGAAACGCATGCAAATTTCTTATTAAATACATTACATGCAAATCGCACACTAGCCTTGCGGTGTGTGAATTCTGATGGCTCTGCTGTGCAAATTTTTTTCTGCACAGTCTACTGCACAGATTTCCTGACAAGTGGAAACAGGCCCATTGACTATTATTGGCTATGCAAATCTGCATGCAGAAAATGCATGCAGATGTGCTATAGTGGAAATGGGCCCTAAGTCTATTTCCGCCTGCCAGCTCAGATCACGACTGGCAGGCAGATCTCTGTCCCCTGCTTTGTTTACCAGCAGGGAACACATGCACGAAAGAGTGCGCGTCCCCTGCTAATCCCGTCCACCCCACTTTGACGCCAATCGGTGTTAGGCGGTCCCCAGCGAGCCATGCTCCCACTGCCCATCGGCATTAGGCGGTTGGGAGCTGGACAAAACATCATGTGAACTTGGGGGCAGCTGGCCATAAAATGATTTACACATTTTTTTTGGGGGGGAGAGTGAGAAATTGGCAGCGCTCCTAATCAGGCTGCAACTATATTTTTCATTGGCTTTTTTTCCCTCCTTTCCTTTGGCTCAGATCCCTTTTAAAACTATATTTCCCCCAACTTTGTGACAACAATCAGCTCTGCTTTTAACAAGCGTTCAATTTGATTAATATGTTCTGATGTTTTAGCTCTATTAGTCAGGCTTTATCTTGATTTGTCTAGCATCAGAAACTGTTCAGGCAAAGTGTGCTAAAAATGCGGTGCAAATGAGTCTTTCATGATGTGTGCATAGAACCGTTCTATAATCTGATCGCTTCTGACCTAACAGTGGTTAAAACAACAAGCAGTCGGAAATTATAATTATTTCTAAGTGTTAAGATTACAATTCAGTTTTGCCTAAGCTGACGAAATCTGCATTCCAGTCCCCGAAAAACAAAGCTGAGTGAGGCTCAGTGGCCGTGTGTTAGTATTATGACAGGGCTTCCTCCCAGTGCTCACACCATACTTAAATTGTGGGAAAAAGGGCCTTTCAAACAACATAGTTTCCACATGAAAGTGCCTGCGTGATCCTGAGTGTTCTTGAACAGAATAGACGGAATAAGCTATTGTCTTCGCTCTCTTTTTCTCTGCATCTTATTTGTGTGAAATGCTCCCTTCAGAAGAAATTAACTGCAAGGGTGATGCAGAAAAAAGGTAAATGTTTTGCCATTAGCGTGTCTAGGTTAAAATTTAGCCAATAGCATGGCTAGATTCACACTATGGCCTCAATTCACTAAGGGCAGTTCAGTAAAATAATGTAGGTTGGTAAAATACCATATTTGGTTTTTAACACTTTTTTTCCCCAAACTCACCAAGATTTCCTGCATGCGGTAGAAGTTTTGATATATACAGAGAAAACATGCTTCAATTCACTAAGCCCTATTCGGTAGTCTCGGACGCTGTGGAGCAGGTCAGGCGGTGTCTTTTCTTACAAGTCTGTGCATGAACAGGTCTATTTTATGTCCAGTGCCTCCCCGTCATCCCTTTAGATGTGCATCTCTGCTAACTAGAGAGAGCTCCTCTGTGTATCAGTATACAGATATGCACATCTAAAGGGATACAGAAAAGCCTATTGAAATGTCTCCTTCTCCTGCTCTGCTGTTCTGAAGGCCCACCCGTCAGAGTATCGGATCAAATAGAGTAAGAAGCAGGGCTGTGTGGCTCTCCCTATTGGCTGTCTACTGCATCTACATGGAGATTGTGAGTTACTAGCTGGTTACAGCTGGAAATAAATACCGACCACTTACAGGGCCCACTGCAACAGTAGAGCACCATTTGTTGCAAGAACGACTATACAGTCTGCTATTTGAAAACATTGTACTAGTTGACCTTCTCCCTCTCCCCGCATAACAACAGAGTGTGTCTCTAGCTGCAATGCTGTACAGCCTTGGTCTAGAGCAGGGGTCGGCAACCCGCAGCTCCAGAGCCGCATGCGGCTCTTTTTCACCTTCGCCGCGGTGTCAGTGGCTGCGGCGCGCGTGTCAGCCGGCTCAGCCGCGGCTCCGGTGTCAGTGGCTGCGGCGCGCTTGTGCTGTCGCTGGCCGGCAGCCTATCAGAGAGGCCGCCGGACCAGTGCAGTGCAGGGCTTCGGGCGGCCATTTTCCTGTAGCCCTGCAGTGTAATGCAGGCAGGACGTGACGTCGGAAAGGAAGAGGATCGTGGGAGTTGCGCGCCACAAGGAGGTCGGGACCGGAGGTCGGGACAGGAGGAGATCGTGACAGGAGGTCTTCTGACTAGGTGAGTAAATGGGCTTTTCTTTTCAGATCTTGCTGAAGGATTGTGCATATTGGGGTCAGATCTGCTGAAGGATTGTGCATATTAGGGTCAGATCTGCTGAAGGATTGTGCATATTGGGGTCAGATCTGCTGACGATTTGTGCATATGGGGGTCATATCTGCTAACGATTTGTGCATATGGGGGTCATATCTGCTAACGATTTGTGCATATGGGGGTCATATCTGCTAACGATTTGTGCATATGGGGGTCATATCTGCTAACGATTTGTGCATATGGGGGTCATATCTGCTAACGATTTGTGCATATGGGGGTCATATCTGCTAACGATTTGTGCATATGGGGGTCATATCTGCTAACGATTTGTGCATATGGGGGTCATATCTGCTAACGATTTGTGCATATGGGGGTCATATCTGCTAACGATTTGTGCATATGGAGGTCATATCTGCTAACGATTTGTGCATATGGGGGTCATATCTGCTAACGATTTGTGCATATCGGGGTCATATCTGCTAACGATTGGTGCATATGGGGGTCATATCTGCTAACGATTTGTGCATATCGGGGTCATATTTCTTCAGATTGACAGCTAACTGCATGATCCTGTATATAGCATTAAGGTAAGAAACAATATATGCAGTGTTAGATTTGTTTTATAATGGTTTTGCGGCTCCCAGTTTTTTTCTCTTTTCGGAAACGGGTCCAAGTGGCTCTTTATGTCTTAAAGGTTGCAGACCCCTGGTCTAGAGGGATCAAGTCCCAAACCCTGTTGGGTAATAGTCCTCATGCATGTGTTTCAAGCTTTAGAAGGATATAGTGATAAAGTAACTGCTTAGTTACTTAGCAATTCTAAGGATTATAAAAGTATATTTAAGACAAAAGAAATTTGTCAGACACAGCTGTTGTTGACAGAAATTGTCAACACACAGCAGAAGTTCTAGGAGCATCTTCTGAAAGAACATTTAAAGGGTACATGCAGAAAAACACCACGTCCTCAAAACAGCTACATTACATTGTTACATTACATTTCATTGCTAAGAGTTTATTGCAATAGCTTACCGCTTTTTTAGTTTCTGTGTGTCAGATAAACCATACATTTCTCCTAAGTTTTCTCCTAGGTGATATTTCACATTAAAAGGGAACTTTAGCTTAAACAAACATACTGTCATTAAGTTACATTAGTTATGTTTAAAATAGATAGGTAATAAAATCTCTTACCCACCCTGCTTTAAAAAAACTAACAATTGTTTGTGATATTATGAGGGCAGCCATCTTTTTCATGGGGCCAGCCATCTTTTTGGTTGAAAGGAGGCGACAGGGAGCAGGAGACACAGTTCCAAATGTCCTGTGTCCTGAGCACCCCTCCCAGCTGTGCGCTAGGCTTCAAATCTCAAAACAAAATAAATAAAAAAATTGCACCAAAACAGCAGAACGAGAACAACTACATTAGAAATCCCATCATGCTTTGCACAGCATCAGGGGAAAAATGCCCGGGCAGTTTTCTTCTGCGCCGTTAAAAATCAGGCTTGGGTAAGAAGAACAAAGTTCTGATGCTGTGAAACTGTTAAAAAAACACCAAGCCTTTTCAGTTCTGCAGAGTAGAATTTTAGTCTGGAGGTTCACTTTAACAAGATGCCCTTTAAGCCACCAGCAAGCAAGAAAATACTCAGAAAAATTTTGACAGTACTTTTTTTATCAAATGTTTGGAACATTTTCAATTGCAGAGTGCTGATAAATTGTTTTAAACAGAAGATGAAAATGATCTCCCAAGAGAAAAAGTGAATTGGATCGTGCCCTAGTTGTGTGCTGCAGCTACCTTAGATTCTGTTTCTATTGGGAGGGTGAGGGCTTTATATAGAAAGGGCTTCATACTATATGCTTCATACTATATATATATACGTGTACGAATGGTATTCATAAGAATGTGTAAGAATGCAGTGTGTGCATGCATGCTATCGGCGTAAGAGATTTGCTGCTTGTTATTTTATGATTTTAATGTTTCAATTTTATTTTACTTAGCTAACTTTCCTCTATACTGCAGGTTCACTTTCAAAAAGGCGTTCATAAATCCAACAGTATTTCCGCATGGACAAGGTGGGATTTATACTTGTTCCACCCCACATACAATTTCCATTTTAATTCCCCCTTCATTACATGTGCAGCAACCATCCTCCCATTATGTGTGCAGACCCTTCTTACATGTGCAACATCCATGTACAGTAGTCCCTCTCTTTCATGTACAGCTTCATTGAAAGCCCCCAGGACAGCTGCCACTGCCTTTGCGGCCTTTCTAGAAATTCAGCCCTGTGGATAGGGGCAGGTCCTCTATTTTGTGGACAGGTGACAGGTTCCCTTTAGAGACACTGAAACTGATAGGATATGAAACACACAAAATCCCACTCCATGAATTAAAATGATTCAACTGTATCACAGACGATTTTATGCCATGTTATCCTTCTTACCAGCCGATATCTATCCAACATGGATGCCAAAATACTTGCTCTGATCCTAGTCAGTCAATTAGGTGCAGTAATTACTTAGTCAATACATAGTTACAGTACTTATCAGGCTTTATGTATGAAAAGGGATGAGCTCAAATTTTTGCCAGTCTTTTTTTGCAATGAAATTTGCATTTTTTTATGACTGTATTTTCATGAAAATATAATGGCCCATATTCAATTCACTTTTTCTCCTGAGTTTTCTCCTTGGAGATCATTTTTCATCTTCTGTTTAAAATAACTTTTTAGCACTCTGCAGATAAAAAAAGTACTAAAAGCTAGGCGAAGAAGTATTGTCAAAAGTATTTTCTTGCTTGCTGATGGCCTAAATGGCCTTTTATGGACAAGGGCCCATATGCAATTCTCTTTATCTCCAAGTTGTCTCCTAGTTGATCATTTTTCATGTTATGTTTGAAATAACTTTTCAGTATTCTACAGTTCAAAACAATTCAAAAGTAGGTGAAAAAAGTACTGTCAAAATTATTCTGAGTGTTCTCTTGCTTACTGGTGGCTTAAAGGGTATTCATTTCTCACAGGTAAAAATCCCTTGGGAGAAAACTTAGGAGAAAAAGTGAATTGCATATGGCCCAATGGATTATTGCAAGATACACATTTTCCTGAAACTTAGCACTTTCCTGAATATGTGTTTCCTCCTGCCCATTGTCCTCATAAATCGGGGACTCCCTGTGTATCAATTTAAGATAAGTAAAATGTAAGTTCTGAGCATTTCATGTTACAGAGGTGAACAATTGCAAGGACAACATTATTTTTTCTTTGGATCACTATAGCATGTGTGCTGGGATGCATTGCTGTATTCAGTTACAATGAATGAGGCCATTCTGCACTGCACATAGGTCTGTGTGACAACACTCTACCATGCACCATGTTGCCACACATGTTACACAATAAGAATGTTCCCCAAGTCCCAATCCAAGCCTTGCTGACACTAACTCTGATTATTAGTACAGATGTTATGAAAAATCCTATTGTAACCTTTGTTCAAACAGTGACTCACTCATTAATTGTAAATTCACATGCTGTTTTTTTTTTTTTTTTCATTTTTAAACACATAAAAGGAATTATGATTAATATTACGTGACTGTGGTACACATCCTGCCAGCCTGACCATGCTAAATTCCTTTTAAGTGACAAAATAAATTCTGAATTCATTTTTTATACATTTTCTGTTACTGTAACAGTACCACTGATAGGACTAGTCTTTCTCAAAATAAGTTCTCAAAATACATCCAAGAGGTCGTACATTTAGGATTGTCTTCAGGTTTAAGTGGATTAGTTCAATTAAATTTAATCTACCTATAGTGCAATACGGGGGATTTGTAGAAATGTAATGTGTTGGTTGCTGTGGGCAACAACACACCTTCGATTCGGCACTAGCAGCTTAGCTTATAGCTGCGCACAGCAATACGACATTCCCACAGCCGGCATCTCAAAAGTGAACTTCAGAATGTCTCAAGCTTTAAGAGATTTATTTGGCAAATAAAGTCATACAGGTGTGTTCATCAGCAATCTTATCTTCGTTACCTCAGCAAAGCAATCCAGTTGTAGTCGGTCATCTTAAGCGTTTCATGGCATCTTGAACTAATCCTTATGATTAGCTCAGGCTTTCTCTTACAAACATCTATGCTACGTTGCAATAAGACAGCACTTGGGCCTATGTACAGCATACAGTATAAGGAGTTAGGGAGTGAATAGAGGTAGTCAGGAAGTAGAAGTAACTAGAAGAGTAACTAGAAGTGAGCTCCCCAAGACTGTCTGTTCCTTATAAACAGCCAGCCAAGGGTTAATCCTGGGGTCCACCCCTGGTGGGGGGAGTCCACTGTCAATCATATACTCAGCCTGCCATAGGCTGACAGGAGCATGTGATGGAATGACCAGCACAATCTTTACTGCGCATGCACTGGAAAATACCATTTTCCAGTGACCCGTTTCGTTATTCTTCGGAAAGCATTGTTTTCTGTTCCCTGCCTGTCGTTTACCTTTAGAAAATATGGAAAACACTTGATGTTTACCCCGCTGCCGCCTGGATACCTATACATCGTGAGCTGATACCACACTCCTGCCTTGTGGAAGACACACAAAATGTTCTACTGAACTTTGTGCTCCTCGCATTGTCTCTATTTCTCTCTAAGAGAAATTCTCCTTAAAGAGAAACTCTGTATAGGAAGTCTTCTTACTAAGCCTCAGAACAGTGATTCCTCCAAATGTCTGTATGTCATTTAACCACTTGAGGACCCACCCTTTACCCCCCCTTAAGGACCAGCGCTGTTTGATGGGATCTGTGCTGGGTGGGCTCTGCAGCCCCCAGCACAGATCAGAGGGCACGCAGAGCGATCAGATCGCCCCCCTTTTTTCCCCCCTATGGGGATGTTGTGCAGGGGGGTCTGATCGCTCCTGCTGGTGGCATGTTGCGGGGGGGGCACCTCAAAGCCCCCCTCCGCGGCGACATTCCCTCCCCCTCCCTCTCCTACCTGTCCCCCCAGTCAGAGGCGGATCTAGAGGGATGCACATGGGGCACTTGATATAGGCGCCCCTTGTCACTCACCTGGGAGGGGGGCGCATGATCAGAAAAAAAAAA